>NC_135667.1:18123963-18423963 GCF_964188315.1 Podarcis muralis
ACCCTAGCCAGCACAGTTGAGGAAGACTTGATGTATAGATGCCATGTTTTCTCTCTGTAGTCTAGAAAAAACTCTAAATTCATGCTGATTTCAGGATGCCTTGGGTGTGGGGAGAGACATATAGGATTTATGGGGTGTCTGTTTTGAAACTTCTTTGTCTGTAACCTGTACATTTTTGGAAAAAATAGAATGGCACCTTTGGAGTCTGCGTTTGTGATCTTTCTGGGTTGGGGAGGGTAGTACTTCCTAAGGAAACTCTCCATATAGATTCTTTGTGCAGGAGCCTGCTTTTTATAACTTTGCAGCATGAAAGGCCTTCTCCACCCCTTTCCATACCACACCTCTGCATTTCAGGCAGGGCTTTGCTTTCCTGTGTTGGGCATAGAATTTGCCATTCTAAAACAAGCTTATTTTTGGTTCTAAACAGGTTGTTTACATTTCCATGGCACAACAATCCAGAGCTGAGGCTGTGGTTGCTCTGCCCAGTAACCGCAAAGCATTCTAGCGTGTTGACTCTTTGCTATTTTTTCTAGGCTTGTTGTTTAATCCCTGCTTGCCTAGAGAAGATTTAGTGATGCCTATTAGACAACAGCCTGTTAAGTCTTATTGCTAGGGGGTAAAGGACCTACATGGGACGCGGGTGGCGCTGTGGGTTAAACCACAGAGCCTAGGATTTGCCGATCAGAAGGTCAGTGGTTCGAATCCCCACAACAGGGTGAGCTCCCATTGCTCGGTCCCTGCGCCTGCCAACCTAGCAGTTCAAAAGCACCTCAAAGTACAAGTAGATAGACTTCCGGTCGGTGCCAGCGCTTAATGGCGGTCCTACCTCCGAGCTCCGGAGAAGGACTGCTCCGCAAGTTCGGGTCTTACCCGCTACGGCGAGCGGGGGACCCCTAAAATCTCAGGCGCGGAAGCCTGAGAGCAAGGAGACTCGGTGGGCACCTTTGCGCCCCCCGGTACTGTGAAAGAGCCTTTTTAAAGGCTCCGGAGCGGCATCGGGAGTGAGCGCGGTGCTGAGAGTCGCTACCCAGCCTGCGGAGTGAAGCCGCGTCGCCATTAGCGGAGAGCGCCGATTCCTTCCTGAAAAGAAAATCTGGACTGGATTCCCGTGAGTAAGAAGGGAAAAAATTAGGAACCTTAAAAAATTGAAAATTTGGCTGAAAACGGGAGGGCAAAAAATAAGGAAGTCTGCCCCCCCTGGACTGCAGGAATTTAAAGCAACGAAAGACCTCGCTGCAGTTATTAGAGACTTAGTTGCGAACTGTCAAACCTGAGCTGTCAAAAGTATCTCTCCCCTCCAGATTGGCAGGAGAAGGGGGAAAAAAAGACAGTCTTGCGAAGATACTTTTAACTTAAAGGGAAACAAAGTTTTTCACTGCTCTGATCCCCGGGACGACCTGCCAGGACTTAACACCGGGAAAACTGTTCTTTAAAACAACTTTGAAGTGGATATAGACTACACCTTAAATGGTGGAAAAATTTTAAGACATTTAAGATTTAAATGGGACTTTGTTACTGATATTGGACTAACCAAATTTAAATTGGAGAAGAAGTTTTATAACTTTAATGGCGGACTTGAGATTTTCTACATCCGGCTTTCTGTCTCTTTGTTGTTTCTAACTTGGAAACTTTTAACTGCTCCCTCTTGAGGGCTAAGAGGGAAAAATTGTAAAGTAACTGACTAATACTGGGATTTTCCATTGCAAGTTTTTCCTGTGAGAACGGCCTTGGGATATGAGTGGCACGGCAGAGGAGATAAGAACCAGATCTAAAGTTAAACAAACACAAAAGAAAAGAGGCTCAATCTCTGGCAACACAGTGCCTGCACCAGACACTGGGACAGCAGCATCAATGGAACCTATGACACAGGCACTGCTTAAAATAAATCAATCCCTTGAGGCCTTAACAAAGCAATCAGCAGAAAATTCAAAGAAATTGACAGAACTTACAGCAAGATTGGACTTGAATACCACATCAGTGGCAACAAATACAGAATCTATAAATAGACTGATTCAGGAATCTTCAGAAACAAGGAAAATTGCAGAGAGTGCAAAATCTGTCGCAGGTGAGACACAGGAAAGACTTGTGCCGATTGAGAAAAAGGTGAATGAGCATGAAGCGGCCCTCTCCTTACTGGAATTACAACGGAAAGAACGAAATCTGAAATTTAGACAGGTTCCAGAGAAAGAAGAGGACAATCTGGCGGAATTTCTCACAGAGGCAATTCTGGAAAATTGGCAAGAAGATCTGGAGGAAGATGAAGTGGGGATAACAACTGCTTTCAGACTTGGTAGAAAGCAAAGCAAGAAGTCAAGGGATTGTCTGATCACCTTTAGAACCAAAGAGGAAAGAGACAAGATACTGAACCTTCATTATCAAAAAGCTTTGGTGATTGGAAACATTCAAGTCCAAATCTTTAAAGACATCCCTAAATACATCTTGGAAGTGAGGACCTTTTATAGAGATCTTGCCAATTTGCTGAGGAAGAACTTCATACCCTTCAGGTGGGAATTCCCACAGGGGTTGTCCTTCAACTACAAAGGGAAGAAAGTAAGAATAAGAACAGTACAGGAGAAAGAGTACTTTTTGGAGAGAAACCTAGAGGACCTACAGAAAGGTACGGTGGATCCGGCAAAAGAAGGGCAAGGATTAACACCAGAAGGAGGAGGGCTAACAGACATTGCAAATCTATCATTTGGACTACCACAACTGCCAACTGAAGAGGAAGAAAAACTTGGAGCAGTCGGAGGATCAAACATCTAACAAACAAAATGTCTCTGCAACTTCTAAGCTGGAATTGCAACGGTTTGAACCATCCCAGAAAAAAACGACAGGTTTTCCACATTTTGAAAAGGGAACAACTGGATCTGATATGTCTACAGGAAACTCACATAACTAGAGCACACAGGAAATTGTTGGTGAACAAAAGACTGGGACAAGAATTTATATCTTCTGATAAAGTAAAAAAGAGAGGAGTAGTGATTTATGCAAAGGAAAAATTGGACCCAAAGTTAAAATTTAAGGATGAAGAAGGAAGATATCTGGCAATTGAAGTACAGATCCAGGGGGAAAAATATTTGATAATTGGAGTATATGCACCAAATGATGGGAAGGCAGAATTTTTTAAGAAGTTGCATGAGACCTTACTAGATTATCTCGACTGCAAAATAATAATGATGGGGGACATGAATGGAGTGGTTTCTACAAACATGGACAAGGCACAAAGACAGACAATATCTAAAGAAGGAAGATTACCAAAGACTTTCTTCGAGATGACGGAAAATATGGACTTGATTGATATTTGGAGAACAAAGAATCCTCTCGAGAGAGAGGGAACTTTTTTCTCGGAATCTAAAATGACATGGACGAGAATCGACCAAATCTGGGTATCTAGTGTGATGGCTACAAAGATTAAAAAAGTAGAAATCTGCCCAAAAACCTGCTCCGACCATAATGCCGTAAAGATGGAAATGAAAATGACAACAACTGGATCCTTTAGATGGAGAATGAATGACTCCCTATTTAGAGATGAACAATTTTGTATAAAGGCCCTAAAGACATTGAAAGATTACTTCGAGATAAATTTGAGAACAGATGTGGAAAAAAGAACAATTTGGGACGCAAGTAAAGCCGTGATGAGAGGCTTCCTGATACAACAGAATTCAATCAAGAGGAAAAAGCAAAATGAAAGGAAAGAAAGAATTTTAGAAAAAATGAAGGAAGGAGAAAAGAAACTGAGGTCAAAACCAAAGTCTCAAGAAATTTTGAGAGAAATAAAATATTATCAGACGCAATATATGGAACTGACAAATCAAGAGATAGAATGGAAAATTAAACAAATGAGACAAAGGACTTTTGAGTCTGCAGACAAGTGTGGGAAGCTCCTTGCATGGCAATTGAAAAAGAGACAAAAATTGAACACAGTTACTTGTTTGGAGATAGAGGGAAAGAATGTTCATAAGCCAAATGAGATAAGTAACTGTTTCCAAAGTTTTTTTAGGAAATTATACACACAAGGGCCAGTAAATGAACAAGAAATAGAAGAATTTCTTAAAAATTATGGACTACCGAAAATTCCAGAACAGGGCAAGTTGATTTTGAATGAGAAAATAACAGAACAGGAAATAGAGGAGGCCATACAAAAGGCACAACTGGGAAAGTCTCCAGGACCAGACGGACTGACGGCTAGATATTATAAAGCTTTGAGAGAAGGTTTAGTGCAACCACTAAAAGAAGTTTGCAATGAAATATTGGAGGGGAAAAAGGCACCTGAAACGTGGAAAGAGGCTTTTATCTCACTTATACCAAAGACCGAGACTGAAAAGAACCAGGTTAAGAACTACCGCCCGATATCATTATTAAATGTGGATTACAAAATTTTTGCAGACATTTTAGCAAAAAGACTGAAGAAAGTATTGACAGGTGAGATTCATAAGGATCAATCTGGCTTTCTCCCGGGTAGACACATGTCTGACAATGTGAGGAACATAATAGACATTGTGGAACTGTTGGAAATGAACATTAACAGAAAAGCGGTTTTGATTTTTGTGGACGCGGAGAAAGCCTTTGACAATATTTGTTGGAGTTTTATGAAAAAGAATCTCCAAGGGATGGGGGTAGGCCAAGGTTTTGAAAATGGTATAGGTGCAATTTACTCTGAGCAGAAGGCAAAGCTAATTGTGAACAATGTGGTAACGGAAGAGATAGCCATAGAGAAAGGAACACGACAGGGATGTCCTATTTCCCCCCTACTTTTCATACTAGTTCTGGAGGTTTTGTTAAATATGATTAGAAAGGACCAGTTGGTTAAAGGAATTCAGGTCGGAGTGAAAGAGTATAAATTAAGGGCATTTGCAGATGACCTAGTTTTGACTTTGCAACAGCCAATCACTAGTACAAAAAGAGTTTTAGAACTGATCGAGATATTTGGTCAAGTTGCAGGATTTAAGCTGAACAAACAAAAAACTAAAGTATTGGAAAAAAACCTAACAAATGAAGAAAAAGAGACATTCCAGAATGAAACAGGTTTGGAGATAGCAAAAAAAGTGAAGTACCTGGGGGTGAATTTGACATCGAAAAATGTGAATCTTTTTAAAGACAATTATGATAAATGTTGGACAGAAGTTAAGAAAGATTTAGACATATGGTCAAGGCTGAAACTTTCCTTGTTAGGCAGAATTGCTGTTATCAAAATGAATGTATTGCCTAGAATGTTATTTCTGTTTCAGACATTACAAATAATAGACAAGATGGACTGTTTCAAGAGGTGGCAGAAAGACATATCGAAATTTGTTTGGCAGGGCAAAAAGCCAAGAATAAAATTTAAGACATTAACAGATGCGAAAGATAGAGGGGGTTTTGCCCTGCCGGACTTAAGACTCTACTATGAATCAGCAGCGCTTTGCTGGTTGAAAGATTGGCTGCTCCTCGAGAATACAGACATTTTGGACCTTGAAGGATTTGACAACAGATTTGGTTGGCATGCATATATATGGTATGACAAGGTAAAATTGCATAAAGGTTTTAAGAACCATATGGTAAGGAAAGCTCTGTATAATGTTTGGATTAAGTATAAAGACCTGTTTGAAAGTAAAACCCCCAGGTGGTTGTCACCAATGGAAGCAAAAGAGGTGAAAAAATTGAATATGGGTTCTAATTGGCCTAAATATTGTGAAATTATAGAACAAGATGGTGAAAATGTAAAATTGCAGAGTTTTGAGAAACTGAAATTTAAGGTGAGAGATTGGTTACATTATCGACAGATAAATGAAGTATTTAAACAGGACAGAAAGAAAGGCTTCCAGGTGGAGAAGTCAAAATTAGAAACAGAACTGTTAGAACCCAATACTAAAAATTTGTCAAGAATGTACAACTTGCTGTTGAAATGGAATACTCAAGATGAAATGGTGAAATCTAATATGATTAAATGGGCACAGGACATTGGGCATGACATTGAATTTGCAGACTGGGAGCAGTTATGGACCACTGGTGTTAAATTTACGGCATGCAATGCCTTAAAAGAAAACATTATGAAAATGATCTACAGGTGGTACATGACTCCTGCTAAGTTAGCAAAGATCTATCATTTGCCCAATAATAAGTGTTGGAAGTGTAGTGAAACGGAGGGAACCTTCTATCACCTTTGGTGGACCTGCCCGAAGATTAAGGCTTTCTGGGAAATGATCTATAATGAAATAAAAAAAGTTCTGAAGAGAACGTTTGTTAAAAAACCAGAGGCCTTTCTCTTGGGTATGGTGGGCCAAATGGTCCCAAAGAAGGATAGGACATTTTTTATGTACGCCACTACAGCAGCAAGAATTCTTCTAGCAAAGTATTGGAAGACGCAAGATTTACCCACGTTGGAAGAATGGCAGACGAAGGTGATCGACTATATGGGACTGGCAGAGATGACTGGCAGAATTCGAGACCGGGGGAAAGAGGCGGTGGATGAAGATTGGAATAAATTTAAAGTTTATCTTAAAAACTGCTGTAATTTGGAAAATTAGAGGCTCAGAGTTATAAGAGATAAAGAACTACAGTTGCATTAATAACTAACTGAAGTTAAATATATGAAATATACTTAAGTTATGATCAGAGGGTTGCTGAAAAATCTTGAAATAAGAATGCAGAAAAGGGGTGGTACGGGGAAGTCGCGTTTTTGTTTGTTTATGTTTATGTTTTTGTTTTGTTTTATGGAAAACCAATAAAAATTTATTAAAAAAAAAAAAAAAAAACAAAGTACAAGTAGATAAATAGGTACTGCTCCGGCGGGAAGGTAAACGGCGTTTTCGTCCGCTGCTCTGGTTCGCCAGAAGCAGCTTAGTCATGCTGGCCACGTGACCCGGAAGCTGTACGCCGGCTCCCTCGGCCAATAAAGCGAGATGAGCGCCGCAACCCCAGAGTCAGCCACGACTGGACCTAATGGTCAGGGGTCCCTTTACCTTTACCTAAAGGACCTACATAAAGTTTCCAGCAGCTGCGAGGGTGAGACAAAGGTAGGAGGAGGGATTTGTGGATTTAAATCAGCTGGGCGAATCAGCTCAGCCGTTGTGGATTTAAATCAGCTCTTTGCTATGGCTGTGCTTGTCCTGCACCAAGCTCCTCCTAACTTGGTATTTTGTCATGACTATCATACCTTGTTGGCTATTCTGAGCTCCCTGGGGAAGGAATAGGCCACAAGTTAGTGGTAGAGCACATGCTTTACACCAGGATGGGTAACATCATGTCTGAGTGTGGCGCTCCAGACCTTTCCACCCTGCCCTCTGGACTTTCCTCAGGCCATGCTCCCTACCCGGCCACACTCTCCTTGAGTGTTTTTGTCTGGCTGGAATGTGTTCTTGAACTCTGGTGTCTGGGTGGAGGATAAAGAGGGGTGTGTGTAGAAGCCAATCTACAGTACAAAGGGGAAAAAATTATATCGCTCCACCTACCACAGGCATGTGGTAGCTGGAAAGGTGTCCAAAAGGGCTTGTGGCCTTCTGGTTCTCCATCCCTGCTTTGCACCCATAACGTCCTCTCAGCAAGAAAGTCCAAGCAATGGCTGATGAGCAGAGGCAAGGAGGCTGTGAGGGGCAAGAAGGCTCCCTTCAGAAAATAGAAGCATTGTCCAAATGAGAACACAAAAAGGAACATAAACTTCGGCAAAAGAAACACAAGCAGGTAATAAAGGGATGCAACCCCCCCCCCACAGAACACCCTAAGGGATACCTCACAACTTTCATTCCTGCTCTTAAATGGGAGGCAAGGAGGTTGCGGAGAAGCTGAATCAATTATCTGCATTTGTTTTCGCCATAAGGCTGGAGCTGACTCCCTCGGGGGGGGGGGGGGGGGAGTCGGAAGAACTAAGCGCAACAGTGGTGGCGAGAGACAAAGTTCTAGGCCTTAATAGCAAATTAAAAAGTTAACATACCTTGGGATTCTCTCACTTCCCAAGTTAAAGAACTCAAATGTGGAAATTATTAGTCTTTTAACAACAACAAAAGTTACCTGGTTCCTAAGATCAGCTTCTGTACCAGGGGACTGGGAAGCAATCAGGGTAAAACTAATTTTTAAAAAGAGAGCCAGGAGGGATGCAGGAAATTACAGAGTAGTTAGCTTAATGTTTGTTCAGGGTAAACTGGTGGAAAACATTAAATATAAAATGATCAAGCATTTAGAAGAACAAGTATTGAAGAAGAATCAACATGATTTCTGTGGGTGTAAGTTGTCTCACTAATATTTTAAGAGTTCTTTGAAAGCGCTATGTGGGCAGGGTGATCCACTACATGTTGTATTCTTGGACCTCCAAAAAGCTTTTACAAAGCCCCTCACCAAGGGCCTTGGACTGGATGGACTGATAGCTGGGTTAAAGAATAGGAAGCAGATAATTGGGGGGAAATTGACAGTTCTCACAAAGGAGGGGTATAAGTGGGATCTACTAAGGATCTGTATTAGAACCAGTGATGTTAAAGTTCATAAAGAGGTTGTGGGGTGGATATTAAAGTAGCAAATGTGTGGGGCAAAAAAATCCTAACCACATAGATGTTCACAGGCTGGTACTGTATTGGGATTGCAGGGAAAAGCTCAACAAAAAATTCAACCCAGTGAGTGGCAACTGTGAAAGTTATGAATTCAGTGCTAGGGATCATTAGGAAAGGGATAGAAAATACAATTGCCTGTATCATAATGCCGTGATGTAAATTATGGTGTGACTACACTTGATATAGTGTGTATAGCTCATTATGCCAGCTTTGAAAAGGATATTGCAGAACTGGAAATGGTGCATTCAAAATGATCAGGGGGCTGCAGTGGCTCCCTTTTATGAGGAAAGGCTACAACACTGGAGGCTTTTTAGGTTGTTGTTTTTTTTAAAAATCAGGAAGGAGAGACATTATAGAGGTTTATAGAATTACGTGTGGTATTAGAGAAAGTACTTTGCACACAGCAGATAGTTAGAACTATGGTATTTGCTGGCATAAGATGTGGGTGACAGACACCAACTTAGATGGATTTAAAGGGATTAGAGAAATTCATGGAGGAAAAAGCCATGTGCTTAACCCTCCTACCTCCCCGCCCCCCACCAGCAGAGTTGCTAGAGAACAACAGCGGGAGAGGGCTCATTGCACTCATCTTCTGCCTGCGTCCTTCCCACAAGCATCCGGTTGCTTTACTGTGGCGAACGGGATGCTAGGCAAGGCAAGCCTCTGGTCTAATCCAGAAGGGTTCTCTTCTTGTTCTTAACCACCTGGATGGGGGAAAGAGCTGGGCTGCAAAAGGGTTAGGTGCCCTCCAACCAGTGGCGTACCGTGGGGGGTGCAGGGGGGGCCGGCCGCACCGGGCGCAACATCTGGGGTTAGGGCAAATCCACGGGTTAGGGGGTGCAAATCCACGGGTTAGGGGGCGCAAATTACTTGCCTTGCCCCGGGTGCTGACAACCCACGCTATGCCACTGCCTCCAACAGTATAAGGCAGCTTTATGCATTCAGATACGCAGGCAAGGCCCCTTTCTGCAGTGTTCACGAAAGTGGGGCAAGCAGGTGCTAAGAGGTGCAAGTGTGAATGCCCCCTTCTCTTTCTTCAGGTGATTGGTTCAGGCATCCCCAATGCATTTGCTTAAAACTATGAAGCTTCTTTCAAAGAACATTGGAGAATGCTGGATCAGGCCAGCAGCCCACATTCAACATGTGAAGTGTATAATTTTAGGACCCTCTTTTTATTTCTGTCATTTTAACTGATTTTAATATTGTGCTTTAATTGTTGTAATCCACCCTTGGGGTTCATACAGTGATGGCCAGGCTGTTTTGGGACTACAATTCCCATCATCCCTGACCACTGGTCCTGTTAGCTAGGGATGATGGGAGTTGTAGTCCCAAAACAGCTAGAGGGCCAAGTTTGGCCATCACTGCCGGTCATGATAATATAGTCCAGCATCATGTTCTCAGAGTGGCTAACCAGATGCCTGTGGGAAGCCTGCAAGCAGCACATTGGCACGACAGCATCCTCCAGCCACTGGCATAAGGAGGCATGACTGCGAAAGCAAAGCATAGCCATGGAGGCTGACAGCCTTATCCTCCATAAATTTGACTAATCTTTTAAAGCAGTCCAAGTTGGTGACTACCGCTGGCTCTTGTGGGAGTGATTACAGACCCTCCAAGTGTCCCTATTTTCCAGGGGCAGTCCCAGATTTACACAAGCTGTTCCAGTTTCTTATTTGATCCCAGAATCACGCACTTTTACTTAGGTAAAGGGACCCCTGACCATTAGGTCCAGTCATGGCCGACTCTGGGGTTGCGACGCTCATCTCGCTTTATTGGCCGAGGAAGCCAGCGTACAGCTTCCAGGTCATGTGGCCAGCATGACTAAGCTGCTTCTAGCAAACCAGAGCAGCGCATGGAAACGCCGTTTACCTTCCCGCCGGAGCAGTACCTATTTATCTACTTGTACTTTGAGGTGCTTTTGAACTGCTAGGTTGGCAGGCGCAGGGACTGAGCAACGGGAGCTCACCCCGTTGCGGGGATTCAAACCGCCGACCTTCTGATCGGCAAGTCCTAGGCTCTGTGGTTTAACCCACAGCGCCACCCGCATCCCTTCCACTTTTCCTTAGGAGATTCCTATTTTCATCAGAGAAATGTTGGAGGGTATGGTAGGGTTTCCCTGTTTTCATCGGAGACTATGGAGTTATGCGGCCCCCGAGCCAAACTATTCAACCTGTCAAAGACATTTGAAGGCAGCCCTGTTTAATGTTTTCTTATTTCCTTGATACGTTGGAAGCCACCTACAGTTACTGGAACAACCCAGTCAGATGGACGAGGTATAAATAATAAAATTATTATTATTATTATTATTATTATTATTATTATTATGGAATAGAAAGTCCTATTTTCATCAGAGAAATGTTTGTGAGGGGTGGACTCATCTCAGTTGCATGGCAGTGAATGATGAAGGGGTGTGAGGGTATACTAGTAAGGCTACAACTATCCCTCCAAAAGAGGTGAGCAGGAGTGAAAATAGTGATGCCTAGATCAGCCATCGCCAACCTGGCGCCCTCCAGATGTTTTGGACTACAAGGCCCCCATGGCCTGATGGGAACTGTAGTTCAAATCTGGAAGGCGCCAGGTTGGCAAATGTTGGCTGCGATAGAAGTCTATCAATACCCACCTTAGAGTGAGCTCATTCCCTCCTGTGTTATTGGCTATTGTGATTTTAAGTGACAGGGTACCTCACTTACCTGTACCAATCAGGATTCTGGGAAAACTCCTTGGCCTCGCCCCCGCCTCACGTTTTTTCACTGTGACCCGCCTCAAAATGCAAGCCAGTACAAAGGAAGAAGGGTTTTTGGGGGCAGTACAGCCATCCAATGGGAGGCCAACGTGTGCAGGCTTGCTTCGCTACAGCCAATAGAGAATTACCGCCTTGGAAATATCCCTCGCCTCCGAATCCCTCTAGCAGCCAAACAGCAATACTATTAGATTGAGTGGCAGAACTGCTATCCAATAAATGATTCTATGCCCACGAGTACGCGCGTTGGAAGAAGTATAGCCAATCATGAACGAGTAAGACTTGAGGGACGTTTTTTTTTACCATTAGGCGATCTGTTCTGCTACAAGCCCTGCCCCTTCGGGTTGTTTTCCGCGGGCTGGTAGGCGTGGTCACACTGGCTACATCCGTACCTACTGAGCCAATCAGTATACGGATACGCTTTGACGGACTTTCCACCTTAACCAATAGATTAAAGGTATTTATGTAAATGACAGCTGCGGCTGCGCCGCGTCGTCCCGCCCCGGTTTCCCTCCACCAGCCCCTTCCCCTCCACCCAATGGAAACAGAGACTATCCTGAAGGGCGGGTGACTCGTCCAATGGAGTTTAGCCAGAGGCGGGTCGAGCGGAAGGAGAGGGGGGGAGGCTGCCGCCATCTTGGATGCCGCGGAGGCCGAGAGAGGGGGGAGAGGGAGAGAGAGAGGGAAAAAGAGAGAGAGAGAGAGAGACCCGGAGACTCCGGAGCCGCCGGTGAGAGAGCGAGAAGGGGCGGGGCCTAGCCTAGGGGGCGGGGCCTACGAGTACCTACGGGAGCACCGTAGGGGGCGTGGCCAATGGGAGGTCTATAGGGGGCTCTATAGGAGGTGGGCGCTGTATAGGGGAAAGGTGTTTCCGTAGGCGCTGCTGCGCGGGGGGCTGCAGGCGGAGGGGGCCTCTGTTGGGGGCCAGGTGTTTGGGGTTGCAGCGGTGCGCAGGGGCCACGAAGGGCGCCCTGCTGGGGAGGATGCGGGGGGGCGATGCGGTTCCACAGGTAGGATCTGCACCTATAGGATGTGAGGCCCACATGCCTCTGTGGGGAAGAGGCGCCTGGGGTGGAGCGAGAGCCTCTGGCAGGAGGATGTGGGGCGGGCGCCGTGTGATGAGGGCTACTTTGAGCCAAGGAGGGTTGTGGGTCCTTGTGATCACCTGGAAAACTTGCACATATAGTTTATACCTGATTTGGAGAGGTCCATAGAGAGGCGTGTGTGTGTGTTTGTGTATCTATAAATATATATATATGAGAGAGAGAGAGATCTGTATTACTGAAACGATTCCTATAGGGGGTAGTCTGTTTAAGCAGAAACAACAAAGTAGTATTGTGGTACTTTAAAGACTTAACAGATCGCATTATGGTATAAGCAATTGTGGCATCTGATGAAGTGGATTCTCGTTTGCAAAAGCTTATGCCGTAATACAATGTGTTAGTCTTTAAGGTTCCACAATGCTTGTTATGTTGCTGAAGTAGCTAAAAGAAATAAAGGAACCCGTTAGAAAAAACACGTTGCTTTCATAAAGCCACCTCTCCCCCCCCCCCGCTTGTGTGTGTGGATGTGTGTTATAGGGTCCTGTAGGGGCATCTGTGCACCTGGGGAGGGATCTGGAGTATTTCTCTCTCAGTGTAGCATTCAATGGTTGGAAAACCCCTATTAGCATATAAGTGCATCTCTTAACTATAAGTAACTTCAGAGTGATAACAATTCGTAATGAATTACTAGAGGAATGTGTAGCTAGCTGTCAACATGTCTGCATATCTGTTTCTTTTCTCTTAACTGGTTTTGGTTTTTGCTAGTTGCGGGCAGAGACAAGGCAGTAAGTAGGCAGAGGAATGAAGCTGCAGCCTCTTATCTATGGGATGGCTTGCTGGCTTTTGAGATTTCATTGGCCTCTACCTGCACACTTTGCAGACTTAAGGGCTAGAGATATACATCTCCCCCCCCCCCCAATTGAAAGTGGGAGATTCTTAAGATTCAGAATTCTGCCCCCAGTGCCAGATTTGCCTGGTACTATAGCCAGTCACTGACTGTAATGTAAAAAGTACATTACAAGTCACACCTTGGTCAGCCTTACAGCTGTTATGTAGAATACGTAAAGACCTAGTGAAATCTCAATAGCTTGGCAGAAACACAGGAAGCCATATTTTATCAAATCAGATCATTGGTCTGTCTAGTATTGTCTACACTGACCTGTCATAGCTCTCCCAAGTTTTCAGAAAGGAGTATTTCTCTGTCCTACCTGGAGATGCTGGGGACAAAACTTTGGATGTTCTGCATGCAGAACATGTGCTTTACTACTAAGCTGCTTACAAATTGAGGCTACTACCTAAGATACTGAATTTCCCCTTTCTCCTCAGGGCTGATCCTTAAAAATTGTGTGTGATCCTAGGAACTTGGAATATTTCTTCTGTTCTGTAAGGCACACCGTTAATATTGTACCATAATAGCTCAGTGATTATGTGCACAAGTGGAATCCCTGTATTATTATTTTTTCAGGTCTTGGGTTCAGGACATGTTGAAGGCTTGGAGGTAGAGAATACACTTTGCCTATACAGAATATGTGCATTTGTTTATATGTTTATAAAAGCTGCCCAGTAGATTACAACAAAAATATTTTAAAATATCAAACACAGCATAGTTTTAAAAAATGCAATACACCAGATTTTTAAAAAGAAAAAAAAGCAGAAATTGAAAAGCTTGTTAAAATATTTATTAAGTCTTCAGGTGGTCTTTAAACACCAGCAGGGTAGGAGTGAAGAACATTTCCTGGTGCAGGAGATTCTATAACTGCTTCCTACATTGTCACCAGCCCAATCTCTTGATGACAGCAGGAGATGGAGAAAGGCCTCTCCAAATGATCTAAATGGATGTGCAAGTTCATAAAAGTTCCAGGTTCAATTGTGACTGTCAAATTATCCCTTAATAGCAGGGCTAAGAAAGGCCACTGCTTGAGGCTTTGGGAGAGCTACTGCCCATTAGAATAGACAGTACCAGGTCAGGGACTAGAGGCTGAGAGGTAATGACTCGTCTGTGGGGAACACTCTGAGGCCGCAACTGAAATGGGATTTGAATTCCTAGGTGGATTGGACCACATTAGCTGATGGTAACCTGATGGCAAGGCTGTCCTTAAACCTTTGACTCTGGGAAATGCTAATATATCAAATCCTAGTAAATGTTAATCTTGAACAGTTTGATGACAGTGTTCCCTATTGCTGATAGGGGGTGGGAAGGGGTCTTTCCAGATGTTATTAAGGCACAGGATCCAGATGTCCCTGTAAAAAAATTGTGGTCCTTTTGCAGGAGAACTGCATTTACTCAGCATTCAGAACTATAGGTGGGAAATTGCCATTTTCCTCCATATAGAGTGTTGATTGCATTTACGTATAAGTTGTTCAATGGGCCTAGCTACCTATTGGTCACTACCTGTGACATAAATCACAGTAAAAGTTCTCTCTCTTTCTTTTAAGGCCTATAAATATGTTGGGACTGAGCTAGCTCATCATTCAAGTGCAGTAGCACTCATCTATCCCTTTAAAAAAAGCATCAATGCCAAAGCATCTCCTATCTCTTTTTTTGTGAACCGTCTCCTGCCTTCCTTGATTTTTCTTTAACTTTCCAAAGACTTGTGTGTTCCTCTCTCCTGTGGTTAAACACGCCCCATGTGAGCCATGCCCACTTCATCCAATTCCTTTGATATTATTATCCCCATATTGCAGATGCCAGGTGAGGCAAAGAGAAAGTGGCTTTCTTACGGCCACGTAGCAAGTTCATAATGGAGATTGAGATTCGAATCTTGAATTTTCTGACCCGCAGCTCAGACTCTTAGCTACTTCACCACACTTAGAGAAGCAAGGCTGTTTGCATTTAGCTTGGCTGCCTCCTTCAGGCCGTCGCAAATTAGTGGGGGCCACTCACACACTGGGTACATGGCAGCATTCCATGTTGCCACCATGTTCTGCAAATGGGACCTTTCGGTTGGGTACCAGAGGTTCAGGACTGTGTGTCAATCTAGGTTTTTCTTTTATCTGTGGTCTCCTCTGCAGCAATTCCCCCCCCCACCACCACCAAAAAAAAATATCCTATGGGGATTGCACAGAGCAGTTTTACAAACTAATATAAAGGATATATAAAAATAAATATTTCCAGGGGGTGCACTTTACAGGATGCATAAACGCAGAGATAGCTTTAGAACACTCCAGAATTGAAGCCCAGTGAACTGTGACATAAATGTAGCGAAAGCCTCAGGACACTTGCAGCGGTCACTATTCATGAGGGTAGTGCCTCTAAGGCTGAAATTCTAAACATGCTTTCAGTCCTATTGGACAAAGTGGGAATCACTTCCATGTCAGATACAGCATAGGATCCAGCTGTAAGTCTTCTCCAGATATGCCTCCTTCCCCCCCCCCTCCACCAACCCCCTGTCACTCCACATCAAGCAAAACCCAGTCCTTTGCAAAGCATGTAGGACATATTCTGCAGCAAGTCAGAAGGCTGTTGGGGCTGCGTTAGGTAGGTTGATATGTACAGTGCGGCTCGAGAGAGTTTTATTTCCCCAAACACTACAACTCGGTTACTCAGGCAATGAAATCAGTTGGGCTAGACAACAGAAAGTGTTGCTTATATACAACACAAGGTTCGTAGTTCATCAGTAGGACACATGTTTTGCATGTGAAAGGCTCCATGTTCAAGCCTTGACGTCTCCAAGCTGGGAAAGATTTCTGTCTGAAACCGTGAAGAGCTGCTGCCAGTCAGTGTAGACATTACTAAGTTAGATGGGCCAGTAGTGTGACTTTGTATAGGGCAGCTTTCTACATGAATCCCTTGCTCAAGATGCAGTGCTCCACATTAACTGAATTGTTTACTCTGGAATATGCCCCACAATCCTTTGCAGTGGTTCCTTGGCAAACTGGGGTTGTTCCTTGAATGTAGAAAATGTAGACACTGAGCTGTATCAGTATGCCAGATGTAAGTAACCGACATGAGGCTGTAAATAGCTGTTTTATGACAGCCAGAAGAACAGAATACTAACCAAAAGAAACACCCACAAGAAAAACCCAGAAGGAATCCTATAACTTACAATAGTTTCAGTAAAAGCCCAAGTTTGCCATCTTAGATGTTGGTGTCACCATTGCTTGGTGTAAGGGTTTTGTTTTGCTTTTGATTCTGCTCACCAAGCTGTTCCTGTCAGTGAGCAAATCACTACTTTCTTTCTCAGGCTATTGGACTACAGCTCCCATCTTCCCTGATCATTGACTGTGCTGGCTGGGGCAGATGGGAGCTGGTGTCCAGCAACCTCTGGAGAGCCACAGGTTCTCCAACCCTGGTCTAATGTTATCAGAGGGCCTGGCCTGGACTCCTGTGCCTTTAATGGCAGCTTGATATGCAGAAATCGGCAGGTGAAGCTTTTCGTAGTGTGAAAAGAAGCATAGCCACCTGCTGATGTTTGCAGATGAACCTGCCTTTAAGGGCACTGGAACAGCATCTGGTTAATTTTCTTAAAAATGCCCAGTTCTTCCAGTGAAACCTTCCTGCCCTCTTCCCCAGCTTGTCGTGAGATTCTGATTTCCCTCCATAGTGGGTAAGAGGAACCTGGTGCATTTAGAGGTATAGGTACCATCTCCAAGTGAGGACCTAGAAACTCCAAAAATTGCAATTCTGTGCATGCTTGCTTGGAGAATAATTCCCTTCGAACTTGGTGGCGCTTACTTCTGAGTAGACATGCACTGAACCAAGTTGCTTTTATTCCAGAGCTGGCTTTTGACCCAGGTCCCCTGCTTGGAATAGGAAAATGTTAGGAACTTCCTGGGTCACCCCAAATTCACATTTATTGTTGGTCTACTGATGCCTCTTTGCAAAGAAAGCTTTGTTTCTGAAGGGGTGAGGTGGGAGACCCTGACTCACAATTACTTTGGGAGGGTGGGTGGGTGTGTATGGTGGGATCTTGCAGTTGGCAGTAGAGAAGCAGGCAAGGAAAGACTTCCTTAGTTTTCTGGAGGTTAGGAAGCTGAAGCTGGAGGGCAGATGCCTACCAGGGTATGGAATCTTTGGGAGAGAAATGGTGAAGAGCCTGGCAGGTATGTAGTCTAGCTCGGGTAGCAGAAGGAAGTGATAAGCTGGGCTGAGCCACTGCAGGTGTGGGTCACGGTTTTGAATGCTCCCTTACATTTGATTCAAAATGGTAGAAAACTAGTATCCATCAGCAGGTACCAAGCTAGGCGAGACTCTGTCTCCTCCTTATGGCCCCCCCTGTTTTTCATTGTGCACTTAACCATTGCATTCCCTCTCCCCCTTCCCCTGCCCGCAAGTCTAAAGTGGTCCAGTCCACTCAGAATTCTGCTGCATGATTTTCCAAGAGGAGAATGGAAAATGTGTTGCGTTAGCTGAGAATTTTGGAGAGAGAATAGGGACTAGTTCAGACATGTGAATAAACCCATAAACATTTACTAGTTCAAATTGCACAGGCTTAACTATGGATGTTGTTTGTGGCAGTCTGGGAAGAAAAAACAAGCATCCTGCTTTGCAGACACCTTTGCAAGCATCTCTTCACATACCTGCACTAGTGACTGGTGGGGTTGCCAGCTTTCCCCCCAGCAGGGCTCCTGTGCCTTTAATACCTGTGTGACAAGGAGAAATTCAGCTTTCCCTGATGTATAGATGAGGAAAGCTTAACCCACTCAACTTCTGATGGGGTGGGCAGGTGTTTCCCTGCCAGGAAAAAAAAAGTAACCAACCCCTAGTGCTGGGGTTTTGCTAGTCTAGGACAACTCCATTGTCTGGGGAGCCAGGAACCATTTCTTCCATCTGCAAGGCCTGTACTTTTGCTTCATTCCAGGCCTGAGTCCCTTAGACTGCAGTAGCCCCAGCCAGCCACCACTGTGCCTTTATAGGTGCCTCTTGGGCTTCCCAGCTTGCTGCCTGACATGGTGGGCAGCTGGATTGGGGAGGAGGAAAAGGTGGGGCTCTTTCCCCCTGTGAGTCATGTGCTTTTTCTCACCTGCATAGGAACCTGGCTGGAAAAGAGAGAGAGAGAGAGAGAGAGAGACAACAAGCGCCCAGGGGCCACTAGGTGAGTGCAAGCCTTATAATGCATCCCCTAGCCTGGTTAAAGCAACACTGTCAAATAACAGAGCACAGAAAAGCTGGCACCTAGTCCGTTTTTGTTTTTAATGGACAAAATAAAAAGCTGTTTGGCTTGTGAAACCACCCAAGTCGTCTGGGCCTTGTAAAAAGCCTAACTGTCTTGTGCACCAAAGGCTCACAGTCTGGAAAAGACTGTAGGAGAGTGTAGCAGATAAAGATATGGTATGATGGGGTTGGGGAAATCCCTGCTCCAAATCTGTTCCGCCTTGGACGATCAATGTGTTTTACGTTTTTCTGGAAGTCTGGGTGCCTTTAAGAGTTGCATGATTAAAAAAAACCCAAACTCAACAGATGAAGCTTTCCCTAGTGTTGCATCACCCAAATACTGAGTAAAGCTCCACACACTGAGTGTTTGCCTGTTGCATGGTCACCGGTGGGCGGTGGGAAGGAGTTCTTTAATTCCACTGGGTCCAGTTTCCCTGTCTAAAGAATACTTCCCCCAAGGCATTACCTCCCACTTGCCCACTTTCTCCTGGGATAATCTCTGTGATTCGGCTAGGTTTGTGGCCTTTATTTTTCATTGGACAGAAACTCTCTGCTTTTAATGGGTAGAAATCAACAGGGGGAAGCGCCGTGTTGAAGAAAGCCTTACCTGTGACTTCTACTTTGTTGTATATACAGCTGCCGAAAGCAGTAGCTCAAATCTTACTCATCCTGCTTACCTCCATTTAGCACCTTCCAGCAGGAGGTGCTACTTCTGTCCTGGGCTTGCTTCGTAACCTTGTCTTTCTGCTGGCTTTTCTTAAAGCGTCAACGCTCTATAAAGTATGAAGAGAGCCCCTCTATAGTGAAGGAAACATGGCAGACAAGAGGAAGCTACAAGGTAAGGGAGCCTACCTGCACTCTCCAAGCTCAGGGCTACTAATACATGCTAGGCACCTGGCTGACCTGCAGAAGAGGGCGGGGCTGCTCATCAGAACAGCTGGGCCAGAGCTAGGACTCCTCTGAGCTCTCTTGGAGAGGGTGGGGTCTCATTGGTTAGAGTGGAGGGAAGGGAAGTGTTGACTCAAGGAGCAAGAGGGGCCCCCCACTCTTTTTTTTAGAAGTGGAGAATGACTTGGGATATTAGAAAGCAATAACTATGCTCTGAAGGGAAAGAGGAGTTTAGGAAGGGGAGAGGTGGCTCGGTTCTGTTTTGGTCAAAGGACGGATCCTGCACTTCAATAGGGTGAGAGGGGCAGGCTTGTGGGAAGCTGAGGGAGAGGAGAACCACCATTCCAGAATCCTCCTCTCAGATTGGGAGGAAGGAATGGCCAGATATGGGCAAGGTAGATCTTATGATTGCTCTCAGCAGGGATTTTCTCTCCCCAGGTGAGATTGATCGGTGTTTGAAAAAGGTGTCGGAAGGCGTGGAGCAGTTTGAAGATATCTGGCAGAAGGTGAGGGCTGACAGTGGCCTCTCCTCCTAAGTTCTGCCCTATTCTCTGACATCCACCCCACACTAGCCTTTTAGACCATCACATTGCCCTGTAATTGTTATTGTTGCTATGTCCGCAGAGGTTTCTGTTCCTCTCTCCCCCCGCCCCTTGAAATCTTTTCAGCTCCCTGTTTTTTTCCTGCTCTGAATTGATCTCCACCCTGAGCCCTGGGGTCTCCCATCTTTCTCACCCCACCTCTTGTTTCCTCTTTCTCCCTATGCAACAGCTCCACAATGCAGCTAATGCCAACCAGAAGGAGAAATATGAAGCCGATCTGAAAAAAGAAATAAAAAAACTCCAGGTAAACATTTTGCCTGGGCTTGTTTCCAGATCTTTTCTTACCAAATTTAGGGAATGTTGGGGTTGGAGTGATCTGAGTATCAGGACTCTAGGGGCCCCTTTGGAAGGAACAGAGGAAGATGGGGCACTCTTTCCCCACAGGGCTTGCTGGTTTATAGTTAGTAGAGGTGGTGGTGGCCTGGACACAGGTATGGCTCCACTGAGAAGGGGAAAGAACCTAGGTGTTTGGGTGGGGTGGGGTGTCGTAGCTTCATTGTGAGAATGCCTTGGGGTAGCAAGGATGTATAGATTAGATCGGCCTTCTCCATCCTGTTGTCCTGATGTTTTGAACCACACCTCCCATCATCCCTGACCATTGGTTGGGGGTTTAAAACATGTGGAGCAATCGGATCAAACAAGGCTGAACGAGTAAGAATGAGGCTTGGAAAAGCATAGATTTTTCACAAAGGACAGCCTGTTTAGTGAGTTTAGATTCTGTTAAAAGAAAGTGAATTCTAATTGTTGGAGCAAGGAAAGGCTAGCTTCTTTGTTTGCTAATGCCAATTCTAGTGGTGATAGCATATGGTGAACAATCTAGAGGTTGCTACTTCTGTTTGCTCATACCTCTGACCACTAGCCTTCATTCATCGGAGGAAAGGTAGCTTGGCATTTTCCCCCCAACCGATCCCACCTACCTGCTTAATTGGCTCTTCTTCTTCTGCAGAGATTGAGGGACCAGATCAAGACGTGGGTTGCATCCAATGAGATTAAGGACAAAAGGCAGCTAATAGACAACCGAAAACTCATTGAGACGGTAAGAAGAATCCTCTACCTGTTACATATTAGTGCCTGTCAAGATACCTAATTAATTGGGGGTTTATTTTGGGAAATTATGTGTCTACCAAAGGTATAAAACTAACACATTTTATTGCCTTCAGCTATTTTCATACTGGTTCTTAGTTTTGCTGAGGATCTCCTGTTTATACGTGGGCTTAACTTTGCTTAGCTCCTCCCCCACAGCATTGCAATTGGCTAGTAAGTAGTGTGACCTCATAAAGGTGAGCCAGCTTACCTTTACAGTCCAGATATAGACTGGGAGACTTTTGCAGAAAGGGGTTCTGTGAAGAGCCCAGGATCCCTTTGGAGCAGGTCTTCTGATTGAGACAACATGGGATAGATGGTAAAGTTTTAGAGATGGTTTAAAGACACCCAGGGGAAAGGTCTATTGAGCTGTGAGCCAAGACTTTCCTGGGCCCTTTTGGAAAGGAGTTTAACACTTGGACAACTGTTTTGCAACGGGCAAGCAGAGTTTTGTATTTGCCATGATGATGTGCACAGACTGGCATGATGCATATTCAGACTTTAACTTTTTCTTTTCTGCACGGTTTTGCACTGCTGTAAATCTGTTCTCTTCTAATGCAGAACCTTCAAGCCCAAGTGCTGTGTGTTCACTGTCGCAAAGAAAGGGTCATCACTGACCAACTCACGGGGGCACAAATTGCATATTAGTTGGATCATTCAAACTCAAGGGCAACTTTGTGCATGAAATGGCTGCTTACATGTTTATTGCTGTGGGTACTTGCAGCCGACACTGGCTTCTTGGCATGTGATGTGTGACTGAAAATGCATTGGTACATACACATTTTTTATAGATTTGCCTTTAATCTCCTTTTGCAAGGTAATGTGTGCAGAGCCATTTCTTCTGAGTTCCATACACGCACATGCACTATATTCACAAGTTTCCATTTTTTATTTTGGAAAAAAAAAAGCTTCAGAGACAAAATGGGATGGTTGAAAAAGCTGTCGGTAAAGTTACAAAAATAGACCTGAAGCCTGGAATTCCTGGATAGGAAGGGATCCTGATAAATTCCAGCTAATGGTTAGGGAGCCAGGATTCTTTAGTTAACAGGGGATGGGATGCAGAGCTCTCTTAGGGCATGGAGCTGTGTGGCCCAGTTTAAACGTGGCAGCTGAATTGGAGTGGTAGGATCTTGGGGTGGAAGGTAGCACTTCAAACTACAGATGAGGCAAAGCTGTTTTTAAATGTCCCTAAAGGACCTCCACCCCTAACCTAAATGCCTCTGCCAGGGAACAAGCAACACAGTAGTAGAAAGGTTCTGATCCAACCACATCCTTTCTACTGCACTGGTTTTTTTACTTGCAGTGGGCTTTTTAAAAACACACACGCACAAGAATGATTTAGAAATGGTTATCCCTCCATTGCTGTCTGAAATAGAACAGTCCGTTCTGCCACCTGAGGATTCTGCCACTTCATTCTGCTGCCGGTGGTTCTTGGGCTGGATCTGCAGTCTCCATGTTCAGGGAAAGTACCAATTCCCCATAGGGGTTTGCTTCAGGATTTAGGTGGAAGAATTGTGTGATTGAATGGTCCCTTTTAACAAAGCAAGATCCCATTTTATATCCTTTAAATGCCTACTGCAGATAGAATTCTCAGTCCACCAATGATAAGAAGCCTGGGAAGAGTTACCCTTTCCCCACCCTGATTGAAGATTGAAAACTGGGGCTGAAACATACTTGGGAGTAATAAATCTAGATTTTATTTTTTATTTTTTGCAATTTATCTCCTTTGCTGCTGCTGAGGATTTCTGTCTTTTCAAATGATCACTGAGCGGGGAATATATGCTGATAGCTTGGACTTCTCAGCGGCCCTTAGCTTAGCCAGTTGCCTCTGATCTGTCTTTCCCAGCAAATGGAGCGGTTCAAGGTAGTGGAACGTGAGACCAAGACGAAAGCCTACTCGAAGGAGGGCCTGGGCCTGGCACAGAAGGTGGACCCGGCCCAGAAGGAAAAGGAGGAGGTCGGGCAGTGGCTGACGGTGAGGACAAGTGGAGGCTGGCTGCTAAGTGCCTGGAAGGAGGAGCTGCTTTTTAGCAGACGAAGGGAGAAGGAAGCTCTGCTTTTTAAGGGGTGTGGCTTTAAAGCACGAGCAGGAGAACCTCTGGCCCTCCAGATACCCTTGGACTACATCCATCTTGCATCAGCCCTGACCATTAGCTGTGCTGACTGGGACTGATGGAGCTTATAGACTCTGTTAGCAACCAGAGGTCCACCAATAACCCCTTCCTACTTTAAAACTTCCTCTTTTTATAGTACTGGATGTAAGCTGTGACCTTATGCCATGTGATTTAGGTGGTCCTCCCTTTCCACTCATAGTTGACATTGGAGGTTTGAGGTTCAGACATGGGGGGCGGGGAGACCTCACCTTTTGTCACCTGACCTGAACCCAAGAGCTTCTGCCTGCCAGGCTTTGTTTTCTAATGCTAGCAAACAGAGAGCCATTTCTGGGGCTGGAGGGGAAATCTGTGCCCATCCAGATACTGTTGGTGCTGCAAGCACAGCCAGCGGTCAGGGATGGTGCGAGTTTTAGTCCAATAATATCCGGACAGCCAGGGTTAGCCACCCATTAACAAGAGAGAGAACCTATTTTCCATGGTGAGGGAGGATTGGGGAGAATAACATGTTTCTTTCTGTCTGTCCTTCCTTCAGAACACAATAGACACCTTGAACATGCAGGTGGATCAGTTTGAGAGCGAAGTGGAGTCGCTGTCTGTCCAGACGCGCAAGAAGAAAGGAGACAAGGATGTGAGTCGATGGATGATGTCCTCCTCGGAGGACGGAGGGCTGTGTTTGGGGAAATGGCATCACCGCACAGGTCTAAAGTCGAGGTGGAGGTATCTGTGGGAGCTAGGACTTCTGAGACCTCACAAGAAACAAGATTCTGTGAGGCTGGGGTCAGGCTGAGAGGTGGTGCCTGGGTGCTATGCTGTGAGCTTTCTGGATGGGCGAGGATTTGAACCTGGCTCTCTTCCCCTCCCCACCACACAGAAGCAAGACCGGATCGAGGGCCTGAAGCGGCACATTGAGAAACACCGGTACCACATTCGGATGCTGGAGACCATCCTGCGGATGCTGGACAATGACTCCATCAACGTGGACTCCATCCGCAAGATCAAGGATGACGTGGAATACTATGTGGATTCCTCGCAGGACCCTGATTTTGAGGAGAACGAGTTCCTCTATGATGACCTCGACTTAGAAGACATTCGTAAGTGTCTCCTTTGGCTGGGCTGCTTTTGGTTGAGGTTATTTGTGGGGTAGGGGAAGCCAAAGCAGGCTTGAGACTTGGGGAAGAAGTAGTATTGCAGTGCTAGCTTTGATAACTGTGAAGGAGCAAACCTCAAATCATTTTAAATCAACCAGATATTCCCTCCTAACAAAACCTGTGGCCTAGAGGCAACTGTCAGTTTGAGCGTAGCATTTAGCTTGATACCCATCCACCCTTAGAACTGCCCTGAGACCTTGGGGTATAGGGCGGTATGTAAATTCAATAAATAATAATAATATTTAGAAATTTGGGCTTTTACTGGGTAGGTGCTGCCATTTGGCTGTTGTCGCAGATTCAGCATTTGGTGAGAGTCTGTTGTGGTTCTGTGCATTTTATTATTGCTAGATAGCTCATTAACTGTTCTGAGATTTGGTTTTGTTTTGTTTTGTTGCTACTTGAACTATATCTGTTCACCTGGGCTACTGACTCTGAACATTTGCGTCATGACCCTTCTCAAAACTCCAGGAGCATATGCTGGTCTTTGTGTCCCAGAAACTTGTTAGGCTGGTTTACTTCAGTGCATTGTAGTGGTGGGGTTTGGAGTAAAGCAGTGTTTCCCAACCTTGGGTCTCCAGCTGCTTTTGGACTACAACTCCCATCATCCCTAGCTAGCAATATCAGTGGTCAGGGATGGTGGGAAATGTAGTCTGAAAAAACAGCTAGAGACCAAAGGTTGGGAAACACTGGTGTAAAGAATTGGGTGTACTGATCCCTGATTTCCTCTTAATCCTTTTTTGGGGAGGACAGCGCTTGCCAGGATATCCGTATACTTTTCAGATATAAAGTGGCACAGCAGTGAACTCTTGCAAACCCCAGACAGTGGAATCATACCCTGTAACAGCAGTACCCACCTGCTGGATTGTGCCACCGCCTACGAACTGTAGCCTCCTTGGATTCATAAGCATCTCCTTGTTCTTGACTCTGCAGCACAGGCCCTGGTTGCCACTTCCCCACCCAGCCACAGTCACATGGAGGATGAGATGTTCAACCAGTCAAGCAGCACGCCTACCTCCACCACGTCCAGCTCCCCAATCCCTCCCAGCCCTGCGAACTGCACAACAGTAAGGAGGCTCCCCCTTTACAATGCCAGGGGTTGGGGGTAGGAAAGGGGAACTTTCAGGTTTATATAAGCTTGAGCGAATAGTACTGAATGCTTCTACAGGTTGTTAGAAACCCAGCTTGCTTTCTCAATTCCACGGGTAACAGCTTTTCTGACAGCAGTGCTCACTCAGGCCTTCCTTCCTTCCTTTAGGAGAACTCTGAAGATGACAAGAAACGGGGACGATCAACAGACAGTGAAGTGAGCCAAGTGAGTTTGGAGCCCAGAATTCATTCCTCTCAAGGGTTCAGCTTTTGGAAGATGGGTTAGAAACTCCCTTGGTGATTTGGGCAAGGGGAGAGGAGCCCAGGGCTTCTTGGGACAGAGGGGCATCGGGACTAGTTAGGTAGAGCCATTTCCAGCATGTTACTTCTGATCTGGTTCAGCTCTGTTGTGAAGGATGTACCACTTCCAGAATGCATGCAAGAGTAGGGCTGGGGGGAGAGGGGTTGGGCAGAGCCGCTTGCTTTGAGAGTAACACCCACATTGCAATCTCCTTAACGTACAAACACCTTGCATGTGAGAGGGGAACAGTTTCTATCAGGCCACCTCCTAAAAAGTTAGCTTTTACAGGCCAGGAGTTGTCCGTGTGAGTTTGCTTTCCCATGGGCCACCCTCTCTGAAAGCATTTTCTGAGGTGGTACAGCCCAATAAGAGGACTGTACCATCACCGTAAGGAAGGTATATTTTGGGCCAGCTCTTAAAAGAGTGGAGGGACGGGTGAACCGAGACATGGATGGTTCCTAGTTTTGCCCTCTTTTGAGTAGAAAGGCAGCAGTTATGATCCTAAATCTTCTCTCCCCCCTCTCCCATCCTTCTCTCCCCCCAGTCCCCAGCGAAGAATGGTTCGAAAAGCCTCCACAACCACCACCACCAGCCGCCTCCCACAATCCCCACCAGCTACCCGATGGGCGGCAGCTCCAGCACTTCGTCCTCGCTGGGGGACGGGCCTGGTTCCAACAGCAACGGGGCTGTGGCTGGCAGTGGGAACGCGAGCGGCAAAGCTAACCCTCCGGCAGGGCACGCACCCACCACCCCGACCCCTTACGCCCAGGCTGTGGCGCCCCCGCCCACCAGCACCAATGCCTCTCAGCCCCGGCCTCCCAGCACCCAGCAGAACGCCAGCAAGCAGAACGGGGCAACCAGTGAGTCTGGGGTCTGGGCCATTGCTTCGAGCTTCCCAAAAGATTTCCGGGGGGTTAGGAATGGCTGCTGTGTTGCAGATGCCGGGTGTTTAGCAGGGTCGCCTGATGTTGCCTTGCGTAGCCGTGCCTTTTCAACAGCATCTTGAAAACCCACAGGGGATAATCCTCCATGCTCTGAAAAGTGTCGCCTGCCAGTTCTTTCCTATCCAGCAATAGCTAAAGGCCAGGCTGTAATGTAGCGAGGCCGGCAGGTGCTGTTTTATAGGCTATGGGAGGGGAGGGTTGAGACGAAGCCAAAGTTAGGAGTTGCTCCATTGACACCCAGGCCAGGAAGCTCAGTTTCCCCTCGTTAGTGTAACGTTGTGACTGACTGTTTAGCCCAGAAGTCAAGCCAGAGCTTCTTTCTTTTTAATCCCTCCTGCCTAGGTTATAGTTCTGTGGTAGCGGACAGCAGTTCAGACTCCACGCTAAGCAGCGGCAACCAGGCATTGCCTAATCAGACGGCGTCGCACAACCCGCCCAGTGCTTCTGTGTGAGTTTCTGTATTGTCCCTTCCTGGCTGTCCTTTCTCACTCTTCCCACCATGGTACACTTTTCCAAGTGGGCAGACCATAGAGTTTTACTCAGTTGCAAGTGGTGTTTTGCTCTCTCTCTCTCTCTTTTTTTTTTTTTTTGCCCTCTTTTGGCAAAGTGCATTATTTTATTTTATTTTTTTAATTTTGCTTTAAACAAATAGAGGTAAATATAAGCAACCAAAATTACGAAAGAGAAATCAATAATAATAATAATAATAATAATAATAATAATAATAATAATAAATAATAGAAAAGAATACAAAACTACAAAAAATATCAAAGCAAAGTGCATTATTTGGCAGCATTTATTTATTTTTTAAAAACTTCTGTGTATCTTGGTATCTGGGCACACAAGGAGCTGGGTTGTAGATGTTGCTAATGAATAAATATAATATAACTTTGCTCTTTAGCTCCGGTCAGAGGCAGCAGTGCTTCTGAATGTCAGTTGCAGGAAGGGAGAGGGGGCTCTTGTCTCCTGCTTGTGGGTTTCCCATTGGGGCATCTGGTTGGCCACTGGAGAGCAGGATGCTGGACTAGACGGGTCATTGGTTTGACCCAACAGGGCTTTTCTTATGTTCATATTTACTTCCAGGCTCAGTTTAGAGTGCTTTTTATAAAGACTTTTATAAAGACTCAGGCTATGCCAGGATGTTCTCTAGAAAGATGTTCTAGTCCGCATAAACCTGTCTGATCCTTACGATCATAGCCCCTCCTTGGCTTCCTGTCACTGCCAGAGATGCAACCAGTAGGTACAACGGAGAGGGTCTTTTCGATGATGGCACCTATACTTTGGAACATCCTCCCTGGGGGAGATCTGACAGGTTCTCTCCTTTCCTGTGTCTGGATGAGGTTTGGAACAGACAAGTCTAAAGTGTTCTAGCTTTGAAGGAGGTGCAACCCTGACTTCTGTCTCTCGCCTCCTTTGGCAGCAAAGAGCCCAGCGCAGCTTCGCAGCCACCGAGCGGTGGCAACACCACTGGATCCAGCCTCCTGGTGCCTCTGACTGCCAACCCACCTGCCTCGCCCACGCCCAGCTTCTCTGACAGCAAGCCTGCCCAGACCCTGCTCAATGGGCCACCCCAGTTCAGCTCCGCAGCAGAGATCAAGGTGAGCGATCGCTTGTGCTCCGCACGCAACAGGCTGCTTCCAGCCCTCTTTCCTCTAGGGAACTTGGGCTGGTGTTTGCGGCTGTGCTTGTCCCACGTCATCCTCTCAAAAGAATCCTGGAAGGTAGATTTGCCCGAGAGAAGGTGACTTAACTGCCTGTGTTCTCTTTGTGAGTCTTAATCATTGCAGCAGCTTTCATAAAAACAGCTTTCTCTTACTCCTCCTTTGCTATGTTTGTGTGTCCTGCAGGCACCTGAGCCTCTAAGTACATTGAAGTCAATGGCTGAGAGGGCAGCTATCGGCTCCAGCATAGAGGACCCCGTGCCATCGCTTCATCTCGCTGAAAGGGGTAAGCGTGGGGAGAGAGGCATTGCCCCTGTGGTTCAGGGGGAGGCCAAATAGTGTCAGCACAGTTCAGGTGCACATTTAGGAGTCCTGTGGCGTTCCTGCGTGTGCCTGACAACCTTGATCAGAAATTGAAGTGTGGCTGTTTTGGATGAGAAGTGGTGGTTTCTAAGACCACCAGTCTCCACTCTTCTCTCTCTCTTCCATTCTACACCCACCCCCAACAACAACAACAACAAAAATCCTTGGCCTACAGGCAAGTCATTCTGCTATAGATCTCAGCCCTTCCATTCACCATTTGTGTTGGCAGTTGAGGAGCAGGCTGCCATCTGGAACACAACAATCAATTTTTTTTCTGGCCCAGGTGTTGTCCCTGGAGCTTTTCATTGCTTGATATTTTAAGCCAAGAATCTGTGACAGAGTCAAGCTTGCTTTAAAATGAGATGGTAATAAAAAATTAAATGAAAGTGTTCTCTGAGGCTGTGGGTCTGTGCAAGAGAAGGAAGACATTTTGGAGGAGAAAATGAAGTCTCCCAAGTTCTGAGTAGTACAGGTAGATCACTGATTTCACTTACACGATCACAGCTTTATGAATGAATGCCCAGCGTGGTGGGAAATGGGGTGCGGGGGAGCAGGAAAAAATGGCTGGCAAATCCCATTGGCCGTTGGGAGAGCGTTTGGGTGTAGTTGAAAAGCTGGAGAGTGGAGGAGATTGCAGAACATTTGGGAGGCTGCTGGAAAGAGATCAGAGGAGGCCAGAGAGATTTGTGGAGGAGTTAAGAGATTTGCTTCTCTTTCCCCCCGGTTTGCTAGGGGGTGTTCTGCCTTTACAGGATTTTGTTTATACATGCAATAGCAAGAAATGAGATCGACCTGAACTGTAACCCACAGCCACCTTTTAAGAGATGGTAGCAGGGATAAGAACTCCTGATGAATCAAAGGACTTGTCGTGAGAAGCAGGAGGAGCTGCATTTAAAAACACAGCCTTCAGAGTCCAGTCTCACTTGAATTGTATCCCGAGAGCGTGTGTCAAGTCCCCGCTGAGTGATTCTTTCCCCTTTTCTGCTGCAGCTGATATCTTAATTACGAGCACGACCTCCCAGCCAGCCTCCAACCAGCCCCCCATCCAGCTATCTGAGGTGAACATCCCCCTTTCGCTCGGGGTGTGCCCCCTGGGGCCTGTGCCTCTCACCAAGGAGCAGCTCTACCAACAGGCCATGGAGGAGGCTGCCTGGCACCACATGCCTCATCCTTCTGATTCAGAAAGGATCCGGTAAGAGGGTTTGCCCTGGTGTGGGTGTCGAGGGCCTTTGCTCCCTCTGGCAACAGAAGGCCACAAGTGGTGTTGCCTTTCACAGTCCAAGTCACATCCTCAAGAGTTCTCTGAAGTGTAAATTGTCGGTCCAGTTTTCATATCGCCAGCGCAACTCAAAATCTTCCCTTTGCTTGTGAGGATGCAACAAAAACCCACTGTTGCACGTGGGAGACACACAGGTCAATAGTGGGGAGAAGCAGTGCATGGGGATGCTCCTGCTAGGTGAGCGAAAGAGCCATCCTAGAATCAAGGAATTGTAGAGTTGGAAGGGGCTGCAAGCATCATCTAGTCCAGTACCCCAAAATGCAAGAATCTTGTGCTCAAATGTGGGATTTCAGATCCATGACCCCAAGATGAAGAGTCTCAGGCTTTGCCAACTGAGCCACTCTGGCAATTGCTATTGCCCTTGATGCCCTCCCTAGACCCTGAGGATTTAGAGCATCAATTTCCAGTATTTGAGGGGCAAGCATTCGTAAGAAAATAAGAGCCTGGTGGAGTCCAAAGCCCATTGAGTCCAGCATCCTGTCCTCACGGTGCCAAATAGTTGCCTGTGCAAAACCAGGAAGCACAAGAGCAGTCTCCCCTCTTGTGGTTTCCAGCAATGCATATTCAGAAGCGTTGCTGCCTCCCAACTATTGAGGCCGAGCATAACCATAATGGCTAGTGGCCATTGATAACCCTCTCTCTGAATTTGCCCCCTCCTCTTTTAAAGCCATCCAAGGCCATCACTGCCTCCTGTGGGAAGCAAGTTCCTTAGTTGAACTTTTCAAGAGGATCCTGCAGGATCTGCCCTGACTGACGGTCCTCACAGACTGAATTCAGTCTATAACACTAGCATATAATGTCCCTAATGACTTGGGACCCAAACCCTGAGATTGCACGCCCACCCACACCCCGGACCGCCTTGAGATGGTTGGACATTACGGAGGCCCATCAGTCACCAAATAGTGGCAGATGGAGGGAGAGTTTGGCACAGTCCGGTGGGAATTGCTGATATCGTTTTCAACTGTTTTCTTTGGCTCATTTCCTCCATTACACACTCCAGTTGCCATCTTGAACTACTGGCTTAACCTCCAGCCAGCTTATCTGTGGGGTTTGAGGTGTGTGCATGCAGACGTAGGGGATGGGGAGACTGCCGCCTCCACCACCAGGCTGGAGTTGAACACTCTCATCTTCTTAACCTCATAGGCAATATCTGCCGCGAAACCCCTGCCCGACCCCTCCGTACCACCACCAGATGCCTCCCCCACACTCCGATACGGTGGAGTTCTACCAGCGCCTCTCTACAGAGACCCTTTTCTTCATCTTCTACTATTTGGAGGTAAGAAGTAGAATTTCTGTCGGCAGTTTCTGATGGACAGGTTTTGCCACCCTTTCTCCACCACCACCCACTGGGGCCTAAAAGTGCTCCATGGATGTGCTACTAGCATCCTTTGCTTGGAACTGGTACCAAGGTGTGCATCCCACAGCCCTCACCTGTCCCCTTATGCTTTAAAGGGCACGAAGGCACAATACCTGGCAGCGAAGGCGCTGAAGAAGCAGTCCTGGCGCTTCCACACAAAGTACATGATGTGGTTCCAGCGGCACGAAGAACCCAAGACCATCACTGATGAATTTGAGCAGGTGAGGGGACCACAGAAGCTCCTATGTGGGGTGTGTGGGGAGGATGGGCCCAGCACATGGATTCCCAACCCCCCCTGGAAGCTGCCTTATACTGAACCAGACCATTGGTCCATCGGGCTTGGCATTGTCTACACTGATTGGCGGTAGCTTTCCCGGGTTTTTCAGACAGGTTCCTATGCAATCCTACGTGGAGATGCCAGGATTTGAACCAGGGGCCTTCTCTGTAGGCACAGCAGATGCTCTGCCACTGAGCTATGGCCCTTCTCTTACTGGAAGAGAAGAATTGGGGGGGGGGGGGATAATGTGGGGACCAGAGTAAGTAGCCAGGTGAAGCATAGAAACTTTGCCTGCTAAGCCCTGGAGCTTCTTGTTGAGGTTTGAGCCAGTTAATTCCAGTGTCATGAAAACTAAAAACCCTTATTGTAAATTTTTGGGTTTTTTTTAAGGATTCCAGTCTGCGTGAATTCCGCTGTAACTCCCGTGAGGATGTTGTTTGGCTTGAATGTCTGAGGGGAGGGCTTAAGAGTATAAAATGACTGTGTGATGCCACTGGGAATTTTGTAATTGTTGGTTTTCTTCTGTAACAGGGAGTTGGGGAGAAAGTAGAAAGCAGGAAGGACAGTTTTCCCATTTTCAAGGTCCTACATAGTTTTCTTGTGGACATTGTTGAATTGAGTCACTTCTAATACAGCTTTAGGGACACGGGTGGCGCTGTGGGTAAAACCTCAGTGCCTAGGACTTGCCGATCGCATGGTCAGCGGTTCGAATCCCCGCGGCGGGGTGCGCTCCCGTCGTTCGGTCCCAGCGCCTGCCAACCTAGCAGTTCGAAAGCACTCTTAAGTGCAAGTAGATAAATAGGGACCGCTTACCAGCGGGAAGGTAAACGGCGTTCCGTGTGCTGCGCTGGCTCACCAGATGCAGCTTTGTCACGCTGGCCACATGACCCGGAAGTGTCTCCGGACAGCGCTGGCCCCCGGCCTATAGAGTGAGATGAGCACACAACCCTAGAGTCTGGCAAGACTGGCCCGTACGGGCAGGGGTACCTTTACCTTTTACCTTAATACAGCTTTGCTTCAGCTCTCTCTGCATTTAGTAAATGCAGAAAAGGTTTTGAGGTTCTCGGGAGTTGTGGTTCATGCCGCTGTCCGCAGGGACAGCTAGTTACCTGAGTGTGGCTTCTCCCCTCAAGGAAAATATAGAGGAGGGAGGGAGGTCTGTATTCTTCTGCTTGCTTCGTAGACATACTTACCCCTGAAATAGGTATTCTGAAGTCTCTTCTCTCCACATAGCTACATGGCATTGGGGTTCAGCAGCTTTGTATGTTTTAAGAGGATGTAACTGGGATCCTGAGGGCCCCCCCAAACCCTTCCTCCTCACTGGGAAGTAGCCCAGTCCTTGCCTCCTGCTATCAAGTTTTAATCTGACATGAGAGCGGAATTGCTAAGTTGTTAATTCTCTGACTCTTCCTTGCGGGGCAAGAGGAAGCGCATTCTCCTATACACTTTGTGTCTCTTGTTTCTGCGCAGGGCACTTACATCTACTTTGACTACGAGAAATGGGGCCAGCGCAAAAAGGAGGGTTTCACCTTTGAATACCGCTACCTGGAAGACCGGGACCTGCAGTGATGACCTGGGGCCAGCAGGGGGTGCCAAGCCTTCCTTCCAGAGACAACTGCGGTGCGCTTGGGGCAGCAGCAAAGGAAGACCAACCAATAACACCACATCACACCCCCCCACACACCCCACCCGTCACAACCGTGGGGGAACGGGGCGAGCTGCACGTTTTTTTTAAAAAAAAAAATGCATGCAAGTTTTAAAAGTGACCGCGGGACGGAGGAGGAGGGGCGGCAGTGGCGGGATTCTCCTCTGCCTTTTCCTTGCGCTCGTCTGCCTGTAATGCATACGAAGAGGTCGGGGGAAAAAGGGGAAATGCTCTTCATGTGCACCAGGTTCGGGTGAGAGAGTGGAGATTAAAAAAGAATTTGAGAATCCCACCAAAAGAGTGACTTCCCCCCAATCTACATTTTTGTGTGTCTTCTAAATTGGCGAATTTATTATGCCCCTTCCGCCACCAATTGCAGCAAACACCAACACCCTGTCCTCCTTTGCCCTCCTCGCCAACCTCTCAAGTGCAGACGTCACCCCCGATTTGGCTGCCATCGTATGCCCACGTTTGTGACAGATGAGGGCACAGGGCTCTATAAATATCCCCAATAGTCAAAAAGCGTTGGGAACAGTTCAGGGTGACTTTGCTCCAACCTCTGCCTAGTTGTCACTGCTGGAAATGGCAAAAAGCAAAATGACGTCAACTTGTTAGCAACCAGTCAAGTCAGCCGGCTGCCAGAAAGGATCCCAGTACAAAGTATTTTGTGGACTGGTACCTTCTGTTAACATTTTATAGGCCGCCGTATTTTTTCACTTGCTTCTGCAGGTGATGTTGTCGAGGGACACAAAACGCCACCTGTCCTCATCAATTCAGTTTGGAAAAATTCCCAAAGCTCCCTTTCCTTACTGAAACTTTTGACTTAAGGGAGTATATCCCCACCCCCACCCCCTTTGCTGCTTCTCTCCTAACCCCCCCACCCCCACCCCCCGTTTTCCAAAATTTTGTTGCCACCCTAAATTTGGTATCTGAGCTCATATCTTAATCTGCTGCTCCTCCCACAGAGAGACCCTCCCCCTTGATGACTTGCAATTTATTCCTGATTGGAGGGGAAAGACTTGGGGAAACCCAGAGAGAGATGGAAAGACAGCTGTGTCCCACCATCTCCCTCCTCATGCAGCCCCCTGAACTGGAGCACCCCGCCCATGCCGCTGTTTAAGATATTTTTTCGTAAGCCTATTTTCGTTTTGGAAAATATTTATGAATAAATAGTTTTATATGAATGTTCTTCTCTTGTAAAGGGGAGATAAAAAAGGGGGGTTGTGGAACAAAGGGCTGTGAAGAAATCCAATAACCCTGATTTCTCTTTGTGCCTCGCAGAAGGGGCAGCGACTCAAGGTAGTGATTGTATGTTTAACGTGGGATGTGCCATGTTTAAAAGCTGCCCAGAAGAGAACTTTTTATATGCCTGTTGTTTTTGCCCATGGAGTTTTCTTGGCAGGGATACTGGAGTGGCTTGCCGGTTCCTGCTCCAGGTGGATCACGTTTAGTCAACACTCTCTTGGGAAAGATGTTGGGAAAGATGGAGGGCACAAGGGGAAGGGGACCACCGAGGACAAGATGGTTGGACAGTGTTCTCGAAGCTACTAACATGAGTTTGACCAAACTGCGGGAGGCAGTGGAAGACAGAAGTGCCTGGCATGCCCATGGGGTCACAAAGAGTCAGACACGTCTAAACAACAGAAGAGATCTTCCCCCAGTACTACTTGGGTGACAAGAGGGAATGTATATTTATGTGTACACTGAAATTAGCTGCCCCTACTAGAGTTCAGCAGCAAACGGTGCTGTCTCCAGATGTTGAATTACAACTCACAGCAGCCCTGGCCAGTAGTCGGGCGGCTACCTTGACTCAAGAGGGTTTTTCTAATGTTCCCCCTTCACAGTTGGTGCTTCTACTCCCAACTGCTTATTCAGGCTTCTTTCTGAGACTGGCCTGCGTTGCCTAGGACACACTTTTGCGCATATACAAAAGCATAGACTGATTTTAAAAAACGGATGGGAGCTTATTTCCATGCCTTTTCTGTCATGAACTTTAGCATGTATGCAGATGTCTTCTCCTGCAGAGGGATGTTCTTGTTGCTGCCTCCAGGTCCTTGAGCCGTTTTGGTGGAAGGATGATACTGCTACTACTTCCTGTGGAGACTCCTGAACACAAAGCACCAGATGTTGTGTGTCCTTTATTGCCCAGAATCCATTTCAAAACACAGTAGATACTGACACATATCCTGCACAATAGATACTGACAGGCTTTGGCCTACACCAATTTCCTTGAGGAAAACAAAGATGAATAGGGAGAGTTCAGGTCTTTTGGGGGGGGGGGGCTGGTGTAATTAGGCAGAACTTTGCCATTGTACACAACGGTCCCAAGGCAGGCAACTGATTGATTCCATAGCTGGTGGAGCAGCCTCTGGCCTAGCCCTAATCTAGAAAACGATAGTGATAAGGTGAGTGTGTGTATTACTGAAGCCCACATGCCAAAGTCTTCCTCAGCCTAATCCTGATTACCGTACATTGACCAGAACATGTCCACGCCCCAGGCCAGGGTATGAATTCAATAAATATGTTGCATCGAGCAAGAAGAAAATTATGCATATTCCTCTTGAAGATATTTGGTTCTGACAGCATTCCTCTCTTGATACCGCAGGATAACATGCTTTCCCTGACAGCATTGCTACTGCTATTGTCTCATTGCAGTGTCTGGTAATATCACACTTGCACGACACCTCACTGTGGTTCCCAGACCCTCTTTCTTGCCAGCTGCGGGTTAAACTGAGAGTTGTAGCCCCGTTTTCTTTCGTCCGTTTCCTCCTCCTGGAGTGGGAGGGTGCCTGCCCTTTGGGCTAGAAGGCTCTCAGCGCGGGCTCGCTCTGCCTTCTCGCGACGCAACCTCTCCTGGCGCAGTTGCTCCAATGATGACGATGCCGAGGAAGGGGCAGGCCTGAAATGGAAACAAAAGGGTTTAAGAAGAGGAGTGGGGATCCCTTTTCAGCCCAGAGGCTGTGTTGGCAGAGGGCAGTCTGGTGGTAGGCAGGACCAGAGGCAAAAGCAAAAAATATGTATTTTACCTCTGTACACAATAGACTAGCTTCTTTACACTTGCATATCCTCCTCTATCCATCTGAGGCAGCAAAAATGTATCAGAGTTTAAGGGTGCAAAGTGGAGCTGGTGAGAGGGATGCGGCCTGGAAAGTCTCAAGAGCCAAACAGCCCCAGAAGGCTGAGTTTATGCCTGGGGCTGAGGTTCCGCATGCCTGGGTTAGAAACTGAAGTGTAGATAGGTAAAGGTAAAGGGACCCCTGACCATTAGGTCCAGTCGTGGCTGACTCTGGGGTTGTGACGCTCATCTCGTTTATTGGCCGAGGGAGCCAGCGTACAGCTTCTGGGTCATGTGGCCAGCATGACTAAGCCGCTTCTGGCGAACCAGAGCAGCGCACAGAAATGCCGTTTACCTTCCCGCCAGAGCGGTACCTATTTATCTACTTGCACTTTGACGTGCTTTCAAACTGCTAGGTTGGCAGGAGCAGGGACCGAGCAATGGGAGCTCACCCTGTCGTGGGGATTCGAACCGCTGACCTTCTGATCGGCAAGTCCTAGGCTCTGTGGTTTAACCCACAGCGCCACCCGCGTCCGGAAGTGTAGACAGGACCCTCAAAATGTCTGTAATCCTCACCATCCTGCCTACAGGAATCTTTTGTTTTGTGCTCTTGTCCTGCTGTTTTGGGATGCAACAGAGGCTATTGCCAATAAAATGTAGGGGAGGGGACGTAAGTTTAGGGGTAGCGCTGAGGTTCAGCAACATCTGTCAGGCCAAAGGTTCCCCACACCTGCCCTATATTCCCCTTTCAACACCTGACAACGGCACTGCATGGTTAGTAGGGGGCAATACTTAAAGGCTGAACTTCCAGTCCCCCTCCACCACTTTTCCAGGGCCAATATCCCACCCTGCAACAGAGCAGGAGTCAATTTTATTGCTTTGACAAATTACCGTTAAGTCTTATCTCTGAGAGCTGGATTCTTTGAAGCAGCACGAAAACAGGCAAAGAACCCCTCACACTCATTGACCTATTTCTTAAGACTTGGCTGTAACTGTTGCTCTGTAAACCTCCCTTTATACAAAAGAGCATTTTCCTCTTTTCAGAGCAGCCACCTACAGATGGGAGGTGCTACCTAAAACGCACACCTTGCATTTCCCACATGTGTGGCTTCCCTCCCCCGCACCTCCTAAGGGTGGGTGTTTGTTGTCTGGGGCGTCCAGCCTCAGCCAGCAGGAAGGAGCAGCAGTGTCCTGTGCTGTGGCCTAGGCTGCTAAGGGAACGCACCCGAAAGCCAGAGTTCCTCCGCTTCCTTTTTGCTCCCGCTTGTCTTTCTTCCCATCTTTCTTGTGGGATCCCTTCTTCTTCCGCAAGTGCCTTTCCATCTCAGCCAGGGGATCCAACTTCCCTTTCAGCTTCTCATCTTTGGCGACGGCCTCACTGCGTTCTGGCAGCTCCTGGTACCAGGGACGACTCGTCTGGGCCTCTGCTGAACTCTGGCCCAAGTACGTGAGGATACCCAGAGCTTTTTCCCGACGCTCCTGGGAGGAGTGAAATAACCCAAAGCAGTGTTACTTGAAGCAGTGTTAATGCTGCCTGTGCGAGAGTGCTCCATGGACTGTCAACTCATATCCCTATTCCCCCTTTAACAAAACTCAGACCATCTATATTGGGGAAGCCAAAGGTGCTGCTTGACTATCACTCCCATCATCCCTGACCACTGGCCATGCTGATTAAGGCTGATGGGAGTTGGAGTCCCAAAAACATATGGAGGGGGTTGTATTGGCTATCCCCGACCCAGATACTACTCTATCCACTTAGCTTCAACAATGTTACAGCATTGGATGCTCCCGGACAATTCACTGGCCCTCACTGCAGTATATTCTTTTCCTTCCAGTAAGTACTTACCAGGCAGTAACAGATTACAATGAAGGCTAACCCAAAAGGGTGGAAGCTGGAAGCCTATATTTTCTGGAAGGGGAAGCAGATCGAGCACAAAGGACATGACAAACCAGGGCTATATATATATATATATGACAGGCATGTGGGACAGATACTCCAAAAATAAACTTCTTTGCCAGATAAATAAACCCCTGAATATTTATTCTACTAGCCCTTGCACAGCCAGAGGGTAGCAAGAACCCAAACCACCCCACACCAACTCTGCCAGAGTTATTTTCTGCAAGTGGGGCAAAGGAGTTCATGTTGCACCCTGGCTGGGTTGGAGCCCTTTAGACCACCAAGTTTGCAGCTGGTGAAAAGAAAGCCTCCACAACAAGCTCCCCTCCTCCCATTACCTTCTCTTGCCTCTTCTCCTTCTCATATTCTTTGTTGCCACTTTCTTCCAACTCTTGAAAGAGATTTAGATGGCGTGAGGGCCTTTCTGAGCCTAAAGCGAGGATGTCCGAGCTGCCGTCATCACCTTCTGGAGCTGACAGGCGTGCTTTCTTGCGTAGGAATTCAGTCCGGGCCTAGGGTCAAAGGAGAAGAATTTGCCCAAGGTGCAATTCCCTGCCCTCCCTGCCTGCATAGTTACCTTGCTGTGGCATATTTCTCTGCTACGATAGCCAACCTGCCCTTTCCTTCCCAGTCTCTTACTCTCTAAAAGCCTGTGGCTTATTGCAAGATAGCCACTTTGCAGTCAAATTAACAATAAATCTATTCTATTACTGGAGACAGGAGTTATGATAGACTAAGACGGGGGCAAAGCAAAAATGTTAAGTGTGTGCATGTATTGTGGAACCACTAAGCCCACCACTTTTAAATTCATGTATTTTCACAAAGAACTGGGTAGACAGAAGTCAAGAGCAAGTGTTATAAGAGTAAGTGTTATAAACAAAAAAGCAGCAACATGGTATATATACAATATGAACACAAGAGCAGCAACACACTTGTGGCATTTTAAGACTATCAGGTTTAATGTGACACACGTTTCTGTGGACTACGGCCTGTTAAATCTGATGTATGAAATGTTATCCATAGTTGGCAGAGTAGCATATATGTACACACTCCTGGGTATAGAAAAATATATATAATATTCTATTAAATGCAAGAGGTACCGTATCTTATGTCTGGAACACTTCTGTTCGGAGCTCAAATGTATACAGGATCAAGCACAGAGACATTCACAACAATGGTAACTGGTGGTTAACTATTTAATATAGCAAGTTTTGGAAATAGTGTATATGAATTCAGGTGCTTCATTATACTTAATTTAATTCAACAAAATTGATGAACTTGATCCAGTGATACCAGCTTTTTAACATCTGATAGTCCTTTTTGCTCCGCTAAGTAATCACACTGCCCTCCACTAGTGGGCAGTATTGCCCACTTTGGGAACCACTGGTTTACACCTAAAAAGGTTTGGCCATTTCACTGATCAGATACTCCTGGAATATCACATTAGGTCACACACTTGATACGTTTCTTCTTAAACTGCAGGTTTAGCAGTCTTAAGTTGGGGATGAAGTTGTTGCTCCTGTGTTAAACATGAATGTGGTTGCAACAGATTGCATTTGGGATAGAGGGCATCATCCCCCAGTCAATCGCCACACTTAGGTCTTCACTGTTTCCCAAAAGTTTGATGCAGATGTCTCCTTCTGAGAAGTGGCAGCTGAGCTAGACATGCCAGCCTCAAAGTCCTTCCCCCCTTCCCCCTCTGTTTGTGTCTGGATGCTCCAACCTGTTCCACTGCCATCCAGTGGCAGCAGAGAGGTGAGTTTCCTGACCTGTCCGGCTTCACATTTTGGTCTTAAGTTGGCTGGAAGAGGTAAAGATTGATGATGGTCTGCCCGTGTTGGATGCTTGAGTTTCTGCTTCTATTCAGAGGCCACTGCCTTTCTTCACTGCTCCATTGATCTGAGGTCTCAGCGCCGACAGAGAGATGAGAATTGCTTCCTCGGTCCTGATGATGCGGCTGCCCTGCCCTGGACAGGTGTTCAAATAAAAATCGAACAAGGTGCTTGTATCTGTGACCTCCAGGTTCAGGTCCGTGTCCACGCTTGCCTCCAGGCCTTGCAAGCCTCCGAAAACTATCAAAGCGTGTCTGAAAGGAGTCAGTGTTGCCTGGTCCACAGAGGTCCCTCGCTCAGAGGTTCCAATGGAGAGATTGTAGCCTTCTTTATACGGGGACTCGGCAAACACAGCACTCAGACAGGATGCCAAACGGACACTGTGGCCCCAGTAGAGCCCAGAAGCAGTTCGAGGCTGGTGTGATGAAACGACCATCCCCTTCTGTGTTTTGCTCTCTGGATTTTGCTGTGGGTTGAGACGCACAGTAACACAAAGGCCTGCCTCCAGCTGCTTATCAATCTGTACCTCCTTTTGCATTCCACAGTTCACAAAGGATCCCTGGCCAGGCTTGGTGGGCCGTGACAAAACCACTCCTTCCCGATACTCTGATTCCTCACCTATCCGCACGTGGTGGGGGCTGTCTAAGGGGTTTAAGAGCCCTGCAAACTGGAGGTCCTGGTGTTTGGGGGGAAATGACTTCCTAAGGTATTGGGGACATTCCAGGTACTGCAGAATCTGGGCCAGCTGCACACAGGCATGATCTCTCTTCTTGATCCCTTCAATTTCACCTTCCACCATCTTTGAATCCTCCCCATGCTCATCAAACACCACAATCTCATCCACGCAGAAGATGACGCAGGCCCTGGCGATCTGCCCGGCAAGGTAAGTCCGCAACTCTGCCGACTGGGCATTGCTGAGCATGGAGCCCGGAAGGGCGACGCTGACTGTGTAGTTGCATCCTTTATCTTCAATGGGCTTTGCCTCCTCTTTCTGTTTCCCTGCCACTTCCTGCATCATCTTCTTCTCCAGTTTCCTCAACAGCTTCAGCTCCTTCCATTTCTTCCTTCTCCTCCTTCTTTTCCTGCTTCCATTTGCGCCAGTCCATTGTCCTGTCTTCTCCCTCCCGTAAGCGCTTCGCCTGGCTTTTCTCCACCATGTTCCACTCGCCCAAGCACCATCCTCATATGTTTGCCTTTTAACATTAATTTAAACTGGCAGAGTATAGGCCTAAAGCACGCGCATGCGCAATGGAGACGTCGCGCAGACTAGAAAACTGCGCACGCGCAAATCTTCGCGCATGCGCTTTGGCGACAACGTACCTCCTGTTCAGCAAGTAGCGCTCGGGCCTCCTTCTTCTGCCTCTGCGCTTCGGCCTCCGCCTCGTCCCGCCGCACCTTGGCCACGTTGTCTTTGTTCCTCACGTGCCATGACTTCTTGGGAAGAATGTTCATCTTGGCTCTTGCAGTTTCTTTCCGAAGCTTCCGCCCTCCGAGTTTCCGTTTCCGGTGTCAGTCTATTCTCCGATTGGGGCAGTCTAGCCCCGCCCTCCGCTTTTGTTGCTCGCGCCGTCTCTGTACGTGCCCCTTGCGTCATCTCGCGCCGCTCTTACAATCTGACGGAATGTTGAGTTCCTACTTTGTTCTGATTGGCTCGTGCTCCTTTCGTTCCGCGGCTTGATTGGTGCAGAGTCACACACGTTTGTTTCAGTAACGGCGCCTGAGAATTTATTAGGCTCTGTGTCACTGCATCTAAATCAAACCCCCGATTTCCCGGGAGGTGCTCGGTTCTTGCGACACACTGTTACCTCCGCTTAGTCTTCTTCCAATAATAGCTTCTATTGCACGTGTGCCCAGATTACGTCAGAAACGGAAAATGACCCCCGTTTTAGTCTCCGCCATAAATCGCTTATTCTCAGTAGTGGTCTTCATATCTTCGAAACAGTCATTTCCCTCTTGCCTCAACACACATTGCGTAAAGAATCCATCAATTACATGTGAGGCCCTGTGTAGTTGTCAGGGACGCGGACTTATAAAAAATATTGGGGGGGCCCGGGAAAGCTCATGAATAATAAATAAGCTCATGAATATGCAAATAAAGTGGCGCCGCCTCCTCGTGAGCGAATAGGGGAGAGCGTGCTGCGCCTAGCCCCATGGAGTCGGCGCCTATGAGAGAGAGAGAGAGAGAGCCCGAGAGAGAGAGAGAGAGAGAGAGAGAGAGAGAGCCCGAGAGAGAGAGAGCGCAGCCAAGCCCCCTTCACCGCCTGCCCCCCCCCCGCCAGCCCCCTCTCCCCTCCTCCCTAGGCGGCAGCTCCGCCATGACCACAAACGGCGGCGGCAGCAGCAGCAGCCGCGCGCGGCCCGGGCTCCCCTCGCCGGCCGCGGGAGCCAAGGCGCGCGATAATTTGCTTAAATTATGTCAGCGGCGCCCGGCAGAGCAGCCCTCTCGGCCACGGCAGCCCGGCTCTCCCAGCCCCCGGGGGCCGCCCTCCTCCCTCGCGCACCCGTAGCGTTCCCGCCCGGGGAGGCGGCGCCCCCAGGAGAGGCGGCAGCAGCAGCCGCGCGCGGCCCGGGCTCCCCTCGCCGGCCGCGGGAGCCAAGGCGCGCGATAATTTTTTAAATTATTGGGGGGGCGGAGCCCCCCCAATAAAATTTTTGAGGGGGCTCGGGCCCCCTCAGGCCCCATGGGGTCGGCGCCTATGGTAGTTGTAGGAGGAGAAATTTATTTCTTTCACTCTGCCCACCTGACTGGGCTACCCCGGCTGCTCTGGGCAGCTTCCAACAAAATATAAAGGCACAAAACCAAACATCAAAACTTCCAGAAACACGGCTGCTTTCAGATGTCTACAAAAATTCATATAGTTATTTAACTCTTTGATAGCTGATAAGAGGGCGTTCCACGCAGGTAGTTCCCTATTTCAGCCACAGTTGTGTCCTCAGCACCAGTACTCCAAAGCTACTCACCATTCATCAAATACATTAAGAAAACACAGGTGAACTCATAATAACTACATAATGGTAAACAAATAAACTTCACTATGTCCCAAATCTTCCTGAACGAATAAAGTCTCCTTTGTTAGTAAGCTGTCACCCAATTAAGAAATCTGCATAAAATTTTATTGAATATGCATAACATTTACATATAATGAAACATTGTTGGGGGGCACATATTTTTTAGATATTAGGAACACAGGAAGCTGCCTTCTTCCAAGTCAGACTCCAAGTTAGTCTAGTGAGTCTGTACTGACTGGCAGTAGCTTTTCAGGTAGGGTTGCCCTATGCCCAACAATTTTGCCAACTTTTCCTTCCAAATTTTCACTGTTTGAAATATGGCAACACTATTTCCAGGATTTAAGGCAAGATCATACCATTGATCCATCTACCCAGTAATGTCTACACTGTCTGGCAGTTGCTTTCCAGGTTTTAAGACCAGGCTCTTCCCCAGTCCTACCCAGAGATGCCAGGGATTGAACCTCAGATATTTTGCATGAAAAGCAGGTGCTCTACCACTGAGCTGTGGTTCTCTGGTTCATTGCAGCACTGAAGTCTAATTCCCAACAGGTGTTTGTTTCTTGTGTCAGTTACATATCTAGCAGCATTTCACTTCAAAGCTGGGTCAAGGATCTGTGTACATGGGACCATTCTGGGACCCATAAAACATAACAATACATTTGTCATAGAGCAAAATTGGTCAGAGTCCTGTTTATGAAGAATAGTGAAAAAGCCAGGGTATCCATCATCGAAGAACAGAGCTGATGGAATCTGCAGAATCGATACTGCCAAAATCAGTTATATCCTAACATTCTTTCTGATGAGAAGAGATCTCTCATTATGCATCCATTTGCTTCACTGGCTCAGCTCAGAGATCTGTTTCACCAGGAAAAGTTTGTCCTGACCCTCCTGAGGGACAGAAAGAGAAAATTAAAAACAATGGCATTTATCTCATCATCTCTCCTATACTGCACTGAGTGAAGGAGCCCATATAATCACTAACATTTTTCAGCATTTGATCTTCCTTTTTAATAATAAAAAAAATGAGATCTGCCTTTCTTCTAAGAGGGAGAAGAAATAAAATTCCTCCCTCAACTTTGGAAATGGCGGTGAGAGGATGCTACTAGGTTTCCTCTCTCCCCCCCCCCCCATTTTGGATGGAGTTCACCTACCACAATTTTTCTCTCTTTCACCTATCTCTCCCCACCTCAACACACAACCAGGATATCTTTAAAGAAACTGCTGAATAGCAAGTTAGATTATTCTAGCATCACACTGGTTATTGTGGCTGGCAGCAGAGGTTTCCTCCTGATAGGGTGGCAGAAGACATACACCTCAAGTGTCAAAAGCCAGGGTAAGTGTGTCCGGTGGTTGTAGAAGAGGACCAGTGAGGAGCATGGCTTGGGGAAGAGACTTGAGGGCCAGAGACAGGCATGAAGAGCTGCATTTGACAGATATTTTTCACCTCTCTATGCACATGAAAACATTATGCAAAGCAGTGTCTTCTCTTTGACTGATGCTTAAGTGACCATCGTATTCCCAGCCCTACTATCAGAGAAGGCAGAGACTGAATCTCTTCCACTGAATTGTGATCTCACCCTTTTCTGGTGGCCACTGATAACAGAATTAACAGAGAGGAAATTATCTCAGTTTCCAAAACATTTATCAATGTGTGCACCACACTGTTAATCTCTTCCTCCTCTGAGTCTGCCAATTTGAACCTGTCAACGCTGGATTTGCCCCTTGTATACAACGCCCAAAGGAAATTTTATATCGCCAATTCTTAATTGGCTTCCAGGTCGATCCGCACAGGAAGTGACAGTGGAACTCATAGCAGATAAACATCTATATATTACATACCAGGTAGCCAAATTTGTGTTGGCAGCCAAGAAGCTCCGTTCCAGCTATGTGAATGCACTCCAATCTTAAATTTTTATGTTGTAAATTTCTTTTGATGTTGTAAACTGCTACAGGTTACATTTTATGATTTTAGATGAAAGTTTCCTTTTATTCTCTGTCGTCCATTGTAAAGGCCTTTGGCTATATAGAATAAAATTGACTGAGAGCGGATTGCACTGCCCACCCATTCTTTAACTGTGACCCTTGTCAGATGTGGACAATGTGGGATCCTCCAGATATTGTTGGACTACAACTCCCATCATCCCTCACCATGGACCATGCTGGATGGGGAAGGTGGGAGTTGCAGTCCAAACCACCAGAAAGGCATCACACTGGCTATCCCAACCTGTTAGGAACCACTTACCAAACGGAGCTGCCATTTAAGGCCTTTGACCACAGAGCTGTAGGAGTCAGCCAGTGCCTTGAGGAAGAACATGAGGATGCTAGGAAGGTTTAAAAAGAAATAAGACAGATGAGAGGAGACAGGTGGTAATGGCACTGCAGTTCCCCTGAGACTATACAGGTGAAAGACAGCACACAATGGTCTCTGTCATCAGGGGACCATTGCACTGTGAGGCTATTCATTCCATATCCCAAAAAGGAGAATAGCAAGGAGGGGATCAACCAGAGAAGGAACAACCATAGAGAGCTTGCTTCGCCACACAGCAAAAGAACCCCAAAGAACTTTGTAACTTAAAACTAGCACCTGTGTTTGTTTGTTTTCCTCCTCCCTCCCAATTTTATTTCCTTTTGTGCTGTGCTCTTTAGATTGTAAACCTGAGGGGAGGGGCCATCTTACTAGTGATCATTGGAAACTGCCATGCTGAGTGTCTTTTGCACCTTAAAAATGGGGTAAAAAGAATTTAAATAAATCAGTGTTTCCCATTCCACAAGATGGACTCTGAAGACCTCTCTCCTTTCCTCCTCAAATCCACACCTGAACCTTACCACCCTAGCATCCCATTCAGATACCCAGCTCCTTCTCACCTCAGTAGCAGGAACAAGGGCACAGCAAATGCTATGGAGCCCACATATCCAAAGAAGTCCCGGGCAGTGCGGGGTAACTCAGAGATAGCACTGCTGACAGTGTTCCACATAGTGGGCTCCCCCCGGAATGGACCACAGGCCTTCGAAGGAGGCAAACTGGAGGAGAGAGAGCAGGGATAAAGCGGAAGAATTGGCAGCGGCAGGTGTGAAGGGAAATTTCAAGGTTAACACAAATGAAAAGCATCAAAAGCTACCATGAAAATATTGCCAGCTTCTGCAGGGCCAGCTGTCTGTTGAAACAACTACAAGGATAACGACGACCTCCAGCAAGGTTGGAAAAGGCTCACTCATTTGTCTTCTCTTTGGATAGGCTGGATGGCCATCTGTCATGTATGATCTACTTGAGATTCCTGCATTGCAGGGGTTGGACTAGATGACCCCCCGGGGTCCCTTCCAACTCTATGACTCTATTATCTTATGCAAATTGCACTACTTAACTGTCCAACCAAGAGACTAATCTGACTGATTCAGCAGGTTCTCTCTCATAGATTAGTCATTGACTGCCCATGTGCATATCTTGTAAGCCACATAGTGTTGGTTTTTCACTATACTTTGGCCAGCCCTTCTGGGTTTCCCTTTTTAGAGGCGGGGGCAAGCAGTTTTGCACAAAGGAGCACATTAAGTCCCCACAGTCAGATTTAAGACACAAGATGTGCCAGCAGCGAACAAGATTTGTGGCTGCAAATGGCTCTATTACAGATATTGGAAGGCGGTTGGGTTCACAGGGGGTGCATTTATACTCACACAAACATGCTGTAGAGGGCAGGGACACAGGAAATAGCCAGACCCAAAAGCAAAACCAACAGGAAGAAGAAGTTGGAGCTGGAGGCACGAAACGTCCGTTCGGCCGGACGACAATTGGCATAGAGGGTTAGCTGGAAGGAAGAGGGAAGAAAATTAAAAGAGCTCGGGAGACTCTCCCGCTGTGATCCCTGAAGGCCTGGCCAGATGGCGCACTGAATTAAGCGTGCCACTTAGAACATGTCCCAGAATCCTTTGCAGCTAAGGTTGCCCAGTTCATAGCCAGAGAACATTCATAACTTTTAAATGAGCGTTACAACCCAGTTGGAGAAATGTTAAGAGGATTAAACACTCCCCATCCCCAGAGTCACCTTTTTCAAGTAGAAGACTACAATATACTTGATGGTATTGAGTACAGGCAGCAGGGGGCAGAAAAGAACCCCCGTCCAGCACAGGGTCTGCCCATATACCAGGTCCAGGACATTGGCAGGCACCACAAACTCCTGCTGCCCCCAGAATTTCAGCAAGGGGCAGGAAGGGAAGGCAGTCACCAGTAACCTAGAAGGCAAAGAAAAGAAGCTGAAGGCAGGCGTGGATCCCACAGGCGGCATCTGACACCTGCAGCCCAGCCACAAATACGTGCTCTTCTGTTCCTCCAGTTATTCATTCCATTTATACTACAGATTTCTTCCGGGTAGCTCAACGTGGCAAATAATGGTCCACCCCACACCTCCTTTTATTCTTGCTGCAACCCTGTGAAGTAGGTCTGGCTAAGTCCCAGTGTTCTTCAACCTTGGGTCTCTCAGATGTTGTTGGACAACAACACCCATCATCCACAGTAAGTATAGCCCATGGCCAGGGATGGCAGCAGTTGAAGTCTAGCAATATTTGGGAACCTAAGGTTGAAGAAAACTGGGAAAGGGCTGCATCCAGTGTTAGTCCTACTCAGAGGAGACCCACTGAAACTAATGAGCATGAATAACTTAATTCATTTCAGTGGGCCTACTCTTGATTAGAACTTAGTTGAAGAAAACAACCCGTTCGATTGGCCCAAGGCCACTGAGATTCATAGCCATGGTAGGATAGGAATCTAGGTCTTCCTAGGTCTACCTAGCAGGTAGAACATCCTACCTGCTGCACCACTGGTGCCCAGGACTCTGTTGCTATCATAGGAGCCAACTCCTAGGGGGCAAGTTCCCTCTGAGCACCCTAAAAAAAACATTTGAGGGGGCTGAGCTCCTGCAAAGTTGATGGGCACTGCCATTCAAATGATGTACTCACACAGCGTATTGTGATCGATTATGTGAGGTGAGCCTCCCAAATATTGTATTCAAGTTGGCACCCTTGGTTGCTATACACTCAGCTAGGATTGCATCTTCCCAAGGGTGGTGGTGGGGAATGGTTTTATTATAAAAAGGTAAAGGTAAAGGTACCCCTGCCCGTACGGGCCAGTCTTGACAGACTCTAGGGTTGTGCGCCCATCTCACTCAAGAGGCCGGGAGCCAGCGCTGTCCGGAGACACTTCCGGGTCACGTGGCCAGCGTGACATCGCTGCTCTGGTGAGCCAGAGCCGCACACGGAAACGCCGTTTACCTTACCGCTAGTAAGCGGTCCCTATTTATCTACTTGCACTCGGAGGTGCTTTTGAACTGCTAGGTTGGCAGGCGCTGGGACCGAGCAACGGAAGCGCACCCTGCCGCGGGGATTCGAACCGCCGACATTTCGATCGGCAAGCCCTAGGCGCTGAGGCTTTTACCCACAGCGCCACCCGCGTCCCACCCGGTTTTATTATATAGTATGCTAAATATTCTGAAATGTATACAAGTTTTAAACAGCACTGGCGGGTACAGGAACTGAGGCAGGGATGCATGCTAAGAAAACGCCATTTTCACACAAAATACTAAAATTGCTTTTGAGCCTTTCTTGCTTCAGATTTTCGGAGCCTGAGTGAATGAGGTTAGTGTGGGATAGAAGGGCCTAAACATCAGCATAACAGATGTGGGGAGTGGGAAGAAGAAACAAAAACAAACAAACATGATTGTCTGTATTTTAATTACTCTGTGTGGAAAACCACGCCATCCTGAACGCATGTGTTCAAAAGGCAAATCCCTCTGAGTTCTGTAGGACTTACTCCCAGTAAGGGTATAGGACTGCAGCCAAAGTAATTTATTACATGACACAAACACAGGGATGACATCAAGTCTGATGGTGCATTCTGACTCCTGTCTTGGGATGTAGCAGACTTTATTATTGCTAGTTTTATTTCAGCAGAGCTCTATCTCATAATTTAAACATGAAAAGAAAATAATAATGAGGGGAAATCAGTAATGGAAGCTCCCCCACTTCTCCCCTTATAATTAGGAAGCAATTAAAAAGCTGTCATCGGGCAATGTTATTACCATGCTGAATAGGAAAGTGGGGGCAAGGAGGAAGTTGCTCCTTAAAGCCACAGTAACCCTTAAGCGCTTCAATAGCATTTTTTTAGTCGACATAGAACAGGTTGGTGCTGTAACTGCATTTTAAATGAAAGAAAGGCAGAGAAAGCAGGTTTGAAGAAAGACAGGAGAACAACGCAAAAGCAATGGAATACAGTCAGAGGGCAACAATGCTGACTTGATTCCACAGAGTGAATCCACTGGATTCAAGTGAGGGAATGATAGACAGTATGGGAATCCTTGGTGTGGAAACAATCTGTTCTCAGCTGGCAGGCCAAACTAAACACATAATAGGAAGGAAGGAAGGAAGGAAGGAAGGAAGGAAGGAAGGAAGGAAGGAAGGAAGGAAAAGCTGTTCCCCACTATAAGCCCCACCACCAAATTAAACAAATCTCCAAACCAAGTGATTTAATGCTGGCCATGTTATTATACCAATGCTCTGTGGGAAAGCACATCAGACGGGGAGGCACTTGTTCCATTGGGGCTGGTTGTAGTGTTGTTTTTTTTTAATCATATGGTCCATGGTGTGTCAATTGTATTTTATAAACGTTGGGAGTCGTTTTGAGGACTCTAGTCAAAGGGTGGGATATAAGAAAGCAAGTAAACCTAACATGGGGGGGTATCAAACACTTACTTTCTTGGAAACTCCACAAACAGCATGACAAGCAGCATGACAAGCAAGTCAAAGATCATCAGCCGGTACATTTCCTGCCCCACAGAGGTTTCCCAGCACTGGAAGGACAGGCAAAAAAACACTTCAATAATTTTATGTTATTTTATAACTATCCTTTTCCCCTCTGCTCCATTCAAAGAGCCCCACAATTTCTCTCCCATATAATTGAGGAATCATAGTTGATAACAGCCCTTTCTCTAAGCTACCTAAACTTTCATGTCATGGTTCCTGATCCCTACCCTGCTGGACAAAATTCTGCTCCCGCAAGGGAAGGACCACCTCTTGCAGTTGCCAGCTGAATTCTAGCTCCACTTAGGGAAATAAGGCATCCCGATTTCTAGCCCACTCATTCTCCACCCAGAGAACCCAGGAGTCTTGGCTCCAAACCTCTTGTCTCCCTCTAACCTCACCGGATGGAGATGGTTGTTATAGCCACATTTCTGACACTCAGGGTTCTGTGGATCTCCACCACAGGTGATCTGGCTCCAGAGAGAAATGAGAAGAACCACCAGGCTTGCAAGACGGAGGAAGACGCTCCTATCAGACAGAAATATTGATATGTAGGTTTGCCAACTGACCATGGAAAATGGTGAGTGGGTGGGGAAGAGATGGCCTGTTCCTGGTCTTCTAAAGTTCAAGTCCCTGGCAAATCTAGGTAAAGCTACAAGAGTTCCATCAGAAACCCTGGAGAGCTGCTGCCAGTCTGTGTAGACAGCACTGAGCTAGATGGACCCATGGTCAGACTCACAGTATGATGAAATTATGTTATGTTCCAGCTCTGTTGGCCCTTGCTGCCTGCAGCCTCAATGAGCCTGATGCAAAATGAGAGTATGCCCCACTCAGGGCCTAGTCTCAGGCCCCTGAAGCCAACCCAGCCCTCAACTGGTGCCTGACTTCACTAGCCAGGCATGATCCCTGGGCTATGATGGTACAGTTCCTGCAAAGAGAATTCAGGAACTGCAGGAAGCAATGGCTGACAATGGAGATCTCACAGAAACATTGTAAATGGCACCCATTCTGCGACTTACTTAGCATGATTGTTAATCTGGCCCTGGCTATGATTCAGAACAGAGCTGAAAATAATTCAGGGGCTACTGTGATCCAGACAGGCTCCCTACTGTTCACTAAGGGGAACTGATGGCCTTGGCTCCCACCCTATAGCCTGCGTAGCATGAGGCTCAATCCAGTCCTGTCCGTCACTCAGAGGTGAAAGCTACAGGTGCCTCTGCAAGAGGAGGCCGGTGTGTCCCAGGCACTCCCAAGGACTCAGCACTTCCTGTACCTGAGAAGTGTGATTTTGATTTGGAAGCTGAGCGGGTATTTCTCTAGCTGAACAATGACCTCAAAGATCATTGGGACAATGAGGTTGGCAGCTGTGATGACAACCGACGGGAGATAAGCCACCAGAAGCTCCAGGGCAAATTGGCCTTTGACTTGGGAGTCTGTCTGCAGAACGAGAGAGAAAGAGAGAGGTTAATCTGGGAGCAAGATGGCTGCAGTGAGAAATGGAACAAGGTTTGTATCTGCCTTCTCCGAGAGTGAGAAACTGGGCTTCATACATGCACAACTTCAGCAGGCAGGTAGTGAGGCACTGATGGGCAGAGCTAGGGTGGCTGAATTTCTGCCTGCTGTGCAGCTGTTAAAGACACAGAGCCATTGCAAGCAGAATCTCAGTCCATTCCCCGCCCCCACCAGTACTTGGACTGCTCATCTAGACCAGTGTTTTTCAACCACTGTTCCGCGGCACACTAGTGTGCCGCGAGATGTTGCCTGGTGTGCTGTGGGAAAAATTGAAAAATTTGAAAGATTTAAAAATAAAGTATTTTATAATTTTTCACATTTCTGTTTACTTACTATTTCATAATAAAGTAATTATAAAATACTTTCTTTGTGTTTATTTGATTCCTATTCAAGAGAATTACTTTATATATAGTCAATATAGGCACAGAGTTAAATTTTTTAACATTTTCTAATGGTGGTGTGCCTCGTGATTTTTTTTCATGAAACAAGTGTGCCTTTGCCCAAAAAAGGTTGAAAAACACTGATCTAGACAACGGGAAGGGTAGTGTTGAGAATAGCTGTCAACCGTCCCTTATTTGGCGGGAAACTCCCTTATCCCAGCGCCATGTCCCGCTGCTGTCCCTTATTGATGATGTCCCTTAAATTTCCCGGGTTTCAAAGGAAGCAGCTCCTCTCCCTCCCTCCCTCCGGCCAGGGAGGAGGGAGGCTCCAACTGTGTTGCTTGGCTGCGTTGCTCACCCAATAAGGAGTCTAAGAACGACTGGGGGGGGGTGGAGCTTGCATGCCTTGTGCCCGGCCGTGTTGCCTGGGGACTCACCTTTGCTCAGCGCTTCCCAGCAGAGAGGTGACGGTGGTTTTCCTTGCTGCATCCCCTTTGCCGGGTTGCTGCGCTGTGGGAACCACCGCTTGAGGCTTTGTTTGGCTGCTGGCTGGGCTTTCTGCCTTTGGCTCAGAGGGGCTCAGAAATTGAACATACCTGTGCCTGGAAAATCCCTTATTTTGGCTACTGATCCCTTATTTTTGAGGCTGCTGGTCCCTTATTTTCAAATCTGTAAGTTGACAGCTATGATGCTGAGTCAACCCAGGAATATCACCCAAATGCCTCAACTTAAGAACATAAGAAGAGCCTGCTGGACCAGTTCAATGGCCCACCTGGTCCAGCATCTTGTTCTCAAGTAGCCTGTGGGAAAGTAGCAAGCAGGATTTGAGCACAAGAGCGTCTTCCCTCCTGTGCTTTAAAGCAACTACTATCCAGAAGCATTTCTGCTTCTGACCGTGGTGACAGAGCATAGCCATAATGGCCAATAGCCATCAATAGCCTCTCCTCCATTAATTTGCTTAATCCTCTTTTTGAGGCATCCAAGTTAGTGACCGTCACTGCCTCCTGCGTGTGAAGTGAGAGCCATTTCCTTACCCCTCCCAGAAGTGACTGGGAATATGTCGCTGCCAGGTAGATGCAGTAGAAAGATCCTCCTAGCAGACCCAAAACCAGAATATTGAGCACCCCCCGGAAGACATAGAGCCTGGTGCGCTGTGCTGTGGTCATCTCTGCCTGGCGCCTGCGAACTGCCTCCTCTTCTAGATCCATCTGGAGATGGGGAGGAAAAGGTGAGAAAAAGACCCTTGAGCACCCTAGGGTGTTGGGTGGGGCGGGGATAAGCAGTGTGCATCTCCTGTGAGATTGTTCCTATCCAAATCTTCATTTGTTCTGGATATTAGTTAACTCCAGGGACAAAAAAAAAAAAGAAAGAAGCCATCCAAGTGCTTGTTCTCTGTGTTGCTAGCAAGTCCTGTCAAAAGCTGAAATGCAGTTAGCAGCTTTCAGCTGTCCCACCCTGCAGCACAGGGGAGAAAAGCAGGCTGAAATCCAACAAAGCCAGATGCAGATGCAGAAGATAGATGCCTCTGTTGAATTTCTGCCTGCTATTCAACTGCTAAAAAGCAATGCTTCGATTGGGAGTTAAGAAGGCAAATGTACTTAACGTTGCCACCTTTTTGGTAAAGCTCTGGTAGCTTTTAAACAACAGCAAGCTAGGCAGAAATTTCAACAAGCATAGTATGCAGCATGCAAAGTAGAACTGGGTAGAAAACAACACCTGTTGAATTTCACCCTCTTGACAGAGCTGCTGAAAAGGAGTGGAGCTTGAGGGGATGTGGCAACCCTAGCTGCCATTTTTAGTGACCAAATTACTGTAGTACTGGAGTTATTTTGCCTAACAAAGTTGGTGGCTACTTACCAGCTTTGTTAGGCAAATAACCCCAGAGGGAACAGTTGATATTTCATCAGCTCGAGTGACTCTGGGAGGAATCTCTCTCCAGTTGTCTGGGGAGGCACCCATTAGACGAGGAATGAGGAGCCTTTGGCCCTCCAGATGTCATTGGACCCCAGTTCCCGTCAGCCTTGGCCACTGTTCATGCTGGCTAGGGCTGACAGGAGCTGGAATCCAACAAAACAGAGGTGGTGGCACAGGTTCCCTGAAGAAGACTTCAGGAAAGGTGACAAATCTCTAGCTGAGGGTAGCAGGCAGAGAACAGTTTGTCACTGGAATTAGGAAGAGATAGGATCAAGCTACGTGTGACATGGGAATTCTGGGAGATGAGCTTTGGGTTTCCTCCCGATAGGGCTGGAGCAAAGCAGGTGAGAGAGGATCTAAGCCAAAGGAGGAGAAAACCTAATTAAGCCCACCAGATTCCCCATTTGGCCCACCAGGCTGTTTCAGCCAAGCCACACCTACTTGCCCTATGTCTGACATCATGTGTGACATCACAGTGATGTCAGGTGACTGACAGATGGGTGCTGCTGCTCACCTGTCAAAGTTGGTCCACAGTGGGTGAAGGAGATAATGATCTATCCCAGGCATAGGCAAACTCGGCCCTCTAGAAGTTTTGGGACTACAACTCCCATCATCCCTGACCACTGGTCCTGTTAGCTAGGGATGATGGGATTTGTAGTTCCAAAACATCTGGCGGCCCGAGTTTGCCTATGCCTGATCTATCCTGATGGCAGATCCAGTTCCCCTTCCTTGTCTACATCTTTGCCTGAGGCCATGAGTAGACCTTGTACTAGACCCCTGAAATCAAATCCTAAGTGCCAGCTAGCACGCCTCGAGCTCTTTTTCTGGCTTGCCTGCTTTGTCTTACCCGCAGTTCGTAGCGAATACTGTTGTGCTTTAATTGCGCCGCCTTGTGCTCCACCAGGCCAAAATCCCAGCCGGCAAAGACTTTGTTGCTGTAGGATCCGAGGGAAGCATCTTCACTAACCAGGCTACGTTTGAGGCAATAGACTGATCTACGGAAGGTGGGTAGGAGAGAAAAAAGAAGGTGATTCCTGGAGCTGTAGTTCTGTCTGGGGTGTGTGGAAGATGACTTGAAGTTGCCCTCACCTCCGTACAATCCACATCAGGGAGAAGTGGAGGTAGAAGAGTGCTGTCAGCACATACGCCAGGGGGCAGTTGTATGAGAAGCCGACAAAATCGACGGCTGAATTTTGGTAGTAGCCGTAGAAGAGGTAGGTGAGCTCCATGAAACTCTGTCAGGGAGAGAAAGGAACATTGAGACTGAAAATGGGCCACTGCTGCAGCCTTCCACAGTTTCTTCTCGGGGATACAGTCTCTCACCTTGCCTGACAGAAGGTCCATTATGTAGGAAAAAAAGCTGACCAAGCCTCTGGGTGTGGGGTTGTAAGCCAGACAAGCTTCATTCACTGAAAGGGAAGAGAGAAAAGATCGTTGTCCCTGTTCCATTCCCATTCCCACAGAATCAAGGAATCCTGAAGCTTATTGCTCTCTAGCCTGTTAGACCCTGTTAATCTCTTGGTGAACCCAAGAGTCCTGGGATCCGATAGGGTGGAAAGGGAGATACTTTGATCTGCTTTAAGAATAGGGCTGTACGTTCTGTGGATTTGGTAGATAAGTGCAATATCTCGCATATATTCCTGGGGACGGAGGATCTGGAGAAGCTCAACTTCAAACTTTTAGAAATATGTGCCTAGCCCTTAGTGTCACAGAGATGTTTCCATACTTTCCTACTACTCCTTTTCCTCTATGTCATCACCTTAACACATGCGCACACACAACAGTTGTCTGCTTCCATTATTTCAGATCTAAATCAGAAAAACTCAAGAAATAATGGAGAACAAGGTAACTACATGGAAACATAATTAGCGTTTGCATAATATATTTTTGAATGCAAAAATAAGGTCTCTTTGTTACAGAGTTTGAGGGGTGAGTTGATTTATTTGAGTGCAGCATAACGCATTCCTGCCTAGGGCTCAAAAAGAAAATAACAAGACCAGGACCAAAATATCTGAGCTTGTGGTACCCCTTTTCTAATGAAATTAGTTTCCTTCCCTTCTACAGAATTGGTTCCTGGAGTCCGTAATTCAACCCTCTTAGCTCCCTTCCCCTTCCCAGTGGGGTGTCATATATTTTTGTTTTACAAGTTTTTAATGCCTGCATTACAGGCTTAGAAATAGAGTGGTACCTCTAGATGCGAACGGGATCTGTTCCGGAGCCCCGTTCACATCTAGAAGCAAACGTAACCAGCGACGGCATGTCTGCGTGTGTCGCTTTTCGCCGCTTCTGCACATGGCATCATTTTAAGCGTCTGCGCATGCGCAAGCAGCGAAACCCAGAAGTAACGCACTCCGTTACTTCCGGGTTGCCGCGGAGCGCAACTCGAACGCACTCATCCCGAAGCACATTCAACCCGAGGTATGACTGTACATCAGGTCACACACCACAGAAATGCAGTGATGGAGGAGCTTACCTAAATGGCTTACCTAAACTGCTGTTCTGGTGACTTGTCCGATTGAGTGACAAGGCTTCAAAGGCCGCATTCGGAGCAATCACAAACCCCGCCACCAGCAGGGAGGCAACAAAATTCATCAAGACCAAAAAACGGAGAAAGTTAAAGTAGGACTGGATCCCTGTTCCAAACTGGCCTGTGTGGAGAGAAGATGACAAGTTGGACAAGCCCATGAAACACAAAACATGTCCTACTCTGTCCCCCTCGCCACTAAACGTTTAAGAGCCCCTTCCCCATACCTCCAATGTGGCGAAGCGTGCTCCTCCACATCTCCCCATAGGCGACCGCTGAGCTCGCTTGGCTCCTCACACGCCGGAAAGTCCTCTGTTTCCATACATGCCAGAGCTCCCAACCACTCAGCCTGCTGGCTGCTTGCTCCTGCAGAACTCTTGAAAGGGGGTGGAGGATCAGGGAGGAGGAAAAGAACCCAGGTGGCTTATTGGGAACCTCAGAGTGTTGACATGAACTAATACAGCACCATATCTCAAAATGCTATAAAACGCTGCCCCTCAGCTTCTCTACATGTCAATTAATTTTCCACACAAATGTGTCACGGAGGCCACATCCACACAGCAAATGGAATCTCCTAAAGGGCCCTGGGAACTGTAGCTTCCTCCACAGAGCACTTCCCAATATTTCCCGGTGAACAAAGTGCAGTTCTCAGTTATTTGAAGAAAGCTGTGTGCTTCAAATGGATGCGGCTGTGACCTATAGATTAAGCGTTAGTTGCTGTGCAGCACCCTCCAGTCAAGACACACCCCTCCCCTTGCAACCTGTGTCCCCCCCCCCCACAACTGGGCACACCTGTCTTTTAGAAGAAATTCATCAAACACTTATTCTCTTTCCCAGGTGTTCTTGCTTCCCTTTTCTCTACCCCATGAGAATGTTTGGAAAACCTGGGGTCTTCTTTTCCTGTCGGGGCTGTATACAGGAGGTGGGGAAGGGCCAGAGAAAAATGGTTTGGTGATAACCACAGGTGGGCGGGGCCATCTCCTTTTTTCTCTCCCTCTTTTTCTGTCACCCCCATTTGATATTCAGGGTGCTGGGAATTGTAGCTCTGTGAGGGGGTAGACTACAGTTCCCATGTTTCTTTGGGGAGGGGAATGTGCTTTAAATGTTATGGTGTGTATGCAGATAAGGTCTACATCTACATTAAATTAAGCTGAGGGTTGCATGTGCCCTCGGGCCACAGGTTGCCCAAGCCTGCAGCACCTCGGGTTTTCTGAGTATCAGTCCTCACCCCCTTCTCTCAAGGACCCAGGCGTCCTGGCACTACCTGAGCTTCCGTTTCTCCTCAAGGCAGAGGGGCAGCTCTTTCAGTGGCTTGCTGTCTTCCTCTTCCTCCCCTCCTACAAATTCTGGGACAAATTCCTGAGGGTCAACCTCAGGTTCGGATGCCCCCTCCCAAGCAGCTCCCCAGGCCGCTGCCTTGTTGCCACGGAAACGCAGTGTCTGGTTGCTTGGCAGCTGGAGATAGAGAGATGGTGGGCCATGGCGACCCCAGCTGGACCCTGGAGAGAGGAAGCAGAATAAGACAGGAGGCATTCATGGCTCAGAAAGGAGCAGCCCATTTTCAGTACACCCTGCACCAGATATCAATCCATGCATATAGAAAAAGCCAACATACTATCTAGGCCATGGGTAGGCAAACTAAGGCCTGGGGGCCGGATTGGGCCCAATCGGCTTCTAAATCTGGCCCGTGGATGGCCCGGGAATCAGCGTGTTTTTACATGAGTAGAATGTGTGCTTTTATTTAAAATGCATCTCTGGGTTATTTGTGGGGCATAGGAATTCATTCATCCCCCCCCCAAAAAATATAGTCCGGCCCCCCACAAGGTCTGAGGGACAGTGGACCGGCCCCCTACTGAAAAAGTTTGCTGACTCCTTCTAGGCCACACTGACACCATACATTTAAAACATTATGGCACCACTTTAAACAGTCATGGCTTCCCCAAAGAATTATGGGAACTGTTAAGGGTGCTGAGAATTGTTCAGAGACCTCCTTATTCCCCTACCATGGGGAAGTTCCCAGTTCTCCTGTGAAGGAGTGGTTGTTAAACCACTCTGGGAATTGTAGCTCTGGGGCTGTTATTATTACCATTACATGCCCTTCACTAGAAGGTCCCAGATTCTATCTATATGCTCGTTGTCAAGTTCCACAGCATCTCTCCTTAAGAGGGCCTGACATGTTTATACCACCCCCTTCCTGAAAAGTCGGTCATGGTGAACCAGAGGTTCCCCAACTGCTGATGAGTTTTCCTCAGAAGTCTTTTTTTTTTTAAAGTGGCCCTGCAAATGGAAGCTGATTCCATTCTCCCACTTTCAGATATGCTTTTAATTAAATCACATTCCAACCCCTTCCAGGATTCTGTTTGCAGAAACACACAGTGCTTCCAGATCAGGCAGCGACAGTGGGAGAGTAGCAACAGATTTCAAAAAGCTAGAGGATTTTTGTGACCAATCAGTCCCAGATCAAACCAGCAATCTATAGGGGGGGAAGACCACCGCATACCTGCTTTGTCTTCTCTCCTCTCATAACTGCTTTCCTGGCCATCGCCCATGGCTGCAGGTTGTATTTCTCTAGTTTCTGTTCAGTGCACTTTACTCTTGCCAGTAGAAGGAACAAGGAACAAGGAACTAAGACAAGGCTGGGCATGGATTAATGATTTCTCCGGATTGGCTTGTCCCATGAACAAAGGCAGTAACTTGGCAACAAACAGACCTGAAGCCTAGAAGCAGTAGCAGTGGCAAAGAGATGTTTATCTTTACTACAAGACCTTTTAAAAGTGGTATAGTTGCCTCTGGAATAGTGCGTGTATGTTGACCCTTTGGAAACACTTTTTAAAAAATTTGATCAAAATAGAAATCAGGCCATTTGAGGTGCTATGCAGTCTCAAACCTGGGTGTACCACTCAACAGGAAGTTGACAAGCATGTGTTGGTAATAAATCTGTTTGCTGTTTTGTCACATTCACACATGACACACTTGAGTGTGTATATACAGTGGTACCTCGGGTTACATAGGCTTCAGGTTACATACGCTTCAGGTTACACACTCTGCTAACCCACAAATAGTGCTTCAGGTTAAGAACTTTGCTTCAGGATGAGAACAGAAATCGTGCTCCGGCGGCACAGCAGCAGCAGGAGGTCCCATTAGCTAAAGTGGTGCTTCAGGTTAAGAACAGTTTCAGGATAAGAATGGACCTCCGGAATGAATTAAGTACTTAACCTGAGGTACCACTGTACTATTTAAGATATCTTAAGGCTTATGTCTAATCAAATAATGTGCTTTCGGTCTTTTAATAGTAAAGTCACCAGAAGGGTCCTTTAAAACAGCACAGAGATCCACACGGCATCATCGTCTGACATGGAAAAGGTGAAGCTGCAGAGGCTTCTGATACTGATAGAAGTTTGTGGGGATTTGGTTGAACAGTAAGACTTGCGACGAGCTGATTTGAACTGGAAAGGAAAAACAGCAAAGGATTCTGGGATTACTGCTGCTTATGCATATAAAAAGTGAGATCAGGCTGCAGTGAAGTGTGTGGACCATTAGAGCAAATGGGGCACTGCTACACCATCCTCAGTCTGCCCTCAGCCCCACCTGCCTGCCTTCTTACTTACAGCCCAGTACAGGGGATAGTATTGTCTGCCAGCTTCCTCCTTCTCAGTCTCAGTGTTAACTGTTGTAGAAGTCATAGAATTGTAAAGTTGGAAGGCACACCAAGGGTCATCTAGTCCAACCCTCTGCAAAGCAGGGATCTCAAAGCATCCATAACAGGGAAGAAAAACAAGAAAACACACTGCCAGACACTGGTTCCCTGGCTCCACCTACCACTTGGGCTCCTTGCCTTGCATCCTACCAATCACAAATGGGCACCAGCCATCACTGGACCTGAGATAGCAGAAGGAAATCAGAGTTGCTTTATATGTCCAGGGAAGGATTCTTGCAGTTAATATAAGTCCACTTTCAAATTACATGTGGCAATTATTTCTATGCTGGGAACTGCTGAAATCCAATTATTTGCAACAGCAATAAAGAGAACACTATTTTCAAGGCTTGGGGATTGTCATTTACTGCCCTCTGGAGGATAAGCAAGGAGCTGAATAAATAAGAGATGGTTCTTTTTTTATAAAAAAAAGGTTTTTATTTCACATTCAGGCTTCCAATAAAGCTGCATCAGACCTGGATCACAATGTTTATAGAGATGAGCTGTTTTACACCTTACTTTCTTCAGAATGCAAAGACGTAATCCATGAGTCAGGCAAAAAATACAGACAGTCAAGTCATGGGCTCCCAACCCAACATACATTTAAAAGTTTTAGAACCATAAGACAAGAATTTGTGTGTCCTAAAGCAAATTCTGCAAGCCACAAGCTTACATTTGCTGCCACTCGAACCAGCTCCCTTTAACTGAAGATCACCACTGATACATTTTTAAATGTGGCTGATGTGGCATGCAAAATTTCATTTTGCTTCTTAGTTTCGGCTTCTCCCATTCCACAGTACTTAAAGCACTAGCCTTACTGTGCTAAACTCCTTGACACAGAGGTGACCTTACACCTCCAAGAATCTCACCCCTGGTTTTTTTTTGGGGGGGGGGAAATCACTGACTTGGGGCAAAGCAACAGCCTCACAGGTTTTCGCACAGTTCCCTGAAGGAAGTTGGGGCTTTTATTTACCTTAGTAAAAGGTAAAGGTAAAGGACCCCTGGACAGCTAAGTCCTGTCAAAGGTGACTATGGGATTGCGGCGCTCATCTTGCTTTCAGGCCGAGGGAGCCGGTGTTTTTACCTTAGTATCCTCAGTTGACCTACTACCCAGAAGCAAATCTGCAATATTCTCTTTCCCCTGCCAAATACACTTTAAAAGGTACAATTGTGGCAGTAAGCCCCCGCTTCCAAGGTGAGAGCTGGGAACGGATGGGAATGTGGATAGGAATGGAGCCCTGCTCATTCTTGCAAAGTCCCAGTTTCTCTTCCTGTAACGTGGGTGTGTTTGGGGTTTAAAAAAAAAAAATAGAAAAGAAAGAGGAAGCAAGTTCTGGAGAGATGCTAGGAGCCAGGACTTCTGACCTTTCTTGGAAGGTGAACAAAAGCCAGTAGGAAAATCTAATAGTCAAAGGTGTTAGAAGATAAGATTTCTGGGAGTTCCCTCCCCACACACGCCCCAGGGAAACACTGGTGCCTAATGAGGTGGCACTGGGTTATGGTATTCCTAAGTCCTCAGGTATGAGAACAAGTGAGGAGCTGAGTTTTCGAGACTCAACTCCTGGTTCCTTATAGTCGGATCCTCAACGATGGTTTCAACGATGAAACACACGTTAAAAAAACAAGTCTTATGTTGAGTCCCATCTGCTCCCTCAGCCTCCAGGGCCTTTGGCAGCACTCCACGTCGCAGGCTTATGACAGCCTTGCCTCAGCCGCATCACTCCTGCCGCTGGGGTTTCTCCAAAGCGCCATCTTTGTCCTTCTGGGAGGCTCGCCCTCTCTGGAGCCCCAGCCCTTTCCCCAGCAGGAAGATGGCCAATGCCCCCAAGTGGATGCAATAATAGATGGAGCTCCAGTAGCGGACGGTGTCCTCGAAGGTGAGCAGCACAAAGCCCATGCACATGTAGTCGTAGGCCCTCATCTTCAGGAACCACTGCACCCAGTCGCCATAGAGACGGCCGGTGGGGGTCAGGTGCCTCAAGAAGCCGCTCTCCATCGCCCCCTCAGCTGCTAGGCAGAGTGGGATGGTAAGGAAGCTGAGGTAGTAGCCGGGGTGAATCCCATGCCAGTATGCAGAGATGAGCATGGTCCAGGCGCTCCTAGGAAGAAAGAGAGCCTTCTCAGTCCAAGAATCCTCCCCTCAGGCCAATTCCAGCACATATCCCAGAACCCTTCACCATTTCTCCTCACACTTCCCTACTTATCAGTCCTTGACTCCTCCACTGCTGTTGTTACACATTGGTCAAGTCAATCCCAGAATCCTTCGCTGCAGCTCTCAAGCCAAGCTTCCCTTTACATTTTGTTGCCTTCCTAGTTCAGCTTATCTACAACCAAGTTGCTGATCTCCTACACTTCTGCCAGCTCTTCCTCTCTTGGCCCACAGCCAACCAGCTATTCATACTCTGCCAAGAACAGTAACAATACTATGTCTGATACTTTTTTTTTTAATTTTCTATTCTGAAACATAGAACTGAGTCAGCAAGATGACACAATTAACCCAATGGCCTTTTCAAAAAGCCAGGTTTTCACCAATCGCCTGACAAAATATAGTGATGGAGCCCGATGGACCTCACTTGCAAGGAATTCCTCATGATAGGCATCACAAAAAAACCAGAAAACTATAGCTACTTGACACCAGCCTCACATCCTTAAGTCATGTTATGCAGACCTGCAGAGGATGAAGCAGACTGAGGACCTTGAGGAACTGACAGGGCCCCCTGAAGTCAATGCTTAGGCCCTTCAATGCCAACTGCTGTTCAGAAGTGTGGTTTAGGAGGCCAGAGTATATAAGGCCTCCCTCTTGAATCTTCCAGCTGCTGGAAACGGCACAAGTCTCTGGCTCACGGCACTGATTCTAGCTTCCTTGCTTTGCTATAAGAATATCCCCTCCCCTCCTGTGGTTTCAAGCAACTGCTGTTTTGAAGCATTATTGCCTCCAACTGTGGAGGAATAGCCATTGTGGACAATAGGCACTTGACCTCCATGAATCTGTCTAATCTTCTTTTATAGCCATCTAAGTTGCTGGCTGTCACATACCTCCTGTGGGAGCAAGTGCCATAGTAAAACAACACATTGTGTGAACAAGGACTTTACCTGTCCTGAATCTTCCAACATTCAGCTTCGTTGGGCGTCCATGATTTCAATGTCATGAAAGAAAAACTTTTCTCTATCCATTTTCTCCATGCCATGCATAATTTCATAAACTTCTAATGTGTGAACACTGCTTTGCCGTGTTGTACTTTAATTGGACAGATGGAGTCTCTGCACTGAACCTTGGTTTGTTTGGACCCTGCTGCATCCACAGCCCTGCTCTCTTGGGTTGACAACATGGGTGAAAGACTTGCGACTGGGCCCTTAAGCCCTTGAGGGCAACTCTTGGAGGGACTCGGGTGACAACTGGAGCAGGTGGGGAGGAATATACCAACTCCTACCATTTCATAGTCTTTCATGCCAACTGCCTTGCTTTCTCCATCTACACTGGAAGCTCGCGTTATGTTACCCTTGGGTAACGTAAACTTCGGGTTCCGAAAGTGGCAAACCCGGAAGTGTTTCGCCGCTTGCGCATGAGCAGAAGTGTTCTACCGCCGTGCGTGCATGCGCAGAAGCAGTCTCTCCAGTTGCGAAACCTTCGGGATACAGCCAGACCTCCACAACAGATCCCATTCGCAACCAGGGGTACCACTGTATTCCAGAATGTTCCACTGCACCATCCAAGCTCGCAATAATATTTTTGGCTCAACGTTTAGTTCTTTACTCACTATTGCTCACCTAACTCTCACCTGCATATTTATGCTACTCCCCCTCATGCCTGCATTTCTCTACTCTACCTGTCTTCAAATCAACCAACCAACCAACCAACCAACCAACCAAGTATCCCAGAATCCTCCTTACTGGCTGTTCCCAGAAGAATTTTCCCTGCAATTCATCTCAGAACCTCAGAGTCCACCTTCACACCAATCCACCCCAACAGGCTATCTCCCCCATAACCCCCAATGGTACTGCTTTGCTCACCTTAAGACATAGGACCGGACGGGTGCGCTTTTGTAAATGTACTGCGCCAACCACCATTGGACAGTCATGTTCCAGTAGCGCATGCCATCCTTCACCTTGACACAGAAGTCAGTGCCATGTGGATCAATGTTCTTGATTGTCTCATAATCATAGGTGATGCTGGATGCTCCCCCTTCATCTGAGTTGCTTTAGAAATGGAAACAAAACAAGAACATCTTAACGCCCTCATGAATTGACTACTGCAGTGCTCTCTACATTGGGCTACCCTTGAAGACTGTATATGTGTCAGAATATGACACCTTGCCTTCTGGGGGCAGGACAGTTCCATGCCATTCTCTAAATCTAGCCCATCTTCTACTGCAGACAGGGAACATCTCCTTGACTAACCTGCTGATCGGCACATATTCCACAGTGGGGCCACCGCCTGACCGTGATTTGGCGGTGGTTGGATAGGCACCGAAGGCAGCAGAAATGCAGGCGCATTCAGCGCAGAGCCAGGCAACATAGAAGCGCATGCGGAAGACGAAGAAGATGGGTATCATGTAGAAGATTCGGAACAGAAGTCCCCGTTCGTAGAAGGTGTCGCTCCGGACATATTGGAGGGGGAAGAAGTGAGATGCCACCAGGAAAAAGACCCCAAAGATGGGGATCATTTTCATTCTCGAAAGCAGCGGTTTCCAGCTAGGGATGACTGTGGAGTTAGGCTGGTTCAGCCAATCGTGGTAAGTGCGGTAGCGAAAAAACGGGCCTAGGTGCAAAAGAAAAGAAAAGAAATTGAGATCAATGAGCAGACAGAAATGAATTGTTCCTCAGAAAAACCAAGACACACAAAAGCCTCTCATGCAACCACACATCTTAATAACTTAAGTCTTAAGAGGATGTCTAGCTTGGGTGCTGGGTAAGAGTCTGATGCGCCCTGTAGCCTAGCCCTATGTCTTCTCACGGGATCTGGTGCCCTAAGCAGAACCTGCAGGATCTCAACGTTCATTCCAAGCCCTCATTATCTGTCGCAGAAGTAGCGTTCGGATATTTTCGTGCTGTTCTCACAAAGCAGAAAAGGAAAGAACAATCAACGTTACCACACATGAACTGGAAAGACACACAAAGATAATGAATGGAGAGAGGAAGAAAGGCATATTATTTCCATAAACATCAAGGGTCAGAGGCATGCTAGTGCTACTACGGATACACACACGCACACACAATCATGCCACGAAACAAAAAACAAAAAGTCAGCAGCTGTGACAATTAGAGCAACAGGCAAAGGTGAAATATGCTTGGTTCTTTTGCCTTCCTGTTCTTATCTCTTACATTGCTTTCTCTTCAAAAGAAACTGAAACAGAAAATGGGAACCCCCAGACCCTCTGTCTCCTGTCATCTATTTTCATATTTGTGGTGAAGGGATACAGACTAAAGCTGTGGTAACCATGATTTAAAAAACAAACCAACCCATCCCTAGAATTTGGTGCTGTACACATATTTCACCCTAGCCAGTTTGACCAGTGCGTTCTGTTAGGTAACTCAGGTACCTGTCATGAGCCCAACATAGCAATAACTGTAGCACAGTATCTCCACCAGTCCGGGCATTTTAGGGATCACGCCAATCAGTGGACTCTTGGCAAATGATGTCACATCCTGTTTCTTCGCCCAAGTGAGTTCTTGTACTTCGTTGGCTAAGCTCACCATCTGGGAGACACAGATTAAGGCATCATGGGAAATGAGCTTCCTAGGGAGCCCCTTCCCCACACCCCCGTCCAAAGCGCAGCCCCTCTTACCTTGAGAGTGAGTAAGAGCTGCACGGCATTGGTGAAAGGTGTTGGCTCTGGGAAGCCAAAATAGGCGATTGTGCGGAAAAAGAGCAGGTAGGAAAAGGTCCAGCCAAGTGTCAGGTAGTGACAGGCCCTGGTGTGTGAGAGGGGAGAAGCAGATAAAAGGCTGTAAATATTAATGAACTATTCATTATTCTTTAATGAATTGTTCTCCACAGAGGTGTGTCTGGCACCTTCTTTATGCAGCTTTCGTCAAATGCTAAAGATACACCTCTTTACCTTGGCTTTTGACATTTGAGGTGTAAATTTTTAACACTGTGCTTTTGTTGTTGTAATCCATCCTGCGACATTAGGGTAATAATAATAATAATAATAATAATAATAATAATAATAATAATATCCTCCACCACCCCACACACTCTACTCTGGCTGTTCCATTCTCACTGACCAATATCCTAATGTTGTAAATTTACTGAAGATATACATTTTCAAGACCTGCCCTATTCCTTCCCCGACTGTATTTTTTTTTTCAACTGTGTGTTTTTGATGTTGAATTTAAAATTCTTGTAATCTGCCCTGTGATTTTAGGCTGAAGGCCAGGTAATAAATATAGCAACAACAATGACAGTAAAGTAATAATCTGGTAGACATTTTCAGGGTCCTGGCTCTATGTCTCTGCATCAAAAGGGACAAAACCTTATTTTCTCTAAACCTGGGAAATGTCTGTGGCCTTCTATGTGATAATCAACTGCCACTTCTATCAGTCCTAGCCAGCATAGCCAGTGGTAGCCCAACCTCTGGAGGACCACTGGCTTATCTGCCCTGCTCTTAAGCCCCACATTGCTTCAACTTTTCAAACCTCAGAGGCAGAAATTCCAGGACATCCGATTCCCGCAATCTCAAGCTTGCCTGCTAAACTATAGCCACCTGCAAACAACCAAACCATGTTTGCAAGGCGTCTTGATTCATCTTACTAGGCCTCCCGGCCCACCACACAGGACTACAAGCGCCCCCCGCCCCATGTTTTCCATTCCACCACCTCCCAGCTTCCTCCTTTACCTTGGTGAGATGTTGATAATCAGCCAAGTCCCCAAGATGGTGATAAGCGAGTGGAGGGTGTGGATGTGGCAGGTGGCCAGCGTGAGCACGAGCCCTGCAGCTGCCCCTCCAAACTGCTTGATCCTCAGGTCTGTGGGAAACAAGCAGATGAAAAAGTTTCCCCATTGCAAACAGTACCAACACAGTGGGATCAGGAGTCAGGGATTCAAGTCAGCTCAAAAAGGAGAATGCAGGAAAAGAGAGATCAGAGCTTGGTGGTAAAGCAAAATATTTACATGCACAGGACACCCCCAGCACAACCATTCAGTCAATTCCCATTTCTTCCTGTTCAAGATCAGATAACAAGTGATGGGAAAGACTTCTGCCCAAGATGCCTGAGAGCTGCTTCTAACCAGAGAAGAACATTAGGCTAAAGGGAGAAATGCTTTTATCTCGTATGAGGCAGCTTTTTGGGGTTCCCATTTTTAATTTGCACTCCCCTCCTTGCAACCCTTCCCCTCCAGAAAAAACCCCCCAAATGTAATATTCCATTCTTATTCATTATTTTATCTATTTTAAAAGTTTATAGCCCACCCTTAATCCAAAGACCCTGGGCTGGAGAACATGACACCCTCAATGAATAACATTCAGCACCTTTATGTGTTACTGGTAAGGGCTTGAATTCAGAGCAGAAACATACTAGCAACCAGGGCAGACTCTTGTACCTTTTAAAGGTGCACAAAATTCTACTAAGGCTGCAAATTCTCCTGTCATTACAGCACTGGAATAGTAAAATCCACACTGAGAGGAATACTGAATTCTCCGCAACTGGGCATTTTTATCTTATTATGCCAGGACTTTGTCAGCTAACTGCCTCCCAGTCCATTTACAGACCCAGTTTAAAGTGCTGATTTTAATCTATAGAGCCCAAAACAACTTGGAACCTTAAGATCCCCTTCAGAAGTCTAGCGACAGGTGTACCTACCAAGGAGAGGGTATTTTTGGTAGTGCCACTCTGACCATGCAATATGTGCTCCCCAAAAAGGCTCTCCTGGAGTCTTCTCTGTGGTCTGTTGAGCACCAGGTGAACATCTTTTCTTACTCAGCCAGGCTTTTAAATTGTGTTTTAAATCTGGGCTGCTTCATTTGCTCTGGTATGCTTTACTGTTGACTTCTAATCATGATATTTTGTATTTTGGAGAATTGCTTTTTTCTGTTTTGTTTGCCTGCTACCTGGGGAATTAGCAAGATTTCTGTATCACTTCATTAAAAACACACACATAGACCACCGCTGCATAGATGGACAGCTATATAAATGCAACATATCAAAAGAAAGAACTTCATCTCAGGGCCCTAGGAGTCCATGGGCAATGCTGGGTTGCTTAAATCTCACTCTGCAACAGCCCCCTCCCCCCAGACACGACGTCATCTCCTCCAACTCACTTTGGCCACCCAGATTTAGCACTCACCCCCTTTCTTGAAGAGGAAGCCGATGGGGATGGAAACGAGAAGGACTGCCAAGTAGATGACTTCATCGGGTGACATTGTGGCTGGCAAGAGATGCAGAGAGTCAGAACAGGCTGTGCAGAATGGTTTGGAGAGATTAATGCTGGGAATACTGGAAATAACCAGGGAGAAGGCTGTGCTACTGGTCCAGCAGCTGGTCTGAGGTAGGGTGAATATCTTTGAAGGAAATGACCCAGATGCTTGGGGCTGCATATTAATATTATACCAGAAAGGTAAAAGCAAGGTTGTCAAGGCACCCGGATTCTGGTATCAAAGGAGGGAAAACCTAAGGGATGGTGGCGTAAAGCAATAATCTTGCAGCATGCTACTACTCGGGTGGGGGTGGGACTGGGAGGGAGGGCATAGTCACCCAATGAAATGGATGAGCAATATATTCAGGACAAAGGAAAGACAGGATCTCTTCACACACAATGCCTGATTAATTTATGCAATTTAGGGAAGAAAGTGAATTCAGAGAGGGCAGGTGTATTATTCATTACAGTTATAGACCACCTTTTGTTCCAAGGAGCTCACGACAACTCCGAGAAACAGGGACTAGCACAAGCTCACCCAGGGAGCTTCATGGCTGCATGGGGATTCAAACCCTGGTTTGCCAGTTCCTAATCCAGCACTCTAACCATTACACCATGCTGGCTCTCAGTGTATTAGTCAATGGCTACCAGTCATGACAGGATGAGACCTGGAAGGAAATCTTGCTTCTCCTCAGTGCTCTAACTCAGTCGCCTTCCAGATATTGTTGACATTCAACTCCCATCATCCCCAGTCAGCTTAGCCAAGGGGCAGGGATGATGGGAGTTGTAGTCCAACAACAAATGGGGACACAAGGTTGAAGAACACTGCTCCATTCCATTCCCACCCAAGTTTCAGGTTGTTGGAAAGACAAACTTACGGAAACGAATGATGAAAGTTTGCAAATTCCACCAAATAACCTCAAACGTAGAAGGATTAATAGTTGGATGTGGCGGTTTGTTTATACAGATTATAAACTGCTGCAAAGTCCTCTGGTGCAACTTGGCTTCAAAGAAGTCTTAAGTAATGTGTTAAGTTTTTGTGAGACACCAATAAAAAGCATTTCTGAATACCATCCATCTGAAGCAACATATGACGTTTCCCTCTAGCCTTGTAAGATGATCCGTCTGGTTGCAACTAGCAAGTAAACTTGCTCAGCAAGAAAAGCACTACCCCTTTCAAACAATTATAATAAAAAATATTTAGTGTCTAGGGTCACAGTTTCCCCAATAACATCCCCAATTTCTTTTATCCCCCGTTTCCAGAAAGGATCTTAGGGACTCTTATTTGAAGGGTTTTTTTTGTGTACTTCTGCAAATCTTATGGTAGGGATGGGGAGCTTGTGGAATTACTGGAATGCAACTCATCACCCCTAATCATGGCCCTCCCCTGAACAGCATTCCTATGCCTTTAACACAGGAGTAAATTGTGGCCTTCCAGGTGTTGAGACTGCAATTCCCATCAGCCCCAACCACCATAAACAATAGTCAGGGATGCTGGGAATTGTAGTCCAGCAACACCTAAAGAACTGCAGGTTAGCCACCCTTGCCTGATGTCCAGCCAGCAGAAATATAACAGCTGATGCTTATTCTATCACTTCATCTCTGTGGCAGGAAAGGCACCACCTGTTCAACTTCTGCCTGCTAGGTGGGGAACATGTGGCCCTCCAGATGTTGTTGAAATACAATTCCTAGCCAATGTAGCTACTGGCCAGGAGTTCCTAGAGTTGTAGTCCCTGTGCTAAAGGTACAGAGGAGCACTGCCAGGGGGAGAAAGTTGGCAACTCTATTTGGGGATTGGAATCCCCACTCAAAGCATCCCAGGTGGAGTAGTCCAGCTTTATACCATTCTATGGCTACTTCTACAACATTCATTTAAAGCGATATCATACATATCATGCAGATGGGGCCTTAGGATGTTACGTGTGTTAAAAGGTCACAAATCTGCTTTTTCTTAAGCATCTTCCCTATGGATTGTGCAGGCTACTGAAAGGTGGGGCAGCTTGTGGGGACCAAACAGGGGTCAAGGGTATGAGCAGGTCTCTTCGCTTTCTTCTAAGAAGGAGAGTGGAGCAAGTAATAGAATCATAGGCTTGTAGAGTTGGAAGGGACCCCGAGGGTCATCTAGTCCAACCCCCTGCAATGCAGGAATCTTGTTGCCCAACGTGGGGCTCAAACCCACAACACCGAGAGTCTCATGCTCTACTGATTGAGTCACAGGCAGAAAGAACTGTCAGCTGCAGGCTACCACACCTTTTAGAGTTGCACAGAACAAAACAAGAAGGCACACTGGGTGAGGAACCCCGCCCCTCTTTTTATTGATTGATTTGACTGTATTTGTATCCCACTCTTCAGCCCAAAAGGCTCCCAGAGTGGCTTATGTACAATCAATTAAAACAAGACAATCCCTACCTGCAGGCTTACAATAATAATATTGGGGGACGGGGGGACGGGACACAACACACAAGGGGAAAGGGACAGGGAGGGAAGAGGGAAAAAACCCAATTTTGTGCAACTCTGAAAAGTACAGGTGCTCTCTTTCTACCTTGCTCCCAGCCTTCCACATTCCGAGCTTCATTTACAAAGACAGATTGCAAGGCAACCCCCCTTTCCTCCTGTCCCCGCTGGGGATGACTGTAGCTGGACACACCCAGACCAGTTTCCACACACTCCACCCCCGCCACTTTCTCCCCATTCCTCTGTGCTGATGTCCTTGTCTCCCTGTAATCCCTCGCCTCTCTCCTCCACCCCATGCTTTCTATATTTAAATAGGAATCCTTCAGCTAGATTAAAAGCAAGTGTCTATCTAAGGAGTCCAGCGAGACGCACACAGAGAGCACGCACACACACACACCTCTTCCCCTCCAGTGAATCACTAGACGAGAGTTTGCAGCAGGCTTGTACCATGCATAGTTTTGTAGGCCAACTGCAGCCCATTCCACTTTGCCTGGCATCCCTTGGGTAGAGGGAGAATTCCAAATACTCATTACTTGCAACTTTTACCCAAACCTTTGGAGGAACAGCTAATGTCCACCCAAGCCCATCTGACGTATGGATGAGAGAATCGCAATGTCTACACATCTCCTCCCCTTTGCTGGATTCAGAGGTAAATGCTGGGGCTGACTCCAATTCCCCCTGCAAATTTGCAGCTTCATGGCCCACCTCCATCAAAGCCTCCTTCATTGACATGAGTTGCTGGGGAGGTAAAGCCATGTGTACTGTTGAAGTGGGCAAGTGTTGCTGAGAGCAAAGACATGGACTAAAGTGGGTGTAGAGGGGGCAGGAAGCCCTGCTAGGTGAAGAAAGTGCAGAGAATCCTGGAAAGTTGGGTGGTTTTCTGTGTGAGGAACAGATGGAGGTATATAGACAGGAGTGTTATGCGAAGGACAGGAAAATAGGAAGTAGGTAAGAAATTAAGCTGAAGAGACACTGAAGAGGGTGAGGGAATCTAAGGCTCCGTACATTGAAAAGTCCCAGGACCTGTAGTTTGTTAAGGTTGCTGGGAATTGTAGCTCTGTGTTAAACTACAGTTCCCATGATCCTTTGAGAGGGAGTGAACAGACGTCTTGACATGCCCCGCTACAAGTGAGAAAGTGCTCCGTTCAGAGAGACTTGATGGTGCAGAGGGAAGTGCACATTATGGGAGGCAGGAATAAAAACAGTTAACATGGGCTAAAAGGAAAACAACTCTGAGTTAGAGTTGCCTAAGGAACTTGCCTAAAGCAAAAATCTGATATGAAATTACTAGTTTCTTAAACGTCCGAGGAATTTGGAGTGGAGCTACAGGTTTTATTTTTTGTTTTAATAAGATGAATATAGAGAATATAGATTAAGCAAGCAGTCTTCACATATATGGAAGGGCTGGCATGCAGAAGACAGGGCAGAATTGTTACCTGTTGCTCCCGGGGGCAAGACTATCCAAATTTGCAGGGAAGCAGATAAACATTAGGAGGAACTTCCTGACAGTATCAGCTGTTGGGCAGTGGAGCAGGCTGGGGGTGCTTCAGTAGAGGCTGAACAGCCACATGCCAGGGATGCTGTAGTTGCATCTGTTCATTTCTTAGCAAAGCACAACTTGAGCCAATTTTTTTTTCCATTGGGAAAAGAAATGCCACCTACTTAATTTCTCCCTTGTGTGCAGCTATAATTGTGCTTGGAAGACTTTCTAGAAAACATCATGGCAATGCTCCTTTAACCCTTGCCAAATACTTCCTTGCCCACTCTCCATCCATCAGATGGGAGCTGAAGTCCCAAACATCTGAAGGGCCCCAGGTTGGCTGGGTTAGAATCCCCATAGTGGAAAAGCTTCAGCAGAATTCCTGTAGTAGAGCAAGAAGAATATTCAGCCCTAAATTTAGCACCTCTGGGTATGTGCAGAATCCATTCCCCCAGTTAACAGCACTAAACAACCCCAGTAAATCTGGGGTTACAGGTAAGAGCTAATCATTTGCCTGCTTAGGAGCAAAACACAACGACTTGTCAACTTCCAGGGCTCCACCAACCGCAAAATGAAAGGGGGGAAATCCTTGGTAGCAGGAAATATTTTTGTGGGGTTTTTCATCTGATGAGGAATGTAAGGAAGAATTTTTTTTTTAAAATCCTCTGGGAAACTAGAGGGGAAAATAAGTGGCAGCGTCATTCCTCAGGTAGGTGTTGCATGCACATACCAGATTAAAATGGGGGGGGGGGACACTGAATGCAATGTGAGGAAGAGATCTATCAAAAAGCAGGGTTCAGGGAGACTGGCGCTGCACATCCCGGCTGGGTGATTAAGGCTATAACTGCACTGTATAATACCTGAAAATAGAGCACCAAGACGTGCTGGCTCCTATTTATCCCCGCTATACTCCTGGGTAAGTCATCTGTTCCCCATCTAGATCTTACGCCTGCCTGAGCAAAAAATAAAATAAAATTGCCCCATCTATGTTTGACACCGATCTAGGGAAGCCTGGAGCCCTGGCTCCTAGCCTTAGGCCCCATACTGGTGAGCCACTAAAACCCGCTTCATCCTTTCCCATGGAACCCAGGAGTCCGGCTTCCCAGCACCACATAGTCTCGTTTTCCCAAATCAACCACCCCGCCCGGCACTCACCTCTTCGGAGGGCCCTTTCAGCACGTGCTGCTGCCCAAAGGGGGAATCGAGAGCGGGGCTGAAGGAGGGAGGGAAGGAGGGAAGGGCAAGAAGCGGCAGCCTAGGAGCGCGATGCAAAGAGCTCAGCTCCTTGCAAAATCCATTTCTGAGATGGCTGCCCCACCTCCCCCTTCGCCTCCAAGCAGCCTTGCAAAACAATTTCTCAATCTTAGGTGCGCGCTTCCTGTCCCTCTTGCACAGTTTCCTTTGCTTTGCAGGATGAACTGTGCGCGATGGAAAGGGAGGCGGTATGTGCATGCTTCCCCACCCTCCTCCTCCTCCTTTGCACCGCCTCTGTCTTCCCAAGACCAAGCCATTGGCTCCTTCTCGGACCGTTTATTGGACAGCGGAGCCATCACTCCAAGCTCTTCGGCTGTGGCGAAAGAGTGATTGGAGGGTCATTTAGAGCAAGGGGGCGGGGACTAAGCGGAGGAAAATATCTCCGGGATTCTCACGCAAGAGGAACCTCATGGCTTAAAAGCAAAAGGCGATCCGGTGTGAAAGTGGTTTATGGGATTAAAACGGGTTGGGGAGGGTGCTGGACTCCTGGGTCCTGGGAAGGAGGAAGGGGCAGGGGTGCTGGTGATTTAGGGAAGGGTCTTGATTTTGGGGTGATGTTGCAGGAAACGAAGAGGCTGTGTCAGCCAGGGGATGGAGAGTACATCGTCCCAACCTTTACTAGCAGCCTACTCTTCATCTGGTATATTATTATTAATTAAATTTGTATACCGCCCTTCATCCGAAGATCAGACGTAAGGTCTGTTGGTCATAATGATCGCTGCTGTCTGAAACTTGAAGCTTATTGCCTAGTTAAGTGTGTGTGTAGTTTCAGACTTACGGTGCAATTTGCATGTATTTGCTTCCCTTTGCATAATGCAGTTTATTCCAGAGAGGTGCCCCCAACCAATCCACTGCAAGCACCCCAAGCATCCCCCCACCTTGCCACCCATTTTATTCTTATTTATGTCCCTGGACCAGTCATAATTTATTCAGGATGCTGTAAACCCATTGTATTTCTGCTGTGTTTCTGTTCAGGGAGAAAGAAGAGATTCTGTTCAGGGAGAAAGAGAAGAGATTCTGTTCAGGGAGAAAGAAGAGATTGGCCAAGATTTTGGGTTCTGGGAGCAGAGAGATTATGCTGCTTTGCTTTAAGCAGCATAAGACAACTCTTATAAACAATAAAACTACATAAATTACAAACCTGTTAAATAGTGGAGAGAGCAGATTAAAGCCAACCTACTTGTTTTTTAAAAAAAGTAAAGTAACCTGCCTCTGCCATTTTAGGTACATTTTAGTGCTTAGTATAAGAACCTCCGACAACCAATTGCCTTTACCCCAAAGGCTGCTGGCAAAACCTTTCAAAGTACTGGATCCCACCACCCTCCCCAAAAATCTTGAAGTCAAGTGATTGTTATAGTATTTTTGTGGTTCCTTTCCCATCTTCTTAGGGAAGCACAGGTACAGGCCGAGGCATGATCCGAATCCACATCTTGGAGGGAAAGGCTTTTGTATGGAATGCTGCTGATGTGCGGAGATTGCGGGAGGAGCATCGTATTGTCGGCACACTGGTTGGAGCGTTGGCTCGGAAGCCACGGCAGAATGTGCGGCTGGGGCTGCCCCTGCAGCTGCTCCCGGAAGAGGTCCGACTACTGGCAGAAAAGGGGTTGGCAGCCTTGTTCAAAAACGCAGCGTCCCAACCCCTTCGAGATGATAAAAGCCAGGTGATGGTTCAACCAATCATTGCTAGTTCTCTTAAAAAAACCCCAAAACCCCAAACCAGGAGCCAAAGTGAAGGATGCTCTGCTTAATTGCTGCGAATTGTGCAGTGTAGATCATGGGCCACCAAACTTTTTGAAGCCCAGGGCACATTTGCAAACCAGAGGCACTGTTGTGGGCCCCATACACACGCTGCAACTGAGCGCACACTGCAACTTATTATATTGGATAAAACAGAATACTTTTTTCAAGCCTAATTTCATTGCGGTGGCTTGAGGACCCAGAGGGCACCAGGGAAGGTCTCTGTGGACATGTGTGTGCCCGTGGGTGATTTAAATGCATGGTGTGGATGTGGTCAGAGAATGGGCAGCGCTGAACTTGCTTCTCTGTGCCTGCAGGATCCTTCAGCCCTTGAGGAGGTGGCCGCCTACCAAAACGAGCAAGAGGAGAGCTATCAGGAGCAGGTTCGGCTGGCGGCTGAACAGAGGAAAGCTGTGCTGGGTACTCTTGCGGAACGTATAGCCCAGGGCCGGGCAAAGAAACGGCGGCAGGAAGAGGGAGGTGAGCGTCAACCTTTGCTATGTGGCAACTATTTTGCTTTGTTTGGAAGTGCCCCAGGAAGCTGCAGAAGGTAAGGTAAAGGACTCCTGGAAGGTTAAGTCCAGTCAAAGGCGACTGTGGGGTTGTGGCGCTCATCTCGCTTTCAGGCCAAGGGAGCCGGCGTTTGTCCACAGACAGCTTTCCAGGTCATGTGGCCAGCATGACTAAACCGCTTCTGGCACAGCAGAACACCGCAACGAGTGCCAGAGTGCACGGAAACACTGTTTACCTTCCCACCGCAGTGGTACCTATTTATCTACTCGCGCTGGTGTGCTTTTGAACTTCTAGGTTGGCAGGAGCTGGAACAGAGCAACGGAAGCTCACTCTGTCACAGGGATTCGAACTTAGGCGTTCCTGTTGGCAAGCCCAAGAGGCTCAGTAGTTTAGACCATAGCGCCACCCGCGTCCCTTGCAGGAGGACTAAACTATGACTGGTATAGGTTAGAGGTGGGGAAACAGTGGCCTTCCGGATGTTCCTGGACTCCACTCCCATCATCCCTGACTATTGGCAGTACTGGCTGGGGCTGATGGGAGTGGTAGTCCCAGAACCTATGGAGGACAGAGAAAAATGTTTTCACCTCAGTTGTGGCACTAGCACTCAGGGCACAATAACGACAGATTTTTGGATGGCTTTAGAAGAGGATTAGACAAATTCATGGAGAGTAAGACTGCCTGTGGCTACTAGTCATAGAATTGTGGAGTGTGAAGACACCCCAAGGGGGGTGTTATTGGGTTGTTGTTTTTATTTTGATTATATATTGTGATTTTATATTTTGATTTTGTTCTGTGAACTGCCCTGAGACCTCCGGGTATAGGGTGGTATATAAATTAAAAATAAAAATAAATAGTCCAACCTGCTTCAATGCAGGAATCTTTTTGCCCAACGTGGGGCTCGAACCCACAACCCTGATATTGAGAGTCTCATGCTCTACCAACTGAGCTACTGTAGTCAGGAGAGCTATGCTCTGCCTCCACAGTTGGAGGCAACAATGCTTCTGAATGCCAGTTGCTGGAAACTGCAGGAGGGGAGAGGGCTCTTGAGCTCGGGTCCTGCTTATTGGCTTCCCACTTCCTGGCTGGCTGCTGTGAGAACAGGATGCTGGACTAGTTAGGCCTTCATCCTGATCCAGCAGGGCTGTTTTCAAGATGCGGCAAGGGAAAACCAACCCGCTTGCTTTTTTGGAGCACCGGCAAAGAAAAACCATAATAGCCAGCTTTCCCCAAACATCTCTGTAAAAGAAGAGCCTATTGCATCAAGCCAGTACTCCTCTAGTCCAGTATTTTGTTCTCAGTGGCTAACTAGATGTCTAACCACATCTTAGCTGATAAGGAAATACTTAAAGGACGGATCTAGGTGGGCTTCCCTTGGGGAGAGCTTTGCTTAATCTTGGCACCACCACCAAGAAGGTCCTGGCCTGGTACCTATCTGTTATAGCTCAGGCTGTTGGTGGTAATGACTAGACAAGGACCACAGCCACAGGAGGGAATACATGGAAGAAGGGAGTCCTTAAGGTAGCCCAGTTACAAGCCACTCTGTATTATATTTCCAGATCCTCCTGCAGAACCGGAATCCACCTTTGTGCTTCCTCGACAATCTATGATGGTCCAGCTCCCAACAGAACGAGTACATCCAGGGCCAGAAGAAGAGGTGGACTGGCATGTCCAATCCCAAGACTGGCCTTATGCTGGGCAGGAGGAGCACGAGATACGTTACCGCGTTTTCCAGAATCTTTGGGAACGGGGCTACTACGTCACCAGTGGGAGCAAATTTGGGGGCGACTTCCTTGTTTATCCAGGTAGTGGCAGGCTTGTGGATCTTGGGGAATCCAAGCCGGGGGTGGGGTGGGGTGACAAATGCTATGGTTTTCAGAGTCTGCCCCTCTGAGCAGAGAGCATGATATCAAAACTCTCCTGCGTCACAAAGGCAAATGCGAATAATAAAAAGCTGAGCAATCTTATCCTGCGTTTTTGCCTCTTAGCCCAGGAGTGAATGGAATATTTGCTGAAAGGCCTAGCCGGCCCTCTGTTGGAAGGGTGAGAGGTATTTAAAGAGGCAGGCAGGATTCCTGGCCCCGTCTTGAATAAATAAATGCCTCCCTCTGTCCTTGCGCAAGGAGATTCAGAGTCCTGTTCTGCTTTGCAGTGAATAGCAGCCTTCCTTTTTTATAGTGAATACAGGTCTGCTGAAAATGGGGAAGGCAGGAGTACTCTAATGGTTTCAGGAGTAATGTCTACAGAATAAAATACTGCATTTCCTTGGTTTGCTGTGCATCGCCCTGAAATCTCATTGGAATTAAGGGAATTGCAGAAATTAAAGAACATGTGTGTGTAGATAGAACTCTGAAGAGGGAATATGCAACAAATTATGGCAGGGTTGAATGTCTCTGTGCAAGGTTCTTGCCATACTATTCCATTTGCCTTCCAGGCAGGAAATTCTGTCTGAAACTAGAGAGCCACGGCCAGCCAGCATAGTCTTCTGAAATCGAGTGTTTAAAGTAGGAAGACTTGCAAAGCTATGCATTTGACACGTGGGTGACATCATGATGTCATCATGTGATAGGTGGATTTGATGCCTGAAAGATTTGGCCCACACAGCCGAAAGGTTCCCCACCCCCGGTATTGACAATGGTCTGATGGTACAGCGGTACCTCAGGTTAAGTACTTAATTCGTTCCGGAGGTCTGTTCTTAACCTGAAGCACCACTTTAGCTAATGGGGCCTCCTGCTGCTGCTGCTGCCGCGCCGCCAGAGCACGATTTCTGTTCTCACCCTGAAGCAAAGTTCTTAACCTGAAGCACTATTTCTGGGTTAGCGGAGTCTGTAATCTGAAGTGTATGTAACCTGAAGCGTATGTAACCCGAGGTACCACTGTATAAGGGACTTTGCCCGCCTGCCACAAACTTACAGAATCCCAAGCACTTAGCTCCCCCTTTTTTTTGCAGCGCTGCTGCTCCCAGGGTTCTTGCTGGGCAGGTAGTGGTTGCTGCTACCCTTAGGAAAAAAGACTCGCCCTTTCCTTGACTCAAGGACATTTTTTGCTACGGCAAAATTCAAAACGGCTTCGTTTTAGAATGAAGAGCGATTCTTAAGGAGGGAGGAAACCAACGGGCTATTTCCCTCTTCTAACCCCCCCCCCCCTTTCTCCCTCCCTCCTACAGGTGACCCCATGCGTTTCCATGCCCATTACATTGCCCTGTGTGTCTCTAAAGACACCCCTCTCTCCCTGTGTGATGTTGTCAGCGCAGGACGCCTCGGCACCAACGTGAAGAAGACGGTGCTGCTGTGTTCGGTGGACCAGGATGGGACTGCAGTCTTTACGTCCTTGCAGTGGAGTGGGATGCAGTGAGAACAGGATGCCAGTGGTGATTTAGGGTTGCCGTTCCGACAGTGGCGCAGGGCTGGGCTTAAGCTACTACAACCCAGTCTACTCTGGCTGTTCTCTTACTTCATTTACAGTTAACCCTCCACATTACAATTGTGCAAATGACTGTCGGTGTGTGTAGTCTCCCAGCAGACACCTCCATGTGCGAATGTCTCATGGAGGGCAGCTCTGTGTACATAAATAAGATGGCCAAGGAGAAATACTTGGACTGACTTTGGCAGCGTTTCTGCAGTAGTGTAATTTGTCTTTTTCCAGCTGCCCAGAGACAAGGTTTGTGCGTGCTCAGAAATAAAAGGAAGAAGTTCGAGCCTTATCAGGGGAAACCTTTTGCAGCCCAAAGGCCACATTCTTCCATAGGCAACCTTTGTGGGGGGTGAGCAGCCTGTGGTGAATTGGTGGGGCCAGAGCAACAGCTGTGAGTCTTCCTTTATTTATTGAAAGCTACATTCAGGCGGGGGGACGCGGGTGGTTCTGTGGGTTAAACCACAGAGCCTAGGGTTTGCTGATCAGGTTGGCGGTTCGAATCCCTGCAACAGGGTGAGCTCCCGTTGCTCCTGCCAACCTAGCAGTTCAAAAGCACGTCAAAGTGCAAGTAGATAAATAGGTACCGCTCCAGCGGGAAGGTGAATGGCATTTCCATGTGCTGCTCTGGTTCGCCAGAAGCAGCTTAGTCATGCTGGCCACATGACCCGGAAGCTGTACACCGGCTCCCTCGGCCAATAAAGCGAGATGAGCGCCGCAACCCCAGAGTCAGTCACGACCTTTACCTTTACATTCAGGCAGAGGCCTCTCTGCTTGCAACTACAAACCCCTCTTCCCACGCAGGTGAGCAAGAGGCATCGCAGTTCAAGAACACATCAGCCACACAAGGGAAGGTGTGGAGTAAAGGTGATGGGATCTGACCTAGGGAAAGGGGTATGTGACCTAGGCAGATTTCCTAAGGCCAGATAAGAAAGCAGGGACACCCTCCCCTCTGGCATGAGAGGCTGAGGGAGGCACAGGCCTATTTGTTTCTTGCATTTATACCCCACTGTTTCCTCCGGGAAGCTCAAGGTGGCGTAAATGGTTCTCCCCCTCATTTAATCCCCACAACCACCCTGGGCAGAAGGTTAGTCTGGAAGGCAGTGACTGGCTTAGGGTCACCCACAGTGAGCGCCAAGCCAAAGTGGGGATTTGAACCCTGGTCTCGCAGGTCCTGGTCTGACACTCCAAACACTACACCACACTGGCTCTTTGCGACACGGGGCAAAGGGAATTCCTAGCTCCCACTTTGAAAAATTAATTTTTATTAAATTTGTGTATCACCCGTGGTTCTCAGAGCAGCTCACAACATAAAAAATACAATGATTAAAAAGCCCTGCCTTATCATGTAGTCCGTATTATACATGATCAGAGAAATTATTGTAGGGTAATGCTGCCCCCCAGTTCTTCTCTGTTTTTGGTAAGTGGCAAATGGATCAGGCTTAGAGAGCCCCTGCTGGGCTCTCTCTGCATGGCTGGTGCAGGGCCCTGGGCTTAGTATGTCCCAGCTTGTCCAAAGGTAAAACAAGAAAAATGCAGCCTGTCAAAATGTTGACGGGGTTTCCGCCTTCCCTCCAAAATAATATATATTTATTTAAAATACATTATTCTTTACAATTTCCTCTCCACCCCCTGCCACATCAGTGGTAGGCTCTGATGAACAGTTAAGCAGATGCTTGCAAACTGTTTTATACATCGTACGTTTGGATGGTTCCCACACACAGAAAAAGCCATTAAGTCTGTTTTGAACTCTTCCCATAGCGGAGTGGAAACATCTAAATGAGACCTGAATCATCCGATTTGTTCGAGGAATGAGTGTAGATAAACCAGAGCAAAGGCTATTCTAATCATTATCACTCATTAACGTGATGACAGGGTGAGGTGATGACCTCATCAAAAGACTGCAAAGCTTAATCGGGGCAGCTGTGAAGACCTATTCCAAAAGCAAAAGTTAGTTATTAAACCAACAAAAGAACCCATTATTTTAGAAGGTTTTAGAGTCCACAGGGAGGAGAGACTGCGGCCATCTTGAAAGAAGCAACAAAGGGTACTGTGCTTAGCACCTCTCTTAGCAACAGGTCCGCAAACCCCAGGCGGCCATTTTGAAAGCCTCGCTCTCCCTCAGACGCTGATAGTCCGGAAGATGTTGAAGCCAGATAGGGCTGTGGTGACGAGGGTGCCAGGGCACTGCGGATGCCAATGCAGCTCCTTAATGTCGTTCTCTCCCTGGTGAACAAACAGTAGCTGGGGTGGGATGGAGGCCAAAGCTGGGTCCTTGGCCTCTGCTTCCTCGTCTCGCTCCACAGCCAAGTCCCACTGCGTCACCTGGTCATCGGCGCCGGAGGCTGCAAACACGCCGCTGTCTGTAGGGTGCCATTCGACGGACGTGATGGGTGCCGTGTGCTGCTTGAAGGTGGCGACAGCTGACCCTTTCTGCAGAGAAAGGGGAGGGCAAAAGAAGGGCTGAGTTTGAGGGCTATTGCTTGTGAAGAAGATTTGAAGGGGAAATAATGTGTACAGGTGTGGGGAACCTTTGTCCCTCCGAATGTGGCTGAACTACAACTCCCATCATCCCTGGCCATGCTCACTGGGGCTGATGGGAGTTGTAGTTCAGCAACATCTAAAGCAGGGGTTGGCAAGGTTTACCTCGCCTGGGCCAGTTCACTCCAGTGGAGATACCTCCGTGGGCCGAATCGCATGTGTGCATGAGCGAGCGCGACTGCGATTTCCAGTGCTGCAGAAGTGAGTCCCTGCGCCATGCTGGTTTAGCGCAGCATGCGGGGACTCGCCGAGCGGGCGGCTTGGCTCGTGGGCTGGTTAAATGACCCCTGTGGGCTACTTGTGGCCCATGGGTCTTAGGTTGCTAACTCCTGATCTAAAGGTTTTCCCTAACATATTTTGACAGCGATTTCTAACCTGGAACTGCCTGAGGTCCCAGATCCTGAGGATCCCATCATCGCCACCGCTGACGATGAAGGGCTCATTTCGATTCCAGCTGATGACGTTGACGTCTGCATCATGCGCCTGGCTGGCGGTCAGCATGCAGGCTTTCCCCGGTGGTGCCCGTGTATCCCAGATGCGGATGGAGGCATCTGCTGAGCAGGAAGCAAAAACCTGATCCAAGAACAAGGGCAAAAAATTGTTATGGTTAAACATAGCGGAGGCCTGGCAGGGGTCTTAATATGGCCCCTGTAAGGCAGTCCCCACCCCTAAGAAATCCCCACCCGATGTCTTATCAAGCTGGGGGCAGGTAATAATACAGCTGCAGAGGATCAGGAGTTGTTCTTTGACAAGCGGAGCTTACATTCAATTCCTCTGAAATGCAGTGGCAAATGCAAGCTACACTGGAACTGGTTCCAGAGTGGAACTTCCAAGTAGAACCAACCCCTACAGAAAGTGCAGCTTGTAGCTGCAACTGACAACAAGACCAGCTTCTTTTGCCCACACAATTTGGTTTCAAACCATAAAGGCAGCATAAAGGAAAATCATTAATTTCAAAGCATGTGAGGAATGGAAAACTGTGGGCAAAAGAACATTTTTGCTGTACAATACCAGCTTAAATTCAAGCCCACCTGCAAAGGAAAACTTCACCTGACACCAGGATCTGATCTTCGACTTAGCTTTTTTAAAAAATACAAATCAAGGCCAATCTGATTTCAGATTCCATTAAACCAACCTTGTGGCCAAGCATATGCAAGAGAAATAATAGGCAACTGCCTTTTTAAAAAATAAAAAATGCAGCCTTAGCTGATTTGAAATACTTTGATTAAGTCCAAGGTAATTAGGAAGCACATTAACATTTCCCCAAGCTCAGAAATTTTTGCTGTAAAGCAAGCTGCACCCATCACACCACTTCCTCACCGTAGCTTCATTTGGGGACCACTGGAGGTCTTCGACTGATGCAGTGTGGGCTGTGAAAGGCCGCTGGTCTACAAGCCATGATCCATCTTCCTTAGGTGTCCACAGATGGATGTTCTTGTTGCAATCACCAGTCAAAAGAGTCCCTGGAATAGGTAAGGCACAAGTTATTCTGAACTGCGGTCCTGCCGGTCCAGGTCTCCTGTGCCTACATTCCCGGCTCTGCCAACTCCATTCCCGTTCCATCCCAGCTGATTACCTGGTTTCTTGGGAGACCAGTCCATAGCAAATCCTTCCGTCATATGCCCAGCGAATGAGAAGACAGGTTTGATCTTGGCCTGCTCTTCTCGCAGAAAGGCTGCCATGGCTTGAGAGTCGGACAGGGCCACGAGGGGGCGCTGTAGGTCGTATATGTCCACCTGCCCCTTCTCAGACCAAACCGCTGCGATCTGTGATCCACCCAATTCTGTCACCTATCGAAACAACAACAGACCATTAAGGTAGAGAACTTTGCCAGAGCAGAGTGAGAGACCAGCAGGAAATATGGCTCGTACCCGAACTCTGTTAATACCCCCATAATGGGGGACCATGGCCAGTTCCAATTGGGGTTTTTTCTCTTCGTCTTCATCACTTTCACTGTCGCTGCTACTCTCTGACCCTGAAGAATCCTTGCCAGCGCGTTTGGTCCCATAGAGGTGGTGCATCTTCATCACCATCAGCCTATTTGCAGGGGGGGGGGGGAGAGAAAACGAGAGACATTTAAATGGTGGGAACTACAGTTCCCAGCATTCCAGACAACTGACCGCAAAGCTGAATCTAACAAGGGAAGGCCAGGGGTCCCACATCCCTGCCACAGGCCCGCTTGTCCTGGCTTCAGTAGGACAAGTGTAGCTGGCTTGTTGGAAGCCAAGCTCCTCACAAACTCACCTGTTGGCATTGGCAGTTTCAGCCTGAGTTCCAGCACAAAGGAGAAGGCTCAGCGGGTAGGTGGTTCGATTCTCTCCCAGGGCATCTCGCAAAATGTCAAAGCTCAAGCAAGGGGAACCTGCACAGGGTCGGAGGAGACACAGGGACATCAGCATTCATTTCTGTGGCAATTCCCCTCTTTGCCCCGTATCTACTGTGAGTTTTCTTCATCACGATGATTTACAGTCATTACCTTCCTTGCGGAATGCAAACAATTGTTTATATCTTAACATATACACATATGCAACACATGGTGGTATGTAAATTTACTGCAGATTTAGTTTTAGGCCTCTCTGCCAGAAATGTTTATGCTGAAATTGCTTTGTGGTGTTTTTAATATTTGTCTCACCTTTTTGATATAAGTAGTACAACAGGTCTGGCACAGCCCTCAGCTTCTAGTTCTGTACTCACAGTTACTAACTTTGTGGAAAAACATGCAGTGGAATCTATTTTGAATCTTACTATTTAGCCACAGCTCTTGCAACTTTACCAACGTGGCTGGTGAGAATTAAGAGGTCATGGGTTTGCTACAAATGAGGTTCAGTGCATACCCCTTGTTGTTTTAAACTTATCCACACACACACACACCCCATATCTTCTGGCCCCTAAAGGACGCTCCTAACCTACAGCCACTCATCATATGCCATGCCACATTCCCATAATATTTGTGGCTGAGGTCTTTAGGAGTCAGGCTCGCCTATACAATCAAACTAACCCATGTGTGGCCCACATCGAAGAACCAATGCATCTATACCCTGACAAATTCCCACCTCCATTCCTCCCTGTCTACAATCTTGGAATCCTTTCCCGTTCACCTTAGCAAGCGTCCCCTTCCTTTCCAGTCCAAAAAGACAGACCCCCCCTCCTTTCTCCAATACATGATCTGACCTGTGCCTGCGCGATGATAGAGGCGATAGGCACCCTCGTCCATCACCAGTTCTTCCCCAGGTGCTGGAGGGGCCCCCTGTCCTGGCACATAAGCTCCCCCTCGACCCTTCTCTTCGTCTTGCCCCTTCTCCTCCATTTCCATGTCCTCATCCTCCTCATTGCTGCTACTGGAGCCGCTGCTCGGCTCATTCCATGTGCTGGGCTCCTCCATCTTGAAAGCGGGCAGCTGCTCTCCATAGCCACGCCCCACTATGGGCTCGGCTTCCCATTTCCTCTTTCGATGACGTATACTCAACATAGACGCAGAAATTGGAGACTAACGCGAGCACCTCGATTTACAGTGTCCATATTTCTCTTTGAGGAGCTCGTTAGCATGACTTCTCTGCATGTAAAGCTCTGACTTTTGAGTTGCGAGGGCATTCCAGAGACCACTTTAAATTGATTTAAACTTTAAATACCGCTGAGGTGTATTTTGTATGGAAGATTTTCAATTTTCAAAATAACTCCGTCGGGTGAGAAGCTAGACCTTCCTTATTTTTTTAAAAAAAGATTTACTTTTCAAGTTTATACACTTCACTAAATTTGAAATCATTTTGACATTTCAAAACTTCACTTCCTCCCCCCTCTTTCTACGGTTTATTAAATTTATTTTTAATATCTTCTGCATGTCCGAATTACCTTAATTTGCTCATTTATTCATCTTTAAATATATGAAACTGCAGGTTATTACAATAATGCTGCCAATGTTTTTATCTATTTACAATTTATCTAAATATTCAATAAACCATTTCCATTCTTTTATGAAAATTGTGTCATCTTGATGTCTTATTCTTCTGGTAAGTTTCGCCATTTCTGCAAATTCCGTAAGTTTTTGTATCCATTCTTCCTTTGCTTCTTTCCATTTTATGGCAAGTAACATTCTTGCCACTGTAGTAGCATACAAGAATAAGTTTCTATACGGTTTAGGTAGTTCTGTCCCTAAGAAGCTATACCTTTTTTATCATCAATAGCTTTGGGATGTTTCATAGGAAGCGAATAATAAATTAATAATAAAGTTGTTAAGCACCGTTTAACAAGGCTGCTTGTTGTGCCAAAGGCTGGAGGTGGTGTAGCGTTAATGTTTTAATATAAAATCCCTGGACTTCAATTGCAGAGTTCTTGTAACTTATTCAGCTTCAGCGCCCCATCCTACCCGTTAGGAATAAAAAAGAAGGCTGAGTATTTGATTTGCATTTGCGGCACAATTTGCAAATATTTTGAGACTTTATACAAACAGACACGCACATTCGTCACAAAAAACAAGAACTTAAAAGAGTATAAAACCACGTTTCAAGTAGATTCTACTTAGGGGCACGCTTCTGCCCAACCATAGCTACATATTCCTGAATTTCTGCTTTGTGTCCTATGGGCTGCTATCACTTTCACTCGACATCCGAGGGGAAATTACGTCAAAACGATCATTGTCCCGTGTTTGACTATTGGAATGATCGCTCTAAAATTTTTGGTCTACGTTTCTCAAAAGGGAAACGCTAATTCACTTAAAAGGAAAAAGGAGCAGGTGGCCATATTGGAAAACGTTATTCATTCTCCCTCTCCCGGTTGGAGTTCAAAAATCCTGCCCCTAGTAACTCAGCGGGTCAAAGTCTTCCTTCCGCACTTTGAATTCAAATTAAGATATTTTAGGTAAGAGAGTTTAGAAGCCTTATTAAGCGTTAGCACCCAGTCACATTTTTTAAAAGCAGAATGCCGCCATCTTTATTAAGGGAAACTGCTGTTTTAAATAAATGCAGTCTTACAGAAGTTTCTCTCTGAAAGTCAGCGCTGGAAATCAGAGTTGTGGGAAGATGGAATGGCGGTAGCCCTTTTTTATGGTTTGCGCGGCTTTATTCCTCATTGAAAACACGGTAAAAGGTGAGCGCCATTTTGAGTATGGGCAGAGAATGCCTGCCGCCATTTTGAGAGGCGCTACTCCCGGACCGCCACCATCTTAGAAAAGGGCAGTCGGCAGCCGCGCTGTCTCTAAAGAGGCCGTGCACTGCATACCGATGCACCTATTAATTTCCCCCCGAAACGGCCATTTTAAGTGTGGGCAAGTTTATCAAAGGACATTTTGGAACAGGGCAGAGGACTCCCTTCCCCCACAAAGAGCGCTATCCCGAAGCGCCATTTCAGAAAAGGGCAATTGGTTCCATTACCATGGCAACCGACTATTCACCGCAGCCTTATTGATTTATTTAAATTTTGTTTTTAAAGTGCTACTGAAAGGCTCAGTGGTATCCTCCACTTCAGGCGCCTGTTGCTTTTCTCCCCATAAACCCAGCCGCGGTAATTCTATAAATTATTCTACTTCACAGCACTTAAAAATTCCTATCCTCTCGTTGTTCTCTCCTCACTTTCAATGAATTAATTATCTAGTTAAAACGCACACAAATGCGCAGTTTTGACTACTGAGATAGGAACATAGGAATCTGCCTTATGTTGAGTCAGACAATTGGTCCATCTTGCTCAGAATTGTCTACACTGACTGGCAGCTGCTCTCCAGGGCTTCAGGCAAGAGTCTCCCAACTCCACCCAGAGATGCTGCAGATCGAACCAGGGACCTTTGGCTTGCACTGAGCTATGGCCCTTCATATTGCAATAACCGGAACAATGTCATCAATCCGCTAACCCAGAAATAGTACCTTGGGTTAAGAACTTTGCTTCAGGATGAGAACAGAAATTGTGCTCTGGTGGCGCGGCAGCAGCAGGAGGCCCCATTAGCTAAAGTGGTGCTTCAGGTTAAGAACAGTTTCAGGTTAAGAACGGACCTCCGGAACAAATTAAGTACTTAACCCGAGGTACCACTGTATAAGTAAGACATCCGTGAAAGTGGTTTAAAGGTTTTTATTACAAACATAGGAGTTTATATACGCAGAAGAACAAAAGCAGCCAGCCATACCAAGCAAACTAGATTATTAGTTTATTTTTAGTACTAGGCCTTAGCCATGGCATATGCATAATAAGTACTTGTGTCTCTGAGCATGGGCAGACTGTTCCTGAATAGCCACAGCTAGCTCTCAAACATTTGGGATTTCTGGCAGGATTTCTATGTCAAAGGAGGTGATTTTTGGAGCAGGTGCGAACTGCAGTATTTATTTTCTTAGGAATTAATTGCCTGGATAGCTCTGTTGGTTAGTGTATGGTGCTGATACCACAGAGGTTGCAGGTTTGATCCCCATATGGGGCAGCTACATATTTCTGCATTGCAGGGGATTGGACTAGATGATCCTCAGGGTCCCTTTTGCGTCTACAATTCTATGATTTCTAGTCCCAACCATTCTTGGAAGACAGAATTAAGTATGACTTCAACTATGTCATTTTCCACCACGTAAAACAAAACCAAATAAAAATAGTCACAAATAGTCTCCTTTCCTACAGTTGCCTAGCTTATGCTGCACTTACCTGGGCGTAATCACCATTGATTCCAATGGGGCTCAATTTTGAGGGATTACATAGGAGTGCGCCTGTTAGTACCTCATTCACTTTTCTCCCTTTTTCTTATTCAAAAGGTTATCCACTGGATTTCAGCAGGACATAGGGACTGACGTGACTTGCCTGCTAGAGAAGGAGTACTGTACTTACATGGTGAGTTTACATTGAAACAGCTCACTTAGTCAGCTACGAATGATTATGCCTCTGTGTGAGTAGAGAACTTTAGAAGATTCTGCTGACAAAGTTGCACTAATTCTGTATTTTGGATTTTTGACCAAACTCTCAAGGAATTCAAGAAGTATGAGGAGATGTTATTATATGTAATATCCTTTTACTGAAAGAGATTTCCCCAGAACCCAGCCAATATGGGTGTGGCTGAGAAAATATAAGAAGCTTTCAGGGAGAGGACAATTTGAACTATAAAATCCCTACTTTTGTGTCAGGGGCAGTGGGAACACACAAAGTTTTTAGGATCGCCAACTTTTGAAATAAAAAAATGGTGGCTGGATGTGGAGCCAAGTACAGATCTGGCAGTGGCAGAGTCAGGTTTTGGGGGGTTAATCTAATAATAATAATAATAATAATAATAATTTTTATTTATACCCCGCCCTCCCCAGCCAAGGCTGGGCTCAGAGCGGCTTACAAGCAATAATAAATCTAGCCAAGTCAGAGTTGTCAGAGTCCTCTAGATCCTAAGCAAAATACACACACACACTGGTTAAAGGATAAAATAGCAAAATCCTCTTGCTCTTGAGTGGTTTAAAAATGGCAGGAGAGAGCAGCAAAAGGCCCACCACCTCAAGGTGTATGCCTTTAACAGCTGCATGGCAATGCCACTGTAGAATATCTGGATTTTTTACTGTCAAAGTCCTTGTCAAGACAAAGAAAGGTGACAACCTTACTGTGCAATCTCCTGTGTCACTGAGTGCATACTCAACTAGGTGAAAATAAAATAAAAGGGCAAAAGCAATACTTCAATCACAGCATAAGCTCCTTTCACCCACCCTAGTCCATTATATTCATGTGGATTTTGCTTATTCTTGCATACACTCCCAACATTTTAAATTGAAACTCCCAATTGAGTTCCCCAATTTTCATACTTACTGAGCCCTCTCCACTGTACAAACAGTGTACACTCAGGTCTCAGTTCAGAGCCTTGTGTCAACAGAAACCTGAATGTACACTGTTGGAGGCAGTAGTCCTCTGAATGCCAATTGCAGGAACTCCGAGGAGCGGGAGAGTGCTGTTGCACTCGGCTCCTTTCGGGCATCTGGTTGGCCACTGTGAGAAAAAGGCTCCTAGACTCAATGTGTCATTGGCCTGATCCAGGCTCTTCTTATGTTCATTTTATTACAAACTGAATTTAAAAGATTCATGGGAAAACCCGACATTCAGCAGTGGCACATGCCATTCTTTAAAATAACACCACTACCCAGTTTTGCTAAAAAGCCCATAATTGTTCCTAGATATCAACAATATTTATTTATTTAATGACTTAATCAGCACATATTTACCTGGCCTTTCAGCCGAAAAGGTTCCCAGAGTGGCTTACAAAGATCAGAAATAGGAGAGTCCCTGATCTCGGGATTGCAAAGTCATGGCACGAAAGAAGAGATTGCGAGGGAAGAAGAAGAAAAATGCAAACTCAGACTTTAGTTGTAAATTGCAAAGTTCTTACAATAACCAGCTGGAATAAAAATGGTTCAAGCAGAAGAGGAGCCAAACCCATCTCTCCCTCTGCTGAAACCTGATGGAATGGATGTGACTGAATTGGGGGAGAGGGGAAGCCTGATGGAGTTGGTTTCTCAGCAGAGTTGATAGGGTGGTGCTGCCTTGCTTCTCTCTCTCTGCTGCAATCTGCCTGTTCAGGCATAGCTATATTTAGTTCTGTTAAGAAGAACAAACACCAACCATTTTCTTTTTGTTTGCAAAAGTGAAGGGGATTCTAACTTGCCGTAAGCAACTTGGTAAATAACTTACAAGCCTGCTTAAGGAACAAACAAAAAGAGTTCTTAAAATCTGTTGAAACTTTTATCCAAGGGCTGCCAAGTAGAGACAAAACTTGCTCCCTGGGAAACCAGTTCCCAACCCCAGCAGCTCCTGTGTTTTGCACCAGTGCTTCGCCTTGGCCAGATATCCACACTACAGGACTCCCTACTGCTTTGGCCTTGGTACAGCGCTCTCTCCGCTGCCCCACCCCCGCCTTGTGTCTCTGAGATTACAGCAATCCCAGTTTCCTTTGAATCCCAGCCCTGCAGGCTGCCATCTATCCTCAGCAGGATCATAAATTGCTAACAAGCATGTCCCGAAGCCTGCCGGCTGCCACGGCTCAGCCAGAAACTTGCTGTGTGCAGTCGAGCGGGAGGGTCGCATCCCATAATGTGACAAGGCAGGCAGCGCACCGGCAGGTTCTGGTGGCGGGCAGCTGAAGCTGCTGGCTGCTGGTGACAGTGACAGTTGGATGCTGTACGATAGTAAGCCAGCGCTGAAAGGGCAAGGAAGAAGAGAAACAGCAGCTTGAGAAGTTGGAGGGCATCAGCAGGGGGCACCACAGTAGAGGCAACACAGCACTTCAGGGTCACATCAACGTGTCACCAGACTCCTACCTTTTGAACGAGGGCAGGTGCTACTATATGTTTGTTACAGCACATGGGGATAACCCAACAGTTATGAAGTCCAAGGTTGTGCCACACTTTAGGGTACCATTAAAAGGCAGGAAACTGGCAATGATTTAGTTTACTCGATGTGCTTTTCACCTGGGTGGCATTTTTGCATTGTCTGTCTTGAGCTGCCTCTGAGAACAGAGGTGAAGAACCTTTCTGGCAGGTTGAGAGGTGTCAAGTTCCTGAATGCTAAAAAAAAAAAAAATTTGGGAGTCTTGCAGCCTTTTTTTACATTTCTTCTGGCAAGGCTCTGGTGCCTTGAAACAGCTGCATGTCAGCCAGAAATTCAATAGGTGAGGCTCCTCTCAGCATGAGGAATGCTTTTACTCGTTGAATTTTTCTCTATGGTGCAGCTAAGAAAGGTTCCAGGAACTGCCAGAGCAAGGCAGCAACCCTAACTTTCCAGAAGGGCCATAGCTCAGTGGTTGTGGCACCTGCTTTACTTGTGTAAAGTCCCCATCATCTCTTGTCAAAAATATTGGGTAACCCTGCCTAACATGTCGGGACAGACATTACTGCATTGGACTGTCCACTGGTTTGAATCATGAAGTTGCTTCTTTATATCTGCTAACAAACCAGGTCCTGAAGCCAGATGCGGGGGGGGGGGGGGGGCAAGGAGTTGAGTGTTAGCAAAGATAGTTGTGGAGTGGGGCAGTTCCTCCTTGGTTAGAAGCCACCTGGTTAGTCAAAAGACCTGCACAAATAATTTGCCATGGTGGTTTGCTTTCCATCTTGGGCTTTTCCTTTCAGCTCAGCCTCAGCTTTCTCTTATTTATAATGCCTGTAACACTTTTTAACGTAGGATGGGATTTGCAGTTGTCAGCTCATAACAACAGCCCTGTGAAGCCAAGTTGTTAGGCTGAGAGACTGTGTCTTTCCCAAGGTCACACAGTGAGCTTCATGGCAGAGCAAGGAGCTGAAATAGTGCTTCACACCCAAGGCTGTGTGCAAACAATAATTCCTGAAGAGCAGGTGTAGGGGTGTGTTTGTGTGTATTCATAGAATTGTGTGTGTGTGTGTGTATGTGCGTGTGTGTGTGTGTGTGTGAGAGAGAGAGAGAGAGAGAGAGAGAGAGAGAGACTTTCCTCTTAAAGCAGTCTTTCCCGACACTAGCTCCAATCCCACTGCTGCACAAATGTGACAAACTCTTCTGATACCCTTGGCCAGGCTTTCTGTATTGCCAAATCAGCACCAGTGAATTCCCACTCACTCACACCTGGGCATCAGGTATGTGCCCAGCCTCATCTATCCCAAGCTGCAAGCAAATTTCTCTCAAAATTTGTACTTGTGGGGAACTGCAGCAGTGCCTGCCTCAGTCCCAGAGCCCTTTCAAGCATGTGACCATTAGATAAAGAATCGGTATCTCCGTAGAGTCAGTACCCTAAAGCTGACAGCTTACCTCAGTGTCCTACTTCATGAGCACAATGCGCTTTTTTTGTCCAATTAGGGTAAACCAAAGAAGAGTTTTGTTAGGATAGGAATGACCGGTTGGATAAAGAGTAAGAAGAATACAGAACAAAGTTGCTGAACAAAATAAAATACAAATGCAATTTCTAGTTTATACTCGTGCTCCTTCCAACGCAACTGATTTGTGTATGTGTGCTGGTGTGAGTGGGACCCAAATTCCCTCTTTTAAGGTAAGGATGCAGCCCTTCCAAGCTTTAAAAGCCCTCCCCAGTTATCTCAACCTAGAGTGGGTTTTTTTAAAACCAGCCTGTAACATACTGAGTTAATTTAGGAGGTTTCCCTGAGGACTGCTGGTGATGTCTTAGTGATAGAACTCATGCTTTTCATGCAGACGTTCTGCGATTCAGCTCCTAGTGTCTTGAGACCTTGGCAAGCTGCTGGGAGTCAATAGTATACAGTACTAAACTAAATGAGTCAACGGCAGTTTCACACATGAGTGATCGCTAGCTTTGAGGAGAGTCCTGGGCAAACAATCCTCTGGTGAGCCCCTTCCTCTGTCAGCGAGCCCTGGCAAACTTAGGAGCCTGTATCCCTTCCAAGCAGTTGCGGGCAACTGGGTCTCTCAGCCCTTTAGTTTCCCCACAATGCTCCAGAGCAACGTTGGGTTGAGAGCAGAGTGGAAAAATAAAAGAGTGGCTCGATCTAGCCTTCTTTTGTTGCTCAGAGTCCCTCAAAGGACACTGAGAGGGTGGACATCTACATTGGGATCCCTGCACAGGGGACCTGGCAGCTGCCCAAGGATGTCAGGTGCTGACAGCAGACTAGTGGCTCCAGCTCCTGCTGCTATCTCAGTAGGAACATAGGAAGTTGCCTTATACCAGATCAGGCCATTGGTCCATCGAGCCCGTATTCTCTATTCTGATTGGCGGTGGCTCTTTAGGGTTTCTGATGAAGGTCTTCCCAAGCCTGTCCTCCACTCCAGAGTCATGATCTCTGCAGGAGCTCTCTCCCCTCCAAAGCTGGCCATATGGACTTCCTTTTGCCCCCTTTGCTTCTCTCCTTCTGAATTTCCCTTCTTCTGCCAGAGGGCAAAAATATGCCTTGGTCCCCATTCCCGGTGTGTAGGCCAGACAATGACTTCACCCTTGTTGTTCAAATGCAGGCTTCTTGCCCACCTGCGTTGGCAAGGAACCTTATCAATTAAGGAGAAAGGCTGGATTCATCCAGCCACCTGGGATTGCTCCATTGCCAATTCATTGTTTGGGGTGGGGGTAGGGCAAGGGCATGTTATGGGGGAACGTGAATGAGCAGCACTCCAAACTAGCTCACTGTTCAGTTTTATTACGTTTAAAAATGCATTTTCATGTCAGTAATTGGATCTAAACAATCTGATCTGTGTCAGTGAGAAGCTGTCCTGGATTCTGCCCCATCCCAGCCTCACCATCTCCACTGAAGTGGCAATTCTTTCTCTGTGGCGCTGGAAAATACGGGGCAATGACCAGAATGGAAATTAGGGACGTCACTGCAGGTCGCAGCCACTGGGTGGCACTCTAATTTCACAACTGCAAGGTGGCTGAAAAGGGTTGAACTCACAGCCCTGTGCCTGCCGCAGCAGTGGCAGCTGGCTGTTTGGAACCTCTGCAGAGCCAGTGCGTCCGGGACAAAAGTCCCATCCGTCTAGATTATGGGCCAGTTCTAATCATAGCTCCTCCCCCTTCCCCACTGCCATAGTCCCAGACCTGAGTTATTCCTCCCCCTCCTTCAACTCCCACAAGCCTTCCTCTGTTATCTCAGCCTGGGGTATTTTACAGAAGCCAGCCTGTAGCATACTGGGTTAATTTAACGGGCTCCCCTTGGGACTTCGGGCCTGTTTATGTTGTAGCTTTTCCGCTGATTTCCCAATTTGATATGAAAGCTAAATTAAGCAGTGGCATGGCTTGCGGGTCTCGCCCGCTGCATACCAGGGAGGCGTTGGCACCTCGTGGGTTTGCTGCAGGCCTCCCATGGGACTTGCCACCTGTCAGGGCTGCAGTCAGCATGAAAATTAACACTAGTCGCTGAACGCTCCGAAAGCAAGAGGGGAAAATGAAAAGGAGCTGCCCTGATTCAGGGTAGCGCATGACAGGATGGGGAGAAGGGTGAGAGGGCTATGGGCTTGAGGGCATCAGAAGACTTTAAAAGGCATGGGATTTTCAAAAGGTGGGGGAAGAAAAATCAGACTTATGGTTCAGCTGAGTGAGCTACCCTGCCATAGAAAAGTCCATAGGATGGTGCTCAAAGGTGAAAAGGCATCACTCATGGCCCGTGAGCAAACAAAACGAGCAGAGGCAGATTGCGGAGGCAGCCCATCTGCTTTTGTCATTGCTACATCACCAGATGCTCTTTCTGCATCAGCCTTCCCCAGCCTGGGCACAAATATGGTATCTGGAAGGCTCTGGGTTGGGAAAGGCTGTTCTAGATGTCCTGTCACAGGAGGTCAAAGCTTTTACTTGGCAAAAGAGACAGTCTGAGAGGGAACAGGGCAAGGGCACCATCAAGCCATAGGGGAGACAGTTCATCCACTCTCTGTCCTAAAGGCTCATTAGCCCTTGCAGAGCTAGCTACACACCTGCAGCCTGACCAAGCCTTAAGAGCAGTGCTTGAGACCCATCAGGCTGATTAATATGAAGGGGGAGGGCTTTCTCAGTGGCGATCCCACACCTTGGAAACTTCCCACCCACAGAGATTCATAGAGCCTCGTTGCTGCTGGTCTCTCTCACCCAATTCCCCCAAACCTCTGAAGCCTCATTTATTCAAGTCTGCATTGGCTGAATTGTGCTGTACGTGGGAAAAAAATCTTTAGCTGCTGCTGGTTGGTGTGTGTGTGTGTTTGCAATTGTATTTTTGTGTGCCTTACAGTTTTGTAACCTGTCTTTGTGCCTTGAAACGTTGGTCAAAAGGTTGCGTAGCATAATCTTGGGTTATAACCAAGTTTCTTAATGCAAAAATGGAAGGCGCTGGGAGCAGCTTGCCTTGAAGTAACATGTCAAGTAAAGTCCTGCTTCTCAACAGCTACCCTGGATCCTCACACAGTGGCTGATTTGATATTATACTTTTAACACAAGGGCTGTGTTATGGCTTTATTTTGTGTCTCTGTGTGTTTTGCTATAAATTTCTGTGCATTTGTTACATTGGTGGCATGTATGTTGTCTAGGTGTCATTGTGTGTCTTGGTGTTGCGTGGCTGTGGTGCATTTCTGGCTGTTTTCTTATAGCCACCATGCTGCTGTAAATGTGTGTGATTATTATGGTGGTATTTGTGGTATATTATGAAATGTTTGCAGTAGTACTGATGTGTGAGTGTGTTCTTCCCCAAAGTTATTTTCTGTGCCCATATTGTGTAATTTTGATGGATGATGCCTTTATGCGGCTGGTATATTCGGAGGCTGTATTTGTGTGTACTGCATATGGTCATTTCCATAGCCATTTTCTAGGCACGAAATAGGTATTGGGAACACGTGTGCTACATATTTGTGTTGGTGTTTACATATATTCCCACAGTCACATTGAGGTGCGTAGTAGACACCTCTTCAAAGAGAGACCTTATCTAGTACATCATTGTGTCTGCTGTGATTTCTTTGCATGTGTCTGATGGGACTAAGGTGCCACTATACCCAAATGTGTGTGATTTTAGTGGTGTTGCAGACTAGTGTGTAACTGAGCTGAGTTTCATTCTCATTTGCACCTGGAGGCTTCCAGGGAGCTGAGATGCAGCTGACTCTGGGGAGACGGCAGCAGCTATTTGTACGGGAATCCCACCCCTCATCGCCAGGCTCTCTACGAAATAACTGCAATGTTCAGCTGCATCAGCAGGGAGAGAATGACTGAGGGAATCATTTTCTGTCTCTGAGCTGATAATAACTTGGCATCATGCAGCCAAGAAGTGTGGAGATCCTGGAGATTAAATCAGAAAAGGGGGGGGGGGCGGAGACGAGACAGAGAGCAAAAGAAAAGAAAGAAGGAAAGGAAAGGGGTTAAAGGGAAGAAGAACCTGTTTAGTGGGAGTCACATGTGCTTACATGTTAAGGACTGGTGCCTGGTTGTAAACATTGCAGTAAGTGGATCGAAGGAAAGGAAGGGTGTGTAGAGAATGGTTAGTGGGAGACATGGCAGAGGACCTCTCCCATGAAGCCTTTGGCATAACCCCTTAGCCTCCATATCCTGCTGTGGTGAAACCTAAGTACATGGCGCTTTACAAAATTGAAGTGGACAGGTTTCCGCCCCAAGGGGCTCACAATTTAACATCTGCAGTAAAAGGGCTCTCCTCTCCCTTAGGTCAGATTTTAGATTATAAGCTACTTGGGGCAGAGACTTCTTCTCTTGTGCTATGAAGCACCATGCTCCATGATGTTGCTATATAGGCAGATCGTCATCATGCCATCCAGATATTTCCTGGGGCCTTGAGTACAGTGAATTTGGAAGCCCCTTGGCTCACACCTATCTCTAAACATATGTATGGGCAACATGCCATCATAGAGAAACTTCTTTCAGATTGTATTCTGTTGTCGTTTCTTTCCAGAAGTTTGTCAGGATTCTCTCACATAAGGAGATTAGTAAGGGCAGGCGTGTCTTTCTGTGACAGCTTGCCCATCATTGCCCACCTTCTCCTGCCATGCAGAGCCACAAGATATATGGATTGTGTTCTTGGTCATGCTCTCCGCTCAGGCTCACCAACAGTGAGGCCACCCCAGGTCTGGCTAATGCACTGTGTGAACTGATTGTGCGTCATAGGATGTACTGAAAATCCTCTGCAACGTGGACAGCTTCCGCAGTAGACATGTAGTATTAGAGAACAGGCCAAATAGCTCCATGTGGCTCTAGCCAGCAAGCTCTGTCATATGGTAAAGCTGAAGATCCTACAGGAGGAATATCCTACAGGATCAGTAACTGGTCTTTGTAAACTGCCATGTGTATATGTATGTGAAATTGTTTTCTGCCCTCAAAGCTCAGATCCTGGCCTATGAGCACATGTAGCTGCCTAGTTTGCTTGGAGGACTTGTTTGTTTGTTTGGAATTTAAGCAGATTCATGCCATCCGAAATTCAATTTCTGTTCCTCTGAGAATGCCTCAAGGGCAAGCTATTCCAGAGGCCTGGTGTTGGGCTACCTGTTTTCACTTTGCTGAATCCAGCTGAGTGTCCCAATCTGAAATCAGGAAGAAGGATGCTGCTGCAGCAGCAGCAATGAGAAAGCACTACATAGCAGGGACAAGGAGAAGCAGCAAGTTTCACCTGCATCTTACTGCACTCCAGGCCTGCAGCCTGGATATGAGAACTGTTAGTCCTAAGGTGGGTCTCTGAACCCTAATGTTTTCTTCTGTGTGGATGCCTGGACAAGTGAGGGAAAGAGAGACAAATGGATGGATGAAAAAGCAAGGGAACAATTGCTGGTTGGAAAGCTGTGGCGAAGAAGGAATGGCTGAATGTAGTGAGGGATAATGGCATGGGCGTAGCCAGGATTTTTGTTGGGGGGGGCAGACTTTTGTTTGGGGGAGCAGAACCTCAGATTTGTATTGATTTTGATTGATTTAGGGTGGCAGCTGTTCCCCTGGCCTCCCTTGGCAATGCCCATGAATAATGGGTATTGTGATCCAAAACATCTGGAGAGCACCAGGTTGGGGATGAATGATCTACACAGTGCAGGGTCACATGAGATGATTTGCAGCTTAATGCATACACGCCTCTAAGTTGTCCCTCAGAGCTTTTCTTACACAGTCATTGCAGTACTTGGTAAACACCCCTTTGTCCTTGCAGACATCTTCCCCAAGGTTTCACTTCTGTTGCTTTTTCTGAGCAAGTGTACTACTTTTTGCCTGGAGAAAATGCAGTGGTTTAACCAAAGAGAGCATCTACTCCTGTTATCAAAATAAAAATAAAAATTGTGGAATGAGCTTGTGGAGTCTCATGGTGTTTACTGGAATTTGCTTTGGTCTCGTAGTTAGTGACAAATGGCATACAACTCTCCCAGCAAACCACCCTACCACCATGAACTTAAAAAGTTAATGGGCTTTAAAAATAAATCATTTTTTAAAAAAATATTGGGAGTTTGTGCATATACTTCTCTGTGTAGAAATGCTCATATAGTGACCAATTTCAATGAGGCTATCTCTGTTTTCACTCATACCTCACCCCATAGTGGTGTTCTAACATTTTGTAAACTTTCCCTTTAGATTTATTTGATTTCAATTTTACTTCATTTATTTGGAACTGGTTTGCTTCCCCTTTCCTGAGCTGAGGCAGATATTCTTCCAGGTTTGTTTTTTTGTTAACTGGGGTGAATAGCAACAGTATTCACCCTGACATTGTAATATTATCATTGGGAGATTTCTCACTGCATGCCCAGATCATGGCTCTGTGGTCAAAGACAAAGGTTTATGCCTTGACCCAAGAGCTGAAAGCAGGAAATAGCCAGTGATCTGGCACAAAGAGGAAGCCAGCACTGTTCATTATGGTTGTGGATCAGCCTCCAGCTAACAAACAGGGTGCCAAATTGGATTGAGCTGGTACCTCCTAGGGTAGAAGGTCTGGTACTGTCTAATTTTACAAGTATCAGGCCAGAGCCGCTGTCCCCTGTAGGAGTTTTCTGCCTTCAGCAAGTAACCAGACATATTCTGTTGTCTCCTCTTGCCGTCACCTTCATTTCTTCTTGAGTTGAATGTAGGACGAGGCCTGGCCTGGCTGTCACTGTCTGCCTTAGAAAGATTCCTGTTTTAAGGCGAAGATTGGATCAGTGGCTTGCTGTGAGCCCAGGGGGATGTTTACAAGAAATTCAGAAACAAAGACAAAATTCAGTGACTCCTTGCTACAGTGAGGCGGGTGAGAGTGGAGGAAGATCTTTGCTGTATCTCCTTGGGGAAACTGAGAAAAAATCTGCCTGTTGCTAGTTTGCATATGCTAATTAACCCAAACCAGAGCCCTGAAGCCAAAGATCTGGCTCTGGACCAATTTGTGAGATTTGCTTTCTACACTGCTCTGCATCCTTTCCCAACAACAGCATGCAATATCATCGGTCTCTCCTGTGTGAAGTCCCCCCTCTGCATCTCATTCCTACCTTGGTAATTGAACATTCCCTGGCTTTATATATCCTTTGCAGGTTGAAGATTATATCAGAGCAGGATAAATGAAGGGGAGAGGGAATCGGGCTGATGAGCAAACCTACACATAAGGGCACATTTAGTTGCTAATCAACAGACATTGAAAAGGGTAGAGTCTGGCATGGTTCATGTGACTATTGGGCATCAAATCTTGGAATTTCACACTAAGGCACCTCTGACCCTGGCTACCCGTAGAGCCCTATTGGATCAGACCAAAGATCCACTTTGTCCAGCATCTTGCTTCTTGTAATGGACTATCAGATGCCTTCAGGAGCCTCACAGACTGAGCATGAAGGCGGTAGATATTTTCTGCCATTGTCTGGCAATAACTATTTATTCCGTGGCACATTGCCTCGGAATATGTTCCATATAGCCACCGTAACCGGTAGCCATTGATAGATTTATTCTCCATGCATTTGTCTAATCCCCCATTAAAGCCTTCCAAGCCAGTGGCCATCACACCACATCCTCTGGCAGCAAATTCCATGAATTAATTATACATTGTGGAAAGAACCACTTTCTCTTGTCTGTCCCGACTCTGCTGCCCATCAGTTTCATTGATGGCCCACGTGAACTAGTATTATGAGATTGAGGAAAGAAAAAACAATTACTTCACTCTATCCAGTTACTGTACAGTACTTTAATACACTGCATCTAATTTTATAAACCTCTTTCCTGTCCCTTCTTCATAGTTCTTCCCTCCAAAACTAAAAATCTCAAAAGCTTTGGCCTTTCCCAATAGAGAAGATGCTCTAACCTCCTAATGAATTTTGATCCTTTTTTTCTGCACTTCAACTCTAGGATACAGGATGACAATGTCTAGACTGACGTGCATAAGAGTATGCAAGGTTTTAAGCAACATCACTGATGTTCCCTTCTGCCCAACAAAGAATACTAAAGCTCATGCACTCCTACCTTGAATGACTCCAAAGACACATATCATTATTCACCTTAGTAAAATAGCCGCATGGCAGCCAAGGAGGGTCCTGGAGAGAGCTAGGAGAGTGGGGGACATTGTGGGAGCACCAAGACAAGGAGCTGGGAAGGGGCAGAGAAATGACAAGGAGGGATTGTGGTCAGGTACAAGGTGTTTGCTCCACAGACTAGTGGTGCTGTGTGCAGAGGAGAGACCATGGGGTTTAGATATGGTTCAAAACCTGCATATTTGAGCTAAATACCATTTCTCACCCTCAGGAGCCCCTTTGCAAAACAGGATTATGAAGTAAAAGAACATTTTAAAGACCTGAACAGCGCGTTGTACATTCATTTTTAAATGAGGGTGCCTACAATGCCATGGGTCTGTCACTGCTCTGATCTCTTTAACACCTCCTCTTCCCCCCACCTCTCTCCAAGCCCTCATTTCCCCTACCCAGCAGGGAAGCTTTTCTCTCCATCCCAAAACCATCCTCAGGGAGCAAGGAGTCAACCTGGCTTTAAAAAATAAAGCCCCTGACAAGTTGAAAAGCAAAGCGGTGGTGTCTGACTGAGCCCAGCAGGGGCCACTAGGAGCAGATCACGCCTTCCTCCCTAACCTCAGTTTATTGACACACACTCTTATTCTCTTGCCAGTCTGGGTTTTCTGAAAGAGGGAACGAGTAGAACTGGGGAACACCAGATGCTGGGACTTCTGGGTTTTCAGGAATAGTTTGGCTGAAACTGGATCTGTGAGTTCTTGAGGGCTGAGGAATGTGGTATAATAGCTTAGAACTAAAAACAGAGTTATGGTCTCCCCCTTCCTTTCCAGAATTAATGGGATTATCTTACTATTATACTGCAACTCTGAGCTCAGTGAGAAACATGGGCAAAAAACGTTTTGCTAGACCTCCATACCTGTCTGTTCAGGCTCACTCCTGTCTTGCCACTGGTTTATGTAACAGGGAAAGGCTGAGGGTTCAGGAAGGATTAGGTGGTGGCAGATCTAGTGAACTATAAGAGAGGATGGTGAGAAGCAGGACTCCTGGGTTCCCCTCTGTCTTTCTTCCCCCTCCAGCTCTCACAGCGTAACCTTTTCTTCTCTTCAGAGAGCGGCAGGGCTTGTGATGGATTCTCTCAAACCATCTGCTCATCTTGTTAGGCTCTTAATTAACAAGTAATTACGCCCTGCTTATGCACAGGCCGGGCAAGCTTTTTGGCTAGGGCTTATCCGGGAAGAAGCAGGGGAATGTACAGGGTGCCTTAGCAAACTTTAGTGGGGTGAAAAGAAGGTGTCTTCACCCCTGCATCCTACTCCATTTCAGACCGTTTTCAGAACTGCCTAACCTTGTGTTTCTTTCTCCACTCGCCTATCCAAGCCATCCATCTCATTGCTTAATTTGTAAAATGAAGGACTCTTGGGCCAGGGCCAGAGTAGAAGTCATGCCCTCTGTCTTGGAAGTCCTAATCCCAGATCTGTGGCTTGTTGTTGCTCAGTGTGCTGTGGAAGAAAATGCACTCTGTGCATGTTTCAATGCACTTATTTTTCTGATGGCTTTATAATTGTCTAGGTTCAAACCCTAGACAACGGGACGCGGGTGGCGCTGTGGGTTAAAGCCTCAGTGCCTAGGACTTGCCGGTCGAAAGGCCGGCGGTTCGAATCCCCGCTGCGGGGTGCGCTCCTGTCGCTCGGTCCCAGCGCCTGCCAACCTAGCAGTTCGAAAGCACCCCCGGGTGCAAGTAGATAAATAGGGACCGCTTACTAGCGGGAAGGTAAACGGCGTTCCGTGTGCTGCGCTGGCTTGCCAGATGCAGCTTTGTCACGCTGGCCACGTGACCTGGAAGTGTCTGCGGACAGCGCTGGCCCCCGGCCTCTTGAGTGAGATGGGCGCACAACCCTAGAGTCTGTCAAGACTGGCCCGTATTGGCAGGGGTACCTTTACCTTTACCTTTAGGTTCAAACCCAGCCACTGAAAACAGACTCTGGAGCTAAGTCCTGTGAAATGTCAAGTCATCTTGTTGATGCCCACTTGATATGTTACACAATGACTGTTTTCAGTTGCTCCATGTGATTGTGGTTGCCGCATAGTGAACTGCTTTCGTGAAGTTGGTGGCCAGTAATAGGAGGAGCAACACTTCCCTCAGCCTCAAACCTGTGGTCTGCAGTATGAGGATCATAAGACTGGCCAATCTTGCAAAACTTTTTAAAGGAATGTTGAGATCATGTATATGGGAAATACACTGAACACTTGAAATGTGCTCTCTATCATGGTTAAACCTTATTATTACTAAGAATACAACTGAGTCCATCCATCCATCCATCCATCCATCTGCACCTTCCACCCACCCACTCTTTCTCCCAGGTGCTGGATGCTTTCCACTGCTGGGCTGCCTCATATATGCAGACAGATGTCTCTATCCAAGGTGATTGCCTCGCACTGCTTTTAATGAATAATAAATTGCCAGGGCTCAAGGACTTGAGTGTCATGTTGGAGCTGCTACCAATTTATCTTGCTCCGACCTGACCCAGGTGACCAATGATGGGGCTGGAGGATGGGAGTCTAAAGTCAGCTGGTCCCAGATTAGAACAGGGGCTCCCTAGAGAAGAAAATAAAGGTAAAGGTACCCCTGCCCGTACGGGCCAGTCGTGTCCGACTCTAGGGTTGTGCGCTCATCTCACTTAAGAGGCCGGGAGCCAGCGCTGTCCGGAGACACTTCCGGGTCATGTGGCCAGCGTGACAAAGCTGCTCTGGCGAGCCTGCACCAGCGCAGCACACGGAAACGCCGTTTACCTTCCCACTATAAAGCGGTACCTATTTATCTACTTGCACTTAGGGGTGCTTTCGAACTGCTAGGTGGACAGGAGCAGGGACCGAACGACGGGAGCTCACCCCGCCGTGGGGATTCGAACCGCCGACCATACGATCGACAAGTCCTAGGCACTGAGGTTTTACCCACAGCGCCACCCGCGTCCAGAGAAGAAAATACCCTCCCTTAAACCATTCTCTCTTGAGTGTCTCTCTCTTCTCTGGGCTCTGGCTGGCTTTCTCATTATTTCTAACGAGTCACTTTGGTTGGGTTCGGGCAAGAAATCCATCCCTAATGAAGCCTCTAATCCCACTGCCTAGGGAAGCTTATCTGGGCGACTAGTCCTGGCATTTTGCCAGCATGTCATAACCTCAGCATTGTTTTATAGTTCAGAGGGGAGCCACGGCTTCTGAAGCCTCTGGGAGGAGAGAGAGGGTTAGTGGTTGCAGCAAAGGAGAGGGATGCTGAAGGCTCAGGGTGCTTAACTGACAAGCATGAGAGCTAGTGAGCATTCTGGAGAAGGAGAAAAATGCAGCGAATGTGAGAGAAATAGTGGTTCTGAGTTGTGTCACCTGGGAGAAAGGTCAGCAGGGATCTCGTGGAAGGGGAATGAGGTCTAGTAGGTTTATCTATTTATTTGTCACAACTGAGAAAGATGTGTGCATGTGTGCTGGCCATTATTTCAGGCTTCTCTGGAATATAGGTGGAGTTTGGCAGGTTAGAGATGCTTCTTTTCAGGTGTGAGAAGCTCTCACCAACAGGATGTTGCTGGAGCAGGATGACTAGATGCAAAGGAAGGTGGTACTCCTGTACTTTTAAGAGCTGTGCAGCTCTTCATGCTGCAGGGGTAAAAGAACCTGCACCTATCAAAATGTTATCTCTTGTTTGGCACCCAAGACAGAAGTTGCATTCACACTAGAATTTTCTGTGGAATCACTGTCCTTTCCTCACTCACTTTTTGTAAGGAGTCCACCCAGTGTCATTTTTAAATTGTCAGTTAAGTTCTTCTTGCAAAGCCTTCCCCTGTTTTCCCTTCAGACCTGATTTGTGGTGATTTGGAGGGTGGGGGGAATGAAATATAATTGCAGTGCCAGGTTGTAATCCAGTAATGACAGGCAAAGTGCTATTGAGACTTTTAAGGGTTATTGTGCCTTTAATGTAAAGCTTCCTGATTGCAGTCACTGTTTTATTGTATCCTGTGTACAGCATGGTTAGTGACTGATTCACCTTAAATTCCCTGTGTGCCTGTTTATGTGTGAATTACTGGTTTTCTTCCATTATTTTCCTTCCTCTTCTTTATTTTATAACAAAATAGCAGAATGATAAAAGGGGGGAAATACCATCGCATCGTGGGGAACAGAGTTAAATGGAAATTAACAACCAATCTACTAACAGAAGAAGAAATAAAATAGACTGAAGAGGAAACTTTTAATCAATGTTGCTGATGATCTTTGCTAAATGGGACTTGCTTTGAGTATACAGATAGAAGGATCTTGGCCATGGAAAAGGGCACTGCTGAATTATGTTTTTGGAGAACCTCTGTTTAATTCCATGTCTACCTAACTGCAAAAAAGTAAAACCTCAACAGCACTAACAGGCAGTAGTCTGAAAGTAACATCTGTAAGGAAAATCATGTTTGTGAATGTGTGCCAATGATCAGGATACCTAAGTTGCATATAAAAGGTAGGATAGACCAGATGCCAAGGAGGACAGGACTCCTCTTTCCTGAGTAGCTATGGAGAAGAGAAAACTTGGATAGGTATAGCTTTTCATGCACAGTTGGGAAAAACACTGCCTATAATAATTGCGTCTTCTATGCAACACAAAACTACATAACATAGTAACAAATGAAAACAATAACCCCACATAGTTAAAAAGGCCATAAAAGGTAAGGTAAAGGTACCCCTGCCCGTACGGGCCAGTCTTGACAGACTTTAGGGTTGTGCGCTCATCTCACTTAAGAGGCCGGGAGCCAGCGCTGTCCGCAGACACTTCCGGGTCACGTGGCCAACGTGACAAGCTGCATCTGGCGAGCCAGCGCAGCACACGGAAACGCCGTTTACCTTCCCGCTAGTAAGCGGTCCCTATTTATCTACTTGCACCCGGGGGTGCTTTTGAACTGCTAGGTTGGCAGGCGCTGGGACCGAGCGACGGGAGCTCACCCCGCCGCGGGGATTCAAACCACCGACCTTTTGATCAGCAAGTCCTAGGCACTGAGGCTTTAACCCACAGCGCCACCCGCATCCCTTAAAAAGGCCATAGATTATTTAATTGGCCAAAGGCCAAGAAGAAGAGAAATGTTTTTACCTGGCACCTAAAGATATGTAATGAAGGCGCCAGGTAAGCATCCCTAGGGAGAGCATTCCACAAATGGGAAGCCACCCCAGAAGAGGCCTATTCTTGTGTTGCCACCCTCTGGACCTCTAACAGAGGAGGCACATGAAAAAGAGGATGATCACAGGGTCTGGGTTGATTCATATGCTTTGCATCCAGAAGGCCACAGAATGAATCCCTCACATCTCCGGTTAGGACTGGGAAAGACTCCTGTCTGAAATCCTGGAATGCTGCTGCTTGTCAGAGTAAACAGTACTGAGATCAATGGACCAATGGGCTGACTTTATATAATTTGGCTTCCCATGTTCCAGTAGCAGCCAGGAGCTAGGATTCCTCAGGCCTTTTCTCTTATACTTTCTCTCACTTCTCTCCCCCCACCCTCCATCCCTGCTCTTATCCTTTGCATCTAATTTGATTCCCACATCCTTCATCCTCCCAGTCCCTGACCAACCATTTAATAAGCAAATCTCAGCCTCTGGAAATCCCCCCATATCCTGGGGATGTGGAGGGAAAGCTCTCGGATGAATCTCTTGGAGATTTCCTCCTTGGAACAGCAGGATTTGACCAGCCTTTGAGAGCACAATTAAAGGCTAGGCCTGACTGCTGGATATTTCTTTCTGTTTCTTCCTGCTCACAAACATTTTAACATTTCACAGTGATGCCATGTTCTAGACTAAGGACTATGAGACAGCGAGGGAAGATTTTAAGTAAGACGGGAAATTAAGCAGTATTAACAAATAGTTCCAGGATGGATGCGCAGCTGGGTGAATGGGTGCGGGCAGTCATTCCGTATTTCTGTGGAAAATAAGTAAAGTAAAGGTAAAGGTACCCCTGCCCGTACGGGCCAGTCTTGACAGACTCTAGGGTTGTGCGTCCATCTCACTTAAGAGGCCGGGGGCCAGCGCTGTCCGGAGACACTTCCAGGTCACGTGGCCAGCGTGACAAGCTGCATCTGGCGAGCCAGCGCAGCACACGGAACGCCGTTTACCTTCCCACTAGTAAGCGGTCCCTATTTTATCTACCGGTACTTGCACCCAGGGGTGCTTTCGAACTGCTAGGTTGGCAGGCGCTGGGACCGAGCAGCGGGAGCGCACCCCGCCGCGGGGATTTGAACCGCCGACCTTTCGATCGGCAAGCCCTAGGCGCTGAGGCTTTTACCCACAGCGCCACCCGCGTCCCTTGGAAAATAAGTACTAGTGGGTTAAAATCAATGGTGGTGATGACTCAGGGCTAGAGATGCCTGAATTTGCACATTTAGGTTCTTTTAGTGATCTGATGTAAACAAACATTAGAACATAGGAAGGGCCTTATGGATCAGGCCAATGGCCCAACTAGTCCAGCATCCTGTTCTCACATTGGCCAACCAAATGCCTGTGGGAAACCCATGAGTTAAACCTGAGCCCAGGAGCACTCTCCCCTCCTGTGGCTTCCAGCTACTGGTATTCAGAAGCATTACTGCCTCTGATAATGGAAGCAGAGCATAGCTATCTTGGCTGGTAGCCACAGATAGCCTTATCCTCCATGAATACATATAAATCTGCTTGTATTATAAAGCATATATATTTAAATTTGGCTTGTGTACATCATGTACACAGTGCCATATAACCATGGCAGACTGTCCAGTGCAGGTACCCTCCGTCTCTTTCTCTGCCATACACACATGCACTCACACACTTACACACTACCAATTAATCAATGCAGCACAAGGGGATCATTGTACAGACATGGAGAAAAACACACATTGCAGCTCGTGTAGCATACTCTGCCTTTCTCTGCATGTGCCCACATTAGTTGCAGGCACACAATAACACACCATATACCTAAATTCATAGGCACATGTATGCTGCCATTTTGGTGCCTTCGTATGTAGAGGTACACGGTGACCTGCAGAACATCTCTTCTCTTTCTGCTTCCACTCTCCTCCCTGCATACACATGGGCACATAGTGGTGACCTGAACACCTCTGCACAAACTTGAGGACAGATATTGTGGCTCACTCACAGATACACATGGATCTGTGCCTATAATGTAAACCATCACACTTAGGCATAAGCACACAGTGTCAGATGCCCAAATGGCAGGTGGTAGTGGTTGCTATGGCACCGTCAGTCCCTTGTTAGCCATTTAACAACGAGTGGGACCCCCAACAGCTCCAGGCACAATGCAGATTAAACTGCCTGCCACATCCTGTTCTCCTTCTGGAGAACTCAGGAATGCTGGATATAACCCCACCCCACAAAAAATCTTTTTCTAAACCATTTGGTTCCAATTCTCTCAAGAGAACTTGAAAATTCAGCTTCCCCCATCCTTGGAACCTTCTAAACCACATTTTGCATACAGAGAACCCTGGAGTCCCAACTTCTTCTTCCCCCTCTAACCCACTGAACCATGTATAACTCATCCAAAGGTAGGTCGGTTGGTAGGTAGGCTGCTTCCTCCCTCCCTCCCTCCCTCCCTCCCTCCCTCCCTCCCTCCCTCCCTCTCTCTCCCTCCCTCCCTCTCGCTCCCTCCCTTTCTCTCTCTCTCTCTCTCTCTCTCTCTCTCTCTCTCTCTCTCTCTCTTTCATTGCTGTGCCTTTTTTTTTTTAAGTCAGCGTGAAGGCAACAGGTTAAGTATATGTCAGTAGGGCAGCTCCATACAGGAAAAGGCAGCATTTATTGAACTTGTGCCTGTTATGTGACAGTTACGTGACAGGAGCCCTGCAAGAAAATAAAAGGTGGCAAACCTGCTTGTTTACAATCAGGAATCCTGGCTCCCAATGTTTCCCATCTCTCTAACCAACAAGGATTTCTTTCCAGAGGAATCTGCCTTTCTGTTCTCATTATACCTCTAATCCCACTTGCTGGGAACCGCAGGTGGGCAGAGTGCTGTTGTGCTCATGTCCAGCTTACAAGCTTCCCCCCGGGCATCTGGTCAGACACTGCGCAAACAGAATGCTGGACTAGATGGGCCATTGGCTTGTTCTTACAGGCTTGTGTTCTTATGTTCCTTATTCTCAGCCTCTCCTAAGAAAATATGAAAAAGCAGGGGGTGGGGGAAGGGGAATGGTACAACATTCAATTTTCTGTGACTTCTTACTGTGCCTATAAACCAGGAATGGGAAACCTTCGTCCCAGGATCTGAATGTGGCCCTCCAGGCATCTTTATCTGGTTGTCAGGATACAGCCCCCCGGGCCACACCCTTCACTAGCCCTTCTTTGCACCCTCCTTGGGTGTTTTGGCCTGGATGCAATATGTCCTTGAACCCTAATAATGCTTCTTGCTTATCTCAGTGGAAGATAGAGAGGGACATTTGAGTGGACATAAGCACAAGCTTACTGCACAAAGGTAAAATTAACATTAATTGTTCTGTCCACTTTTGCTTGTAGCCCCCTCCCCACCTCTGGCATGCGGTCCTCATAAGGCTACCTAGAAGAGAATGCAGCCCTCTGAAAAAAGTTCTTTACTCCTGCCATAAGCCATCTCAGCCTCCCCAAGTAAGGGCTGCAACTGCAGTGGGGTTGCTGAAAGGGAGAAATGTGGCCGTCTACTCACTTCAGGTGGTGTTAAGTATGTGGGAAAGAAAGCCATAGCCAGAGGCGACATGGTAGAGGTGTGTGCAGTCAGGTAGGTGGGGAAGAGAGCCAGTATGGTGTAGTGGTTAAGAGCGGTAGTCTCGTTATCTGGGGAACCGGGTTCGCGTCTCCGCTCCTCCACATGCAGCTGCTGGGTGACCTTGGGCCAGTCACACTTCTTTGAAGTCTCTCAGCCCCACTCACCTCACAGAGTGTTTGTTGTGGGGGAGGAAGGGAAAGGAGAATGTTAGCCGCTTTGAGACTCCTTAAAGGGAGTGAAAGGCGGGATATCAAATCCAAACTCTTCTTCTTCAAAGGATGTAGGAACCAGACAGATAAACCAAATTAGGTTCCTGGGTTGGGGGAAGACAAAAAGGATCTAATAAGTAGAAAAGGTGGGCGGGTGATTTTTAAAGGTTGAGATAGGCCTTAACCTAGCAGGTCAAAGCCTAATCACAAAGAAACCAGGACTCCTACTATTAAGGTTTAGACTTAGCAGGGTTGATCCTTGCTCTGGATCAATATTGAGTAGAATTCCATGACGCCCACTAGTCTTTTCCCTCTCCTGCAGTCCTTTCCAGTTGGCTCCCAGGAGTCCTGCATCTAATTGGCTCCCTCTTTCCCCAAAACTCTCTATTCCATCTCCTTTTTCAGAGAATTCAGAAGCAGTTGTGAGTTCTGACTGCCAGCATGGGAACCTTATCTGCAAAATGTTCTGGTGGGTTTTTCTGGGTTGGAGAGACTGAGAGGGACTTCAACTGGTATTTGTTACATGGTGTCAAGCAGCACCCAACATCTGGGCTACAACGACTATTTAGATAGGATGCTGTTTGCTGGCCTCTTTTTTCCATTTATTTTCCCCCTCTCCATCTCCCACTAATCTATTTATCTCATCCTCTTGGCCGTCTCCCCTCCTGTGTGCTGTATCCGTGGTGATGCCGGTGACAAGTGCGGTAATTAAGTGCCGAATTGCTCCAGATGTTCTGTTCCTAGACGAGTAAACAAGACCCGTTGCCCCTTGGATGGGAACAAATAAAGGGGGGGGGGGGAGTGCTGCGGTGCACATGAAAAGTGCAAGTCCAGTGGGAGACTGGAAGATACTGGATGAGAAAAGAGAAAATAGGGATAAATCCCCCAATGGGTGCTGTGCTAAGGGAGAAGTGGACAGCATGTGACTGAGGATACTGCTGTGCAGAAACTCATAGCAGTGGCTGAGGAGAGGCAAGTTTGGGCCATTTTAATCTGTTAAGGGAACATGGGATGGCAGCAGGTCGGAGGTGCTGTTATTTTAATCCTTGCGCTAATCTCCCATAAAAAAACAACAGAAAGGGAAACAGGTTATGTATTAACTGCCCAGGGGAAGCCCAAGCAGCCACTGGCTTTGTGTAGCAAAGAGATAAGGGTCTTGTGCTGTGGAATGTGCAGTCAGATGAAGACCTACAAAGCTGGGAAACAAAACCCAGGAGAGTCCAGTCCCACAGTCTCTCTTCAGGCCAACCCACCAGGCCTAATCCCCATCCTGCGTCATTCTGGTAGCCACCCTACTTTCCTGGGCAGAGTTCCTTTTTCTCCAGGAACGAGAGAACTGTGCCCATTCACCACAGAAACGAAGAGGAAAAGAAGACGGGGAGGGGCAGGTAGTGTGGAATAGTTAAATACTTTCAAGCTCTATAGTTTGAGGGCATTTTCTAACTATTCTGGAAAGAGTGGGTTCACTTTTAATTTCCCCCCATTTTATTTTTGTCTCTTTAACCTGTGTGACAGGCAGAAATTGAACAGGTGCAGCTTCCTCCATTCCTCACTTCCCTAGTATAGAAATGCACACATTGAATGCTCACTTTTCATGCAGTTTTTTAAGTGTAAGAGGCCTGTTTGTGGCAATTCTGCGAAGAACCTAGGAGAGTCTACTTCCCTGCTGTAGTGCTGGACCCTACTCTTCCTCCAGAAGACCCAGGAGTCTTGACTATTAAAACCTCTTTCCATCTTCACGGCTGTGAGTTAAAAGTAAATGGGAGTGTCGCTACTTCCTGAAAACCCAGAAATCCCAGCTCCTAGCTCCTTCACAGTATACCTGTCTATCCATGCAGTAGCATGAGGTGGTAAAATCCTGAAGTATTAGAGTGGAGTATAAGAATTTCCTGCAGGTAAACCAACAAGCAAGTACAATGAAAAATGGTCCAAGTGGATACGACTTTTGCTGTGCTAATTTTCTTCTCAAGGGGGGAGGTGGTTGTTGCAGTTAAGCTCAGAGAAGACTTCGTAAATGATATCACCCACCTGGAGTCTGAAGTACAGTGGTACCTCGGGTTAAGTACTTAATTCGTTCCGGAGGTCCATTCTTAACCTGAAATTGTTCTTAACCTGAAGCACCACTTTAGCTAAAGGGGCCTCCTGCTGCCACCGCGCCGCTGGAGCCCAATTTCTGTTCTTATCCTGAAGCAAAGTTCTTAACTTGAAGCACTATTTCTGGGTTAGCAGGTTAGTGTAACCTGAAGCGTATGTAACCTGAAGCGTATGTAACCCGAGGTACCACTGTAGTGCATTCAGCATTCCACCACCCCATTCTGCCACAAATATGGGCTAGACCTAACTATTAGGCTCCACTACCATTCCAGAGAGCTTGGGGCTCCTGGCTGCTATACCCTTTAACCCTGTATTCCCCATAAGATTCCTGACTTTTGGTTAAGCTGTTTCTGGAGTACTGTGTCCAGTTTGCAGCATGGCATTTTAAGGTGTCCAGCAAATGAGCATGTCCACAGGAGTTGCAACACAGAGGAGAGACTTCATGCAAGGAACATTTAGAAAGCTGCCTTATACAGAGTAAGACCATTGACCCATCTAGCTAAGAACTATCTACACTGGCTGAAGGAGATTTTCAGAATTTCAAACAGGTGTCTCTTCCAGCCCTACCGAGAGGTGCCAGGGATTGAACCCAGCACCTTCCACATGGAAGCCAGATGTTCTACCACTGAGCTACATCCCTTCCCCACAAGGTCAATTTGATTGGCAGGTGAGAGTGACTGGGCTTTCTCTGTGGTGGCCTTTGGTCTATGGCACTCCTTCCCCACTGAGATGCACATAGCTGGAGAAGAGAAGATTAAGGTGTGACATGATAAATAGCAGTCTTCAAATATCTGGAAGGGCTGTCATGTAGACGACTCGGCAGATTTGTTCTCTGTCACTTCTGTGAGCAGGATTAGAACCCATAGGTGGAAATTGCCGGGAAGCAGATTTTGTCTAAACATTAAAAGGAACTTTTTAATTGTGGATCCTGATGCCTCGGGAGGTGACAAGCCCTAATTCTCTGGGTGTGTTTCAGCAGAGATCCTGTGCTGAGCCGGGGTTGGACTAAATGACCACCAAGTTCCTTTCAACTCTATAAAAGCATGATCCTCCAGTTCCCCACAAACCCAGGAGCTTCCTTTTGCTCAAACCCCCAAGTACCCCCTCCCTCTTCCTCCCCCTGTCTCTGTCTCTAGTCCCATCCCAAGAGAAATCAGGCATCCTGGCTCTCAGCCTTAGCACCATCTGCTTCTTAGTACAGTTTGTCAAATCTTGTGTGCCCTGCCCTGTTCTTCTCTGGACGATGTTTGTTTGTTTCTTGTTATAAATAAACCTAATTAATTAGAAATTTTCTAGCAAGATGAGAGCAGCACTTGTCACGCCGCCTGCCGGGAGGGGCTGCGTGCAGGAGCCACACAACGCAAACAAGCAGGAGGAGGGACCCAGAAGGGGCACCAGGAGTGGGAGGGGGCTCCGGAGTGTTGCTGGCCTATGTGCAGAAGGCCGAGGTCTCGCAGGGGCATGTTCTTCTTGCCATCCACCCTGACATAATGAAAGTCATCATTCATTCAGACGAACTGTCAGACTAGCAACCTTCTGTCATGCTAAGTGCGGGTGTAAATTATTCAAAAGAGAAGTCACCCGCAGGAGGGTGGAAGAAGCGGGGAGGGGGGGTGTGAGAGATGGAGTTTGACAAAGAGAAGCTGAACTGAATTTGATTTGTTCTCTACACAGAAATTATGCGACTATTAGACTTTTTTTCAACCCAACTTTTCTCTCTAAGCCTTCTGGACTTTGAGGGATGGAGAACTGGTTTCAAACATACAGGGAACAGGAATGGGAATCAGTGTTTGAAAACCCATTAAAATTTGGGCACTACCCAATTCAACATGGGGGGAAATTGCCCCAACTTTTCTTCCTGTGACGGAAAACGCTATGCAAGAGCCCAGTAGCTTCCACATTTCCTTCTCTTCAGGAACTCTTTCCACATTATTTCTCTGCCAGAACTCTTGTGTGTTGCAAAGGATTCTGGGGCACATTCTAAGGCAGCCTTCTCAACCTGGTACCCGGCTGATGTTTTGGACTAACACTCCCCTCAGTCTCAGCCAGCACAGCCATGCTAGCTAGAGCTATTGGAAATTGTAGTCCAAAACATCAGGAGGGTAGCAGGTTGGGGAAGGATGTTCTAAGACCTGCTGTTGGTTCATATATAGGGAGCCCGCCAGGCGACTGCTACCCTGTGCAAACAGAGAGTTCCCTGAAGTTGCTCCTTGAAATGGAAGATATAACAGTGAACAAGCTGTCTTTGTCTTCCATTACCAAATTTGTTTTCTGTGAACCTCTGATAAGGTTCTAGGAAGTCCACCTGTGAGTTCTTAGGGAGTACTCTTGAAATACCACAGTAGCAACCTGACATCCAAGAAGTGCCTATCCCCCAAAACAAGAAAAAAGCAAACTAGCCAAGAATATTTAACTGTTCCAAATAAATGAAATTCTTTACAAGAAAGTTATTCAGCCAAAAACTTTGCAAGCACTTAGAAAAAGCTAGGCTGTTTCTCAAAAACTCTTTCCCAGATCTAACGTTGACACCTTTTTATTTGTTTTAAAAAGCATTTAGATACCGCCCTCTCATAAAATATCAAAGCAGTTTATGGCTACCACACTATGCACATTATTTTATTGACCCCTGGGAACTGTAGCTTGGTTTTACCCACCTGAATCCACACCAGCCAAGTCACAGAGCTGCTTGAAAATTCAGTTGCCCTCAACCCTAAAGAACAAAGGGCTCATCCACACTTCTGTTTGCCCCATAATTTCTATTCTTTGTTCTGAGAGGTTGTTTTGGCATGTCTGCTTCTCCAGGAAAAGCCACTGTTTACTGCTGAATCAGAACAAGTGTCAGTCGGGTTTTCTGCAGATTGATGTTTGTTCTGATTCAGCAGTAAACAGCGTTTTTTTCCGGGGAAAGTGGTGGGACAAAACTAAAACATCTCGGACCCATGACCAGAAATCACAGGACAGACAGAATAAATCATAGGACAAACGAAGTGTGGCTGAGCCCAAAGACTCTTGGGAACAAGTGAGGATTTTAGATCTGGATGGGGGTGGAGGGACAAGTACATGAATTGTTTGCTAAAAGCAATCAGCAGAATTGACTTCAGTCGAGAAGATATTCAACCATACAATGGGTTGGTGGAGAAGCAGGTGGAGTGTGGTTGTTTAGATTATAGCAGTCAATGAGAATTCTGTTGAGAGTAAAGAGTTAACATTAAGAACTTACATTACCCAACTGTGAATTGACTGAAATGCATTGCATAAGCAGGTGTGTGTGTGTGTGTGTGTGTGTGTGTGTGTGTGTGTGTTGTGATGTGATGTTTTGCTGCATGCCACCTACTACCACACCCCCTACTTCCATTGGTAAGGCACTCCTCAGTGGGTTGCTGGTGGGAACAGGATCAACATGCTGTTTTTTTAAAAAAGAACCTGATGTTTGGTGCAAGTCTGGTATATTGGAAAACTTGCATCTCAAAGAGATAAATAAAAAGGCCATGCACATAGCTAAACAAATACCTGTGTGCATGGCCACAATGGACACCAGGTTTTGGGAACTTGGGGGAGTACTAGTTGAGGGGAGGAGACAACAACACTCAGTGTGAATACATCCCATTAAGCACCACCCACTGGGAAACATTGAGATTGCACTCAGTTGAAAGCACTCATTTGTTAATGAATGTGCACAAAAGATCACACGGAAAAATTAATCTGTGTGACTCTTCTTTGGCAACCACTCATCGTCAAGTAAGATTGTTTTTAACTGTGTTTCTGTAAGTAATTGGAGGCCAATTCTGGTTCCACACATCCTTCCACAGTGGGGACATAGGTTTCCAGGTGGGAGTTGATCACAGTGAGCACCCACATGTGCATTAACACTCTCGTGTACGCAGTCTCATTGTTCTCTGCCACAGTTTCTCTTGCTGAAAACTCTGAGTTCTCGTGTTCTGAGAATGATGCCTCTCTCCACCGTCTGCATATACCATTCATAATTTTATAATTTTCCATCTCAGTTCCCCTTTGGCTTGGTCGCTGCTTTTCTAAACCTTTTAAGACTGTCTTCATAAGGAAGATGCTCCATCCTTTTGATCATTTTATTTGCCCTTTTCTGAACCTTATCCAGCTCTGTGATATCCTTTACGAGATATTGCTGAATGGTACTTAACTGCCCGGAAAATGCTCAATCATATTCAATGTGTCCAACTAACCTATCTATTCTAGACTTTCTAGCTAAGCATGGTCCTGAAATGGCATGTTCTGTCGAAAAGGGAAACACTCAGGAAGAGCTTTGGGTGATGGATAACAGTTGAAAGAGTTTCAGATCATACTGCCATGGTCAGGAAGTTTTAGACCCAGGAGGGTTTGGTGAAGTTTAGGCACCTCTTATTTTGGGAAAGGCTGAGTATATCTGAAGCTTTTTAGTTTAGAAAAATATGAATAAAGGAGGGTATGAAATGTATGCTAAAGGGAGGTAGCATTTTCTATTTCTCTGCTATAATACTTAGGATCACCCAATGAAATCGATGAGAAGCAAATTCAGGATGGGCAAAAGAAAATGCTTCTTAATGCAACAAACAATTAATTTACAGAATTTGTTGCCACCGTAGCCCATGCCATTTGCATGTAGTGTATGAGGGCTGCACATGGTAGTTGCCTAAATGGTTGCCTAAATCAAGAGCAGTAAATGTAAGGCCTGTAGGCCTGATTTGATCATCAAGCATCTCCAATACAGCCATGGGAGTCAGCTTGCATAGGAGGGAGAAAATTCTTCTCAAAAAATATTCCTCAAGAAATAAGTTGGCACTCAAGCATGCACATGGCATAGCAGTGGCCAGTACAGAAAGCCAAAGGGCTGCCTTTCAGCATTTGCCCGTATTGTGCTATGCACGAGTGGCAGGGGCTTTCTTTGATTATTTTGTTTTTAGAGAAAGACTGTCCTCTTCACCTGCTGTGCCTATGACTGAAAGCATGGCTTGAGCAGGGGGTGGGAGAAGGCCCCCTTCCAAACAACAACAAAACCTCTTTTGTGCATGCTGAACGGTACCTGCAGCTCCAGAAAGGGTCATCTCCAGACAACTGCTGGGATACAAACACAACTTTGCTGGTTATTTTAATGGATTTTATTTAATAATTTTGAATCCCATTCTTCTTCCAAAGACTTTATGGTTTTCGTGTCCCCTTTATCCTTAGAATTTCACACTGGAACTGGTCATAGTTCAACCCTCTAACCACAGTAGCACATTTGCTTTCTTGGCACCCTGGTTTAGATGCACAAAAACAGGGTCAAAGTAAGCCTGACAGGCAGCCATGTTTGTTGTTCACGTCTTTGCCCCTTCATATACAAAGCAGGGAGAGGGTGGCTGTAAATTTTAGAAGAAAAGGCATGCACAGGTAAGGAGAGCCGAATCCCGGCATCTTCTGACTCCTCTCCTTCCCCTCTGGCACCTTAGAAACATTTTTCCCCAGGACACTGGAAGTGAACCAGGCTGCTGGTGCTTAAAGTGAATGGAGCACAGTGAGGGCAGGCAGAGGATGTGGCCAAGTTCAGCTCCCTTCACATGGGCCTCCCTTTTCATGTCAAAGCAAGATGGTCTCCCACTTTATGAATGGCCAGGGCAGGCACATGAAGAAACAAGCAAGGCTGCTCTGTCACAGCTGGCTCAGCCTATGAAATAGGTAAGTAAAGGGTCGATGAAAGGGTAATAAAGGGGATTTAAAGAAAATTAAGGCAGCAGTAGTGGGATTGCTCAGGGTACAAATACGAAACACCTAATGAGAGGGCCAATTGAGGTTCGAAAATGGATAATTGAAGTAGTTAGGAGAAGCAAGACCTTGGCAGGACAAGACATTCTTCTGAGGACACCTAGGCTACATTCATACCACACATTTAAAGCACTATGACACCACAATAGACAGTCATGGCTTCTGCCAAAGAATTACGGGAGCTGTAGTTTGTTAAGGGTGTTGAGAGTTGTTAGGGGACCCCTGTTCCCCTCCCACAGCTACAGTTCCCAGAGTGGTCAAACAGTTATCATCTGTCTTCACAGGGAAAGCTAAGAACTGTGGCTCTGGGAAGAAAATAAGGATCTCCTAACAACTCAGCACCCTTAACTTACTACAGCTCCCAGAATTCTTTGGCAAAAGCCATAACTGTTTATATTAGTATCATAGCGCTTTGAATGTATCGTGTGAATGTGGCCATGTTCTTGCCTGTGGGGATAGACTTTTGAATTGGTATCGGGAATATAGTGCTATATCAAGTGCCTTGTGGGAGCACCATTATAATCCTGCTTCCATCTCACTCCAGAAGATGAATCTTTGGGCAGCCGTTCCTATTATGGAAGCAGAATAGCTATTTGTAAACATTGGTGTTTGTTCCAAAGGGGAGGGTGTATTTCTGCCCTGTTCTTGATTTAACTTCCTTTTATGAAAACAGAACCGGAAGGAAAGAGTCTTGAGAGTGGCTAAATCAAAGTAAGTGTTCATATGAACATGGACAGCGTTCTCCCTGCATTCCAGTGGAGAGCAGTGAATGTCTCTAGGAACAGAGGTTAGATCAAGATGGACTTAAATGGATTAATTTTTTTAAAAATGTGATCTTGCGAATGGCTCTTAGAAGGAAATGTTTGTGCGCATGTACACTGGAGGAGGAAAAGTGTGAATTCGCATATCATACATAAACAAACACTCCCACACTCGGTGATCTGATCCTGAATGGAAGTGACATGCGCAGCAGGAAGCCCAGGCCCTTTAATAGTATGAGATACGCTGTGTCTTTGTCCTGCTAGGCCTGGGGCAGCCGACAGCCATCCCCAGCCCCGTCTGCATCCAGTGGCACCAGGCCAGTCCCTCAAGTGATGGGAACCTGGGAGACTTTTCCCTCTTCGGGAGACAAAGAGACTCTGTGACAGCTGAGGTCAAAAAGGATGGAAGCAGGCCGAGCCCTAACACAACGTGATTCTTGCATGGCATTACTGAGAGATGCAGCTGCCTCTGGGGTGGAGTGGGGGAGGGAAGGAACTGCTCTTTGTACAAGAATTCCTTAGCCCATCTCTGGGATGCAGCTAAAGCCCAGGAAAGGGGACTCCTGGTTGCCTGATAAGCCACATGAGGTCTTGGATCTCGGCCCCAGTTCTGACATTGACGAGGACAAAACTAAATTACCTGTCGTGCAGTTTGGAGGTGTTCATTAAATCCAGAGGAAGGAGTGAAAATCCACTGACAGGGCGAGAACGAAAGAGAACTTGTTAGAACTCAGGGCAGCCACTAGGCCAGGGCTCTGGGGAGCTCTTAAAGGGGAGTGAGGACTAGCGGCATAAGAATATAGGCAGGACAGAAAGTCAGAATTCCAGAGCATGGAGGCTGAAAGTTGGTGTTTTTTTTTCTTTTCGGTGGAAGGATATTTCCATAGTAAGAGGAATGATGAGTTGGGGCTCATCCGCACTTTCATTTGTCCCGTGCTTCTAGGCATGGGTCTGGAAGATTTCAGTTTTGTCCCACTGCTTTCCCCAGGAAAACCCACTGTTTACTATTGAATCAGAAAAAAATGTCATTCAGGTTTTCTGCGGATGGACATTTGTTCCAATTCAGCTGTATACAGCAGGTTTTCCCAGAGAAAGTGGCGGGACAAAAGAAAAACCTCTCAGATCCATGCCTAGAAATCACAGGAGAAGCAGAAGTGCCCTTGGAGAGGAAGGTGTGGCTCCTTAGAGCAAATATATTGGTAGGAGGTTTTGGATCCTGTGGAAAGGGGGGGGGGTCCTAAGTGGGCTGTGGTGGCTGTAACAAGAGATATACGGTGGAGAAGGAGTTGCAGTTTTGCTCAGAAATCCATGAATGACCTAGATACCAGGCATACTTTCAGCAATTATTTTGATGATGCTGTTTGATTATTATTATTGTTTCTACTTTGACTGGCTTAAGCTTCTCTGGATGTTGAGATTGCTTCTCATTCCTGTTTTCCAGCCTGATTTTACTGGACCCACCTTAAAAGTGCTTAAAATTAAAACGAAAAAGCATCTAGAGTTTGGGCTGTTTTCACTTGGCTTGAAATTGGAACGAGCAAACAATATCCCTAAAATGCTTGCATTCATGGAAAGCAGGGAAAGCACACTGTCCAGCACCAATGGAAGCCAGATTAGTATGGGGAGGAGAGAGCAGGGCAGAGAGCAGTGGAGGTGGGGTGAGGGCAGCCAAGGATTCTAGGGAACAAACAATTTGTGAATCCATCTTGTGGTCTTGCTGACATTGATTGAATATGCAATTCAGAACCCTGTACACCATCACAAAGAGGGGCTCACATCTGAGTTTGGGCCACCCAGGGCAGAAGCAGCATGAGATCATAATGTGCCCAGCGCACACGGAAATGTACATAAAACAGTCCTTAATTTCTCTGGTACAGGATCCTAAAGCCAGGCTCTCTGCCAAGTAAATTGGTACAATTGAAGCATGTGGAGGAGGCCCTAAACTTCTATCCCTCCTTCTGCCTGACAGGGGGCCATATCAGGCCTGATAAGCTTCTTCATCTTCTGTTGGCATTGTCTGTGCATATTTCTCTGCTTTTCTAAATGACTGCTGATTGCCCAGCTCTGACCACTATGCTTCCTTAAGCTTATGGTCCAGATCAAGGGAAGTAATACTACCGCTCTGTTCTGCCTTGGTCAGACCCTACCTGGAGTTCTGTGTGCATTTTTGGTCCCCAGACTTTCAGAAGGATATTGACAAACTGGGACATGCGCAGAGGAGGGTGACCAAGATGATCAAGGGTCTGGAAACCAAGCCCTATGAGGAAGGGTTAAGGGAGTTGGGTATATTTATCTTGGAGAAGATGGAGAATGATAGCCATCTTCAAATATCTAAAGAGCTGTCACATGGAAGATGGAACAAGCTTGCTTTCTGCTGCTCCAGAGGGTAGGACCCAAACCAATGGATTCAACTTACAAGAAAGGAGATTCAGACTGAACTTTAGGAAGAACTTCCAGACAGAGTTTTTCAACAGTGGAATGGACTTGTTTGGAAGGTGGTGGACTCTTCTGCACTGGAAGTTTTTAAATATAAGTTGGATGGCCATCTGTCAGGGTTTCTTTAGTTGTGATTCCTTCATTTCAGGGGGTTGAACTAGATGATTTTTGGGTCCCTTCTAACTCTACAATTCTATGATTCTATGAAACATTGCAAGAGCGCTGGGAGGCAGGCTGTCTCCTGGTTTCTAGCGCATGTTAGGGCAAGAAGGGAGGTGTCAGGATCAGGCTGCTTGGGGCGGGATGAGAGGTATAGTATTTTATGTATGTGTGTTTGAGGTAATGCACATGTTCATATATATGTGCATGCTTAGAGTTGGGCACCAACATTGTCTAAGTGTGGGGCAGGTTTATTTGGGTTGTGACAGCAGCCACTGGGAGCTGAAGTGGCGATGGACCTCAGGGCCTGGCTAGCACATCTCATAACTAAATTGATTTACACAGACTGGAGGAGATGGAGAAGAAAGAACTCTGGCATGGAAAAGCCTGTCCTCCCCAAATTGCCTGCTTTTGTGCTGTGCCCTTGAAGGCTAGAAGCTGGTCTTACGGCATAAGGAGATCCTCTCACCTGGCACTGGGGAACTGTTAAGTGAAAAGACCCGTTCTTTGTCTCTCTCCTGGCAGATGAAGGAGGACTGATTCTAAATTAAATACATTTAGCATATGTAGTTTGCATAATTAGGACGCTGATTTGTATATTATGCAAATCTGGCTGCCTGTGTGTTTAGGCTTGGGGGTTAAGTATGTGGGCAGAAGGGTTGGGAGGCAGGACTCCTGGGTTCTGTAGCGGGTTAGGGAAAGGAAGGGAGGTGTCAGGATCTGGCTGCTGAAAGAGGGGGGTGATGTCTAACGTGTTATAATCTTTTCTACGTGCGTGTGTGAGTGCACATGTACATATATGTGTGCATGCTGAGAGTCAGGACATCTGCATTCTCTAGGAGAGGAGCGGGGGCGGGGGGGGGGTCTGGTTGGTTTGAGTGGGGAAGGAGGATCTTGGGTCTTCTTTGCTTTGTGGCATGCCTTCCGCTCCCGTTCTGTATTTTTGCTGCGCAAGCCAAGGCACCAAGCAAATCATCTTCCATCATAAATAACAGCGGCAGAGGAGAAAATAGAAAATCAACACCAAGTGTGGGGGGTGGGGAGGGGGGATGAACCAGGAGGGGTGAAGAGTGTATTGATGATCTAAATAATCAAGAGATACTTTGGATTATTTTGTGCCCCCTTCCAGATACAAGAGAATGCATAGCCAGCCCCAGTGCCAAGATCTACAACTCTCCCTTGTGCAGCAATGTAATTATAACCAGTCCCCCTATATCTGGAAATGGGATGGAAGGCTTCCAGATCCGAAGCAAGGCGAAAAGCCTGGGGAAGGGGAGCAGGTGGAGACCTGGCTGTTCGGCTGTCTGGCTGGGGTTGGGGGCGGGGGAAGAGGTTCCTATGGTGGGCTTTCCAGGGCCCAATAATTCTCTCAAGGGGCCTCCTTTGGACTACACGTATCATTACAATATTTGCATGCTCTGAAGGTGTGAAGCCAAAAGCACTTAGAGCAAGGGAAAGAGCCGGATGAGAACGGCGCTTTCTCTCCATATGTTCCAGAAGGCAGATGACAGATTGTGTTTGGCTTCATCCATGTGGGGTGTTTGTGATGCTGTGTGTGTGTGTGTGTGTGAAAGAATGAAAACAACATTGCCTCTTGCTGTATCCGTTGTGAGTGGAGTGAGGTCTAGTGGGATAGAGCTGTGTAGGGACTGGGAGCCAGGATTTCCCCAAGCTTCTCTGTTATAGGAATTGTACTGATACCTTCCCCCCACCACAACCTTGAAGAGCTGCACGGCAGGCATGTGACAAAGTCTGATCTCCTTCTCCTCCATTTTCCCTGAGCGAGGGCTGCACCCTCCTTCCTTCTTCCTGTCCTTCCCGCTAAACCTCTTTGATCCACAAGTTATAGATTAAACCCTCCGGCACGGAGATGGAAGATCATGGTGGTGATTTACACTGGGGGCTGTAAATGTTCCAAGGTGGTGGCTTTACTGGATAATTTGAAAAGCGCAGCTAGACTACTCTGTGAGCGGTTGTACAAGGAAGGGTGCAGTAAGGCTCACCCCAGTCTCCCCTTCTGTTTCAAGGCATATGTTATGCACATTTCACCATCTTTTCTTTGCTGTCTCTGGAAAAGCTGCAGCTGTTCTATTTCTTCCTGACCCTTGTTAAAGGAACAAAACCTAGGATGCCATGTGCCTAATAGGAAAGGAGCAGAGATATGGTGCCAGAACTCCTGGGTTCTCCAGGAGAGGAATTAGGGCTGGGGTGATAAATAGAAAGAGGTATTGTTATTTTTCCCAGGAGACAGAGGAGGTAGGAGACTGTAAAGAAGGTTGCCTGGACTGGCTGCCAGACCTTTCGAAAGGGAGGATTTCAGCAGGTACCATTTCACTCCCCCCAAGACATTGCAGCAGTGGTGGACTTTCCCCTTCTAGCCAATTTGTAAGGGTACAGCAGGATCTAGCTCTCAAGGTCTAGCTTTGACAACCCTTCTGAGAACATTCTGTCCTTTTGTGGGGAGAGGTAAAACCATAGGAGCTGGGAAATGGTTCTCCCAGGTTTTTAAACAGTGGATGAGTCCGGAAAGGGAGACGACTGGGATGCAAGAAGTTTGGTGCCTTCTAAGCAGGCTAGGAGGGTATGGAAATTAGACCTCTGGGAGAGAAAAATGGCCCAGTGAATACTGCATGCTTACAACTCTCAAGGTTAGCCACCCCTCCCCTCCCCTGTGTTTCTGCAAAGGCCATTTTTTCCTGAGCATGCTTCCCTTCTTATGAGGAAGCAAGCCCGGAGCAGTGACTCATGCAGAAATCTAGGAAGCATATTCCTACGAGGGCTGGTAAATCTGCAGAATCTTTGCATTGTTACTGAATTGTGTCAGAGGCAGTGGTGGGACAGAATTACCATTCCCTCATGAAGGCTGATTGTGTGGTGTAGTGATAAGAGTGTTGGATTAGGACCTGGAAGACCAGAGTTCAAATCCCTAACTTGGCCATGAAGCTCAATGGGTGACCTTGAGCCAGTCAGCCTAACCTCCTTCACAGGGTTGTTGTGGGGATTAAATGAGGGAGAGAACATGTACATGATCTTGAGCTCCTTGGAAGAAACGACAGGATAGAAATGCAATAAATAAATAAGTAAAATGAAATAAAATATGCCAGACCAGTCAGAGGTGCAGCACTCAGCCTCGTGCATAGATGGCTACTTTTTCGCCCACCAGATGCCCGTTATTGCCAGCTCTTCTTTCACAGCGCATCATTTTGGCAATTGTTGCCCTGGTGGTTTGGGGAAGGGGGAAAGACACTGGCCAGGATTTCTCCAAGAGCAACAGGGCTGGTTGGGTTAAAGCAGAGGAGGGGAGGCAGAGAGTCCTCCCAGCGGTGCAGGCAGGGCCCGGTTCTGCTCGCTCAGCATCACTTTCCAAGTTCAGAGGCAGGTGACGAGCTTAGGCGATAACGAGATGGAGGGATGGATGGCTCTGTCGCAGATTACTGGCAATTACCCTATATTAGAGGGCCTCTAAGCAGAGACGCAGGCTGTGCTGAGCCAGCAGCTGAGCCAGCCTCTCGCTCTCGCTCTCTCCTCTGCGGAGTATGTGCTGCTGACACTCTTCCATCCTGAACTCGCAACTTCCTGCCTTCACACTCACAACCAGCTTCCCTATTTCTCTCCCCGCTACCATCCTGGCTGCGTGCTCCGCTGTCCCATTATCTCCTGAATGGAAAGATCCCTTTAGCTTTCTAGTCCACTCCCCCCTTTTGCATGGCGACTGCTGTCAGCTTGACATCTGCTGAATATTTCAGAGGCCAAACATGAATCTTTAAACACAACAAGTTGCTCCTCTGCTCCAGTGAGACTTGTTGGGGGCCTGCCAGCTTGAGAGGGTGGAGGCAGCCAAATGCTGAGGGGACGGGAGTTGCCCTGCCTTGTAACATATGCCTTTTTTGAGGCCAAGGACAGCCTGGGCGATGTTGGGTTGCCAGACACCCTTTCCCGCCTCCTGACATAGGTGTCTGTCCCTTGGACAGAAGAAGGATGAGCAGGCAACACTCTTCCATGACGCAATGTCCCTTTGGAAGTCTACCTGTTCATGCTGTGAAAGGTATCTGTCCTCTGAGAGAAGGGGGAGAAAGATGCTGATCCTAACATAAAGGTAAAGGTAAAGGTAAAGGTACCCCTGCCCGTACGGGCCAGTCTTGCCAGACTCTAGGGTTGTGCGCCCATCTCACTCTATAGGCCAGGGGCCAGCGCTGTCCGGAGACACTTCCGGGTCACGTGGCCAGCGTGACAAGCTGCATCTGGCGAGCCAGCGCAGCACACGGAAACGCCGTTTACCTTCCCGCTATAAAGCGGTACCTATTTATCTACTTGCACTTAAGAGTGCTTTCGAACTGCTAGGTTGGCAGGCGCTGGGACCGAACGACGGGAGCGCACCCCGCCGCGGGGATTCGAACCGCCGACCATACGATCGGCAAGTCCTAGGCGCTGAGGTTTTACCCACAGCGCCACCCGCGTCCCTGGGATCCTAACATAGCCCCCCCTCAAAACACCAGTTGCAGGTCTTGAGCAACGGGGTGGGGTGGGGCTGGTGGTCTAATAGTTGAGCATAGAGACGATGAAGTGCAGAGAACTTGGGTTCCTATCCCACTTCTGGCCCAGTTGCTGCCTCAGCCTGATTTCCCCATCTGCAAACTCAAACTGAAGAGAATAGTGACTTACCTGATTTATTTCTGTCTTGAAGAAAATTTTGAAAACAGATCCTGGGGCTGAGTCTGCTGAAGCCTGGCTCAAGCTGGAAGTGGATGCTCAGGGCAGAAAATGCGTCAATTCTGAATGTGGCACTTAAGATTAACCCTCCCTCCCTCAAGGAAAGAGTGTGTGGCCCCAAGGGAAGCGGCTAGCATAGGGAGTGGGGCCCTAAGTAGATGGGACACAGTTTGGGAGGTTAGAATAAAAGAGGCCTGTGTGGGAAGGCAGGATTTCTGGGTTTTCTGGTGGAGTTCTGAGGTGATAGGAGTGACACCCCCTTTATTAGCTGGTAAGACACCTATTAACCAAAACCTCTGGGTTCCCAGGAATGGGAGTTGACAAGAAAATGTTGACTTGGCCTGTTCTTGCGACTCTAACAGCGTTTTAATCTGCAGGGGTCATGAAGTGGAACTTTTCAGGGTACAGAGTCAAAAATGATCACTACGTGGTTAAAGGAATAGGAGCAGGGGCTGGTTCAGAAGTTGGCAACTCTAAATGGGAGGGATCCCATGGATCAAAGGAGGGGAACCCTGGGAGCTCAAACCCTTCGGCTGGTGGTGAGAGCAGCGGGGGGGGGGGGGCTGAGTGGGTTGGAGGCAAGTGCCAGTCCCTGCTGGCTCTTCTCTCGCCACTCTTTTTTCTTCCTTTCTGTGGGCTGTTCTGTCACCGCAGCGTCAGTCTGGAACTTTGGAGAAAGTTCATTTACATAGAAATGAAAAATTAAATTAGTGCAAATGTGTAATTCAGCCGGAAAATATGATTAACAAGACGCTGGGCCAGGAGGAAGGGGAGGGGGAGAAAGAAGGAGGGAGGGAGGCACAGGGCCAAGAGGAAACTGACTGTGCTGTCACACACAGGGGCAAAATATGCTAGATCACATTAGGACAGACACGCAGCCTCTATCTATGCATGCACACGTTCCAAGCTGCATACTGGAAAACACCGCAACCAAACTTTCCCATTGCCTTAGGCGGTATCCTTCAACCCTGGCCTGCATTTCCAGGCATATCTGTGGGGGTATCATTTCATTTCCCTTCCTGTTCTTGCTATTATTCCGGGCTGTCTGCAGATTCAGGCAGGCAGACAACCAATATGAGCATCTGTGCTTTTGGTGCAGATAAAAAGTCGGGGGTGGGGGAGGATAAATTTTCCTAGCTAGCAGATAGGGAGGTGGGGTGCTAAAAAAACACATTTTTCATTTTATTAACAGAAAACAATGGCTCTGCTGCTTTTTGCAGCGAGGCATCTGGACGAAGACGGATAATGAGTTAGGCTTAATCCATCCATCCTATGGCCTCCTCTGTTGCCAGTTAGAGAAGCGTTTGGTGCCCCCTTCTGACCCCTGCCTTTCCTTGGGTCCCTTGATGCGTTCATCTTCTTGATTTATGCTTTCCACATCCCCTTTTTTTTTCCACGTGTACAGACAATCACAAGGACGAGAGGGAGAGCAGATCCTAGGGATCCTAGTGGTTATAAGCTATGAGGAGAAAGAAAAACTGGGGAGATAGGACTGCTGCATTCTTAGGGAGAAAGTAGCTTTACCCACTGGTCTAGTTCAAATGTTGAAATATGGTTTGGCGTTCAGGGCCTCAGGTTGGTGCACTCTATTTCCTTCCTTCATTTCCTTGTTTTGCAATATTCTCTAGCTTGCTGTAATGTCCTGATCAGGCAAACAATGCCTATTGCAAGCAGTAGTTTGCCTTAAAAATAAAAATAAAAAATGGAACTGGGATTTGTGGTTGCTGTAGTTTGCCCAATTCAGATTTCATGGCAGGCAATAGTGCAAACTAGGAAGTGAGAGAGGGAGTTGGGACACTGGATGAGAAGAGAGGGCAGAGAGACATGGGAGGGCAGAGCACACAACCCCAAAGCATGGTGGGGAAACTGCAGTTTGGTTGTGCCATATAAACAGGGCCACTGAATCCATGGTTAGTTTTTCTGTTTTAAAAATGCTATCCTTTGGGATATAATACCTACACAAAAGACCAGCAATTATCATGTCATGAGCTATTCCTATATTATAGGCGAAAATGCATTTCCAGTCCCAAATGCTAGATAGAGCAGGACAGAATTTAAGTGCTTTCTGAACAACAACTGGGACTCGTTTTCTTCTTCATTTTCTCTGCATGAAAATGCGGTGCAGTGGTTACAGTCTCAGACTAGTACTGGAAAACCTGGGTGTGAACTCAGCCATGAAGCTTACTTGGTGACCTCTCAGTGAGTTACTGTCTGTCAGCCAAACTTACCTTGCAGGGTACAGTGTGAGGATACAGTAGAAAACCCTGCCCTGAGCTCCTTGGAGGAAGAGCAGGATAAAATATAAAACAGATCAATATAATATAATAGTAAATAACACCTTAGAATGCTTTAGGAGAAGCTTTTCCCATCACTGCATCTCCATGCTTGGAAAGTTACAGCTGTTGAACTTCGGCTAGTAAAACGCAAAAATCCCTGCTAGAAAAAAAAGTTGGAATTCACTTTGGAAATAGAAGAGATTGAGGCTGACAGCCTGGACTCTGAGATTCCACCTTGCTCTCAAGCCAGGGAATTAAATGCTACATCTGCTGAGGTTCATCCTCCTATCCAGTCTCAAGCCTCCAGAGATATGGCTTAGCTGCAAGGCTGGATTAAGGTAGTTGGGAGCCCTGGTGCAATTCCCAAAATAGGGGCCCTTTACTTCTAAAAAAGGAATGCATGAAATAATGTACCACAAAAATTATTGTGGTCTCTTAAAGATAAACACATTTACAATGGTGTAGAATATTCATGGATTACAAAAAACATCAATCCTGAACATATGCAGTTTCACAATTGTCAGCAAACTGCAAACGTTTGTTTGTTTGTGTGTGTGTGCCAATCTTGATAAACAAAAAGAAAATACTCTGGGCATGTGTACTTAACTCATCACTGTTTTTACGCACTTTCTGCCTTTGACCCGTCACCAACTCTCAGCCTAAAATACCTCAATGGTTGTTGTGAAGATTTAGGTGGTGCAAAATGACTGCAAAAGGGAACTTAGTGCTTGTATCATAGACATCAAATGTTGGTTCCTTTGACTAAACTGATACATCTTTGTTCAATAAGGGGTTGTGTTTTTCTGCACACACATCCTTCACAGATTAATTAGTACAGCTCCGAGGCTTCAACCACTTTTAGTCTGGTTTGATTATTGAGTTTTAGACCCCTATGTTCCTAAAAAACAAAACAACTTTCCAATGTTCTGCACTGGGTATAAACATGCCTGATCAAAGGCATCTCCATCAAATAATATTTAAAACCCACGTTTAGCAATGAATTTCATTGGGCATTCTGGTACAGTCATATTCTTTTTCTATCTCCCTCCCTCCCTCCCTCCCCCCCCCTCTCTCTCTCTCTCTCTCTCTCTCTCTCTCTCTCTCACACACACACACACACACACACACCCCGGCAAACACACAAACACTACTTACAAATATATATTCCACACACACCCATTTCTACTTCTGCCATCACTGCATTGCCTTCTTTAGCCCCCCAATCCTCCCCAAAAGGTGCATAGGCAGCCACCTTGTAGAGTACCCTCTAAAGTGAAGGGGAGAGAGCTGCTACTCAGCCAGCAAGTGTGGAAGCGGGGCCCTGCTGACTTCTTGAAGCACTCTGCAGAGTAATATGAAACCTGTTTCCCCTCCCCTCCCCGCCCCCAACTTCAGTAAAATATGATCTTCAATCTTCAAACATTATGATTTATAGCGTCTCTTCCCAAAGGACTAGGGATGTACTTTTGTGTGTGGGGGGGGGGAGATCAAACTCTCTGCTGCCTTGCAGACATGGGCCCTGGTGCCATTGTTCCAATTGCACCATGGATAATCCAGTCTTGCTTGGTTGCAGGGGGTTGGACCAGATGACCCTTTGGGTTCCTTCCAACTGTACGATTCTATGATTCTGCCAATGCTATGTGTTGTTATAGGTTAAATCAACACACTCAAGGTACACAGTGGAGTGCCATGTACTGTAAGAGGCCAGACTGCATTGTTAAGGTTTTGGAAATTTTTGTTTATTAGGAATGGGCCTATCACTGGGCAGGTTATGGATGGTCAGGAACTGAATTTTAAAAAATATGTTGCTTGATGACGGGAAAGGTCTTTCCCCCACTTCTGTTGGAAGGTGACACCCTGGCAGGGAAGGGAAACCAGCAAGTTTGAACTGGAACAGAGACAGGGCTTATCCATACTTAGCTCTCTCCCCGCTCTTTCCAGGCAAGGTCTGTACTTTAAAGCTACGTGTCTAGGCATCATTATTTTTGTTCCAGAGCTTTCCCCTGTGAAAACCCACTCTTTAGCGCTCAATCGTAGCAAACGTCAATCTGCTGTTTGTTCTGATTAAGCGCTAAAGAGCAGTTTTTCATAGGGAATCTCCATGAAAGCTCTGGGGCAAAAGGTAAGTGTGGATAAGCCCTCAGAGAGAGCTGTGAGATTTATTTGTTTTTTAAAGCTGGGGCATGGCTAAGAGAGGTACAGTTGCTCTTTGGATATTTCATGCCGAATTGGTGGTAGAGCTGCCTGCTTCAAAAATCCCTTTTCTTGTGCGTTCATGATAATTTGTGCTCATGAGGCTTTCAGGGTGGTCATGCATGATCCTGCTTTCGATACTATTTATGCCTGCAAAAAGTTTTGGAGTGGTCATATTGCTTCATTTCCAGTCAGTGCATGCCCTGTAACATCCTGCTGAAATCTCATAACTTTATTCCACAAATCTTCTGGTTAATTTTTGTCCCACTTCTATTGCTCTGTAGCCCTTTCAGACAGCCATAACACTGGGAAAGCATCACAGAACAACCAACAAAACAGACAAAATCCACCGTTAATTTACTATTATTGTGTTAAGAACATGTTGCAGAATACATCCACAATAAAACACGAGTCTGGAGGGTCTGCTTGCATACTTATAAACAAGCAGATGTTAAATAGATGTCACAAGTCTCCAGCGCTGCTTTGTCTAAAGCAAGCCACCCTATGGCTCTTCCTCTAGACTTCTTAATGGGGACTTGGGAAACATTTAACCGTAAAGTTGTGGCACTGAACAGCTAAAAATTCCAGACTCCATATTTTGTGCCAAGGAGAGCCACATTAAGAAAATCTGGTATTATCTTTGCTTATTTTTTGGGATGAAGTGCCAAACTATCTATGACATTAATCACATGATTTGCCCCTGAGTGCATGATTTTTCTTTTAGAAATCAAGACTGGGGCTCTGGAGAGTGGGGCATAAGTGCTGTTTAGCTCACTGCAGTCTCAATTGGAAGGGGGGAGGCATGGCTGCAATTTACATGAGTGGGGGAAGGCCTTGCAGGGGCCCAATCTGCATTGAATTGCAGTGGAGGAACTCCTGCTGGCTATTTATGAAATAAAAATTGTGCACTCAAGGACAAACTATGTATGTGATCAACACCACCTATAGTTTGGTTCTTAATGTAAGCAAATCACCTGCTCCCTCTTTTTCCTTGGTTCCTCTTCTTATTTTTGTTTTCTGCTGTTTTGTGAGATTGAAACAAGGCCGGCGGTTTGTTAGAGGGAGGTGGGTGAAGAGAGGATGGGGGGAGCTTGCCTTGTTTTTTGTGACTCATCAGTATAGAAAAAAAGGAATGCAAACCTTAAATAAGAAAGCTTCCCCAAATATGCACACACGCAGAGAAACCACACTGGGGCAAGGTCTGAGCGGGATTAAAAAAGCCTTTATTTCTTATGAACGCCCTAAAATAGTATCGAAAACCCTAGCCCCTCCCCCCCATCCGGATGCCTGGGTCCCTGCCCCACCCAAACCCTGCCCCATTCTGTCGTGGGGCGCTGCCCCATGGTCCCACTTCCCCACCCCACCCCAGCGAAACCCCACCCATTCCAAGAAAGACCACCCCCACCCACATAGCCCGCTCCCTAAAACAGCAGTTCTAAAGTTATTACTAAATTGCCCCCCCAAAATAGGAAAAGGGACAAAGAGACACAAAGAGAGAGAAAGAGAAAGCAAGGTTGGGAGTGTGAGTCTGAGGTTATTATGGGTTTATTTATGGTTGTTAGTTTACTTGTGAGGGAGACTGCATGTGGTCCCGATTCTGCACATGTAGTTGTATCTCAGTGTTCATTTATTGGAGGTTTGGGGGGTGCACCTCTTCTGTGGTGCATTTTATGTCACACATTTTCATGTATGCTACAGTTCCTATGGCCTTAGATCTCCGTGTCGGTGGGTCCTGTGCACACTTAGTGAAATCTTTAGCAGATTTTGCTTACAAAAGATGCGCGTCTCAACAAACACATTGCCCTTCCTGGCGCCGCCCTTTGCTGCTATAGACTCAGGGGCCACTTCACACGTGACGTCGCTTCCTAAACCATTTAGGCCCACAGTCCTGCCACAAGGCAAGCAATGGTGCTACCCTTATCTCCACGCCGGGGGAAAACGTCAAGTGTGCCGCAGTCCTGGCACGGCTGCTTTTTGCAAACGCCTCTGTCGGTGTGATTTGTATACATGTGTGATTGTGGGTTCCTTTGAAATGCTTGTGTGGCTTCGATCCTGCCTACCTGTATCTGAGATGGAGGCTGTGTGCTTGCAATGTTTGTTTGTTTGTTTTAAAAAATTGTGGTACCTTTTTTTGCTGTGCAAGCTCCATTAAGCGGCACATTAAGTGTCTGTTTTGCGCAATGGTGGGTTTTATATGCAGAGGCTCGTTTCTCTACCTGCAGGCGTGATTGTTTGGTGTGTGCTTGTATGCCTTTGTGCTTGACTGTGGCTGTGTGATTGGGAGTGTGTTCCCCCTCCCCTCCCTGCAGTTCACTGTTGGCAGTGTGTGCACCATTTTGGGAGTGACCGTATGTGACTCTGGCACCTGGGACCGTGCCACTCTTCTTGCCACTGTATTGGATAACTTTTAGAGTTGCGAGGGACTCTAGAGACCCTTGGATCCAACTCCAGCCCTGAGACAGGACATCCTGTACACTTAAAGTCTCCTCAGCAGATAGGAGACCTGCCGGTTTGTTTGGTGGCTGAATAATTAGGGGTGTGCCAGCACCAGCTGGTTTTCCCAGAAGCGGTCTGGGCCTTATCCCAGTACTGCCCCCCTCATCAGGACTTCATTTCTGGACTTTTTTCACAAAAATGCTAGCACCTCAGTAAAAAAGAGGATTCACTGGTTCCACTAGAGTTCCCTCACAATTCCTGTGACCAGACACGGTGAGGATCTTTGCTCCTTTCTCCCTCTGCAGCTCAGTAATGCCAGCCTGACAGGATGTGGCCAGATCTATACACTTAAAGCTCATTGTTTTATGTCCTCTCCATCTGCTGTTCTCTCCCTCTGCTTTCCAACGCCTTTTTAAATATTTGAAAACTGTCAACATCTCTCTCTCTCTCTCTCTCTCTCTCTCTCTCTCTCTCTCTCTCCCCGCCCCCTTCATCTTATTTTTCTCGAGGCTAAACAGACCCAGTTACTTCAGCATCTCCACATATGACTTGCCTTCCAGACCTTTGATCATCCTTGCAGCTCTCCTCTGAATCTTTTTCAATTTGTCAACATCCTGCTCGAACTGAGGTGCTCAAAACCAAACACAGCACTTCAAACGAGGCCTTGCTGAGCACAAGCCTCACTTGGCTAGGGGAGGATGGATGAGAGGAGAGGTGCTGCTGCTTTACTGGGTCAAAGTGGTTAGTGGTGGCCTGGACCTGTGTCTGCTCTGTGGTCCATTGAAATTGCGTGCCAGGGTAGCTCCTGCACAGTGCCGAGGAAAGCTGACAGATTAAAGAAACAAGTGGCTTTCTTTGCTTTGTTGCTTCATTCCGTTTCTGCTTTTCACAGAGAGAGAAGTGCCACAGAGCACTTAGAGACCACCCTCTGGGCCCTGGAGATGCCTACAAATCTGGTAAGCCCAGCCTCACCTTGTGGCGTCCTTTGAGCAGTCTAGCACTTTGGCAGGGTCCGCCAGCGTCAACTGGCTGGGTCTGTGGGATGCCATTTTAAACTTCCTGCTATGCTGCAACAGGAGCACTACGGGAAGTTTAAAATGATGCCTTGTAGGTGCCTGTGGCTGCTAAGGAAGCCTATGGCCCCCAATGCACGGTCCCTGCCCCAGCAGAGGACACTTTGTTGAGGGCCCTCTAAAGCCTGTAGCCAGACCTGCCTTCAGACCTGCTGAGCACTTCAAACTGATCTTACAAAAATTAGATTTGCAGAGTGCAGCATTCTGTCCCTAACACCATATTGGCACTTGCCTGGAATTGTAGCGCACACAGCACTGGCTATGTCTCCTAGAGGGGCTGGGACTGGTGACACACAGTCTACAAGCCACTCGTGGCCCTGGCAAGGCTTTGTTTCATGTGCATGGTCTTTTTGATTTCCCCAGAATCCTCATTTTCAAGGTTTCTGGAGAAGACTGAGAGCCTTGGGTAAGGGGCAAAATGACATGACTGCTTCATGACATGACCCTTGTGTTGAAATGTGGGTTGTGCCAAATTCCCATAGAGCAGGGGCAGGATGAGAAAAAGAGTGCAGCACAGGTGGAAGGTGGATGCTGAACATTTTTCCTGCCCGTGACCCTATTACCACCACCACGTCTCCTGAGCTGCCTTTTTCCTGGTAGCTATTACTTTTGGCTTCACCCCATCAGGGGAACACTGCTTATGGAGAAGTGGTTGTGATGTTGGACTTGGCAGCGGCCTGGTTGTATCATATGGGTTTGCTGCCTTCAACTCTAGTTTGCCCCCAAAACTTGAGTTAATCTGTAATGCTGCCCGTGGACTTTATGTTACTCACCTCTGCTTTAGGGAAAGTTCCAAACATTCTAGAGATGAAATATAATAAAAGAATACCCTGTTCTCCCTTTTCTCTTCTGGATTCCTGCTGTCTTAAGGTTTAGAACCATGCCAAGACTCCCATCTACTAACCATTTATATTCCTGTCTTCCATGAGTTTTGTCTCATTGTTTTTTCTTTTTTTCAAAAAAGAAATAGCACAGTTTGCTGATTAATAGCCACATCATGTTGCAGTGGATCTCAGATCATTTGCAAGCTGAGTGAAAAACTCTTTCCTTCACGCCTGCTACTTAAGTACACTTGGCTTCTCGTATTTGCAAAAGTTTCTCCTAGAAACTTGCAAAATTCTAAGGCTGGGCATTTTCCAGAATAGTGCAGAGACTGGGCTTTCAGCTGGCTTGAAGGTCTGCCTTCCCACTCATCAGCAGTCTCCAGCAAAAGGAGAACTTGTGTATCTTCTCTGTGGAAAGGTGGGCAAGGTGTACCTGCATTGGGAGCACATTTGTCTTCCCCTGCAATGGGAGATGCACAGTTCCCCCCTCAAGCAGGAAGCATGGAAATAACTTTTATAATCACTCTCACATCCAGTGTTCCAGCTTCCCAGCTTAGAGCAACCAGCATTAAGATGGTGTGTGGTAATTTTAGTAATGAGAATATATAGTATATTATCTGTCGAATGAGGTTTTTATTCTATTAGATTTAATTTTGTTTGGTTTGAAGTGCAGGTGCCCTTTCAGTCTATATAGTCATGTTTTCTGTCATTTTCTGCAATAGCTCTCTTAATACTGAGAGCTTTGGTGCACTGATGTAGGATTTGTGAAAACAGACGCTTTCAGTCATGGGACTGGTTTGTCTATGTGGTTTGGGGGGCAGTGATTGCTTTTGCCCATTACAGCGCACAAGTGTGTGTGTGTGTGTTTTCATTTCAGCATCCAATGATGTTTGCATGTGTTGCTATCTCTATCATAATGGGTGCATGATTGCAAGATTAAAGCAGGGGGGAAGGAGAAAGAAGGTGGTGGTTAAGAAGAGCAAAGAAAGCAAGAAGGGAGAAGAGGGAAATGTGCAGGGGGGGGGAATATCACAGTTTTCTGTTGAACAAAGTCACAGTTTTGTCTCCTAACATCCCCTCCCACCCAGAAGTCCAGACAGTTTTGTGGTTATTGTTGTCCAAGCCCCTCCCCACCCCCTCCGGAGCCTGACTGATGGCACATCCCCCCTGCTGCCAGTCTACGTGGGGACACAGACTCTCTCCAGGTTCATGATTGGTTCATTTCATTGGCACTCTCTCGGGTTTTGTTCAGAGAGTAACAGCCCTGCTGTTGCAGTAGCCAATTGCCCCTGGCCACAGGAACCTACCCCATCGATGTGCCACAGGGTGGCAGAAAAGCCCTTTTTCTGGATATAAAAGGTCTGTTATGGATACACAGGAGAGATCAGTTCCCCTCTACCCCCTGCTGTAAATCGGCTGGTGGTTGGGACTGGGTGTTTTGTCACAGGGAGCTATTCTGGTGGCACTTGGGGTAGCAGTCTCAGGGTGTTACCCCTCTCTGACATATCATCTCCACTCCCCTGGGTTTTTTAATGAGATTATTGGTGGTTCCAGTCCCCACTGTTTTATCTGTGATACTCTTTTGGTTGAACACTTCCCCTTTTCTGTGGCAGGGAGATGTGGTCCTATCACATATATTCCTGGTGGCATCCTGGTGGCATGCCCTTTGTCTTGGTGGATTCACTTGTGGCACTGTTCTGCTTCCCCCTCTCTGCAGTCATCTTCGTGGTCCTCCCTTCTTCCCATTGGGTTGAACCACAGTGCCATCTCCACCACCTCAGTCCCCACTGTGTGAGCTCAACTACAGCTCAGTCTTTTTTTTCCTGCTGTCCCATCTGAAGCCTCTTTCCCCACCCCCACCCCCACCCCCACCCCACCTGTTGCTGGTCATACCTCTGACTCCAGGCTAGAGAAATGGGCAGAACCACGGCGGGCAAAAAGCTCCCCGCTTCTGCTCACCCGGCGTGGCAGCCAATCTGGCGAGAAGCCGCCCTGGTGTCGATGGGAGGCCCCGCAGCGCACCATGTGGCAAGAGCTGAGGTCCTCCAGGCTGCGGGAGGTGGGATGTAGAACTCCGCCAGCTGGCCCCAGCTCGCAGGAATGGTGATGGCAGCGTCGGTGAAAGCCGTGGCGGTGGCGAGGAGCCAGGCATCCATACAGGCTACAGTGGCGGTGCTCCCAGTCCAGCCGGCGTTCCAGACGCTCCTCGGAACAGCTCAAGTAGCGCAAGGCCTCCTTGCGGCATGGTGGGGTGGGTGGCGGGAGCATTTCCAAGCTCAGGCAGTGCTGGCAGGGACCGTGGCATCCGTGGCACTTGGCCAACTTGTCGGCTGACCAGTAGTGCAGGGGCTTATGCGTGGCAAAGAGCTGCCTCTCTCGGGACGGGTATGTGCAGAAATAATCCGGCGACTGGTACCAGCAGCTATGTCCATCACTGTCCCTCTCACAGATGTCAGAATCAGAGTCAGAAAAATCCACATAATGACTTTGGCTGCGCAAGCTGGCACCTACGGCAAGCGGGTGGGAATGACTGCGGCAAATGTGAGCCCGGGAGCTCCTCTCTCGGCTGGATGACGTCGGGCATTTGACTTCTGTTTCGGCTCGAGGCAGAGACGTCTCTTCAGCATGTCTGTAGCGGGAAACAGGTGGGGAGCGTTCATCCTCATAGGACAGCCGTGTGTAGCCATACCGACCCCGTTCTTTCCCAAAAGGCCGACTGCTGCCCCGTTCCAACTCACAAGGGCTTTTGGTTGCATAGCCACTGGAGGAGCCATCATACTTCTTCACCTCTGGGGCTCGGCTCGCCGCTTTCCCGGCTTGGAAACTTTCATACAACCCACGGAGGGATTTGCGTTGCCAGCCCGATGCCACCGGTGGCATGTCGGGAGTTTCTTTCTCACGCACAATGGCAAAATATGACGGAGGATTTTCCAGCCCCCGGGAGGGTGGCGGCGGAGACAGCTGACAGGGTGCCATCTTTTTGCCACTGACGTGATCGGACAGCCCTTCTGGTTCAATGGGCCCATAGAACCGATGGAAGCCATCTGAGAAAGGGCTCTTGAGGCTATGGCGTGGGGGTTTGGTTGTGGGGAGCTCTGTAGGCGTCGGAGGATACAGATCCTTGTAGCAATTGGGACTACGAGCGTGGCGCCACCGTTCCACAATGCGCCGTTCACGAGGCAGGAAGCTAGAACAGGGAAGTGGAGGGCCAGGGGGGCTGGGCAACGCTGGGGCTGCACCTCGCGACGGCCCGTAGGTGTGGTTAAGGATGGGTAGCTGCTGCTGATCTGGGACTTTGGGGTCTTCACTGCTGCAACAGCTGTACATTCCCTGGAGCGAATTGGAGAAAGAGGGATAAATAAGGGGGCTGTTGGAACTGTAGTACAACCGCCAAACTACAGGGAGGAACACTGTTGCTGCAAGACCTGCATGGGAAAGATGATGGGGACCATGCTGAACCCTAGTACCTGGGGGCAGGCTCAGTGCATACTACCCCTCCTTCCCTGGGGGGGTGGAGGGGCGGAGGGGATCCACAAGGAAGAGTGTAAAAGTCATCTGTATTGCATGCTCCTTGTGAAACCCATCAGGACTTCCTCTGTGTGATAAAGTATTGCAGTCATAATGCTCTCTCTTTTTGGGGGGTGCTCTTTTTGCAGTTCTTTATAGAATATCATAAAGAACGGTTTCTCCACTTCCATGAAAGTGCAGTTACTTTCTAACCCATAGCCTAGAAATCTCACTGGGGGTAATTAGCTCTAGCACCACCTACAACATCACTTTTCTCTGCTCACCAGCTCCTCATGTCACTTCACCCCATGATTGATTTTCTACATGCACCATTCACCCTGCCCCATCCTGGCTGCTGCTACACAGCTCTTCTCCCCTGAGTACAGGTAACTAGTCTCACAGATTCCTCACCCCATTTCTCCGTCTCAGTGATATTCATGGGGTCACAGCCCACACTTTGGAAAACCCTGGAGTGTATTCCTGATGGTATCCCATATCCCTCGATTGTGAAGGACCTCTTGTTATAAGACTGTCTTCCTGTACCAGGGAATGATAAACACCAGGGAACTGGAATTCTTTCCCTCCTATCCTTCACATGCACACAATCTTCTGCCCCAAATGCTACTCCAGATCACTCTCCACCATGGAGAGCCTTCTGCTATTAACAAAGAGTGCATTTCTACCCTGTCTAGCATATGCATTCTCCCACCAGCCCTGAGCCTATCCTTCATAGTAGGTCATTTATTTCAGAGATGGATCACTGTGGCAGTGAATGGAGGGAAGCAGAGAGGAGGATACTGTGAAAGGAGGAGGAGATAAATACAAGTGGAGAAACTGACATAGTGAAGATCAAAAAAGAGACAATGGAAACTCTCCAGGTAGAGGAATCAGAGAGTAGGGTGGGATTTTTGCCACCTGGCTGAGTGATTAAAAGCAAAACAAACTTAGCCTCAGTGCTAGGCGGCAGCAATTTTTAATCTGCATTTAAAGTGATCAACATATGCAAATGAGAACTATAAAGAACTCAATTTGTGCTTTAGCAATGAGAATCTGTTTTGAAAGCCAGGGGAATGGCCTGTTAACGTCATCACTACACTACAAATTTAATCTATTTTGAAATCTCTTAACTACCAGGCTTCCCCTCCTCCTTGTGGAATGTGGTCTGTAGTGTGCCAGCAAGTCTTTGTTAGTCTTCCCAGCCATATCATAGAAATACCGTGCCCCAGGTTTCCCTCTGTAAGCCAGAACCATTTAAAAGGCTTGACACCAGTTTAAATTTGTAGTATAGACATAACAAGATATGATGAGTATGCTCCTCTTTCCTTACCTAGTAACCACAGCCAATCTGGTGGCAGAAAGCAGGGCTTTAAAATAAAGTAGTATGGCTCAAACCTCAACACCAATCTTTAGGAGTTAGTCACTAAAAATCCAGCATAGAAATGAGAGGGATATAGAGACAGCAATGGAGTCGGACATAATGTTGAAATAGGACTTCCTGCATTTTTTTCTTCTGCAAGTGAGCTACCGGTAGATATCGCATTTTGTTTGATGGATGTAGTAACCAGCAAATAAAATGCAAATATGCTAGTCTCTCTGGTACTGTTCTACTTGATTGCTCAGGTACGGTGCCAACCTCCCTTTTAATTTTTTGAAGTGCAGCAAATAGATTCATTCACCTGAACATTAATTTTTCACCTTAATTTTAAAAGACCGTCAACACAATTTTTTAAAAGTTGAAAAATTGTTCCAGCTAATTAACTCTGTGCATCCAGCTTCTGCTGCAGACAGGCAGAACTGGTTTTCCTCATATCAGTCCCACAGTGACCCCTACTATTCAGGCTAGGCATGTACAGGTGGTAACCACTTTAGGCTCATCCAATTGACATGCAATCGCTGACACATGGGTCCTTTTGGATCCAGAAGAGGGAAGACCAGGGGCGTAAAGGGCCGGGCATGCTGATGAACGCTGCGCTGATGCACATGGGGGCTGGGAATGGAACCACCACACAGAATGGTCACCACCTGTATGTACACAACCATAAATTAATAGCTAGGGAAAGGGGAAAATATAGACGGGTGTATACATTATTTTCCGTGTTAAGGTAACCCAAAGTCTGTGATTTGTACTATGAAAACCTGCATATACAGTACTGACTCCTTTTGTATAATTTAGTCACAGCAGAATGGCAAAGAAAGATGCAGGCTCTATAGCCCCATCTTTAGACCACTAGAAAACTTGCAGAGACCCCACCTTTTGCTTTTGAGACTGTATAAGTCATTGTCTGCACATACACTTCCATGCTTACCTTCACAGCCATAAAGGCTGGAAATGGTTGCTGCTTTCTAAGGGGAAAAAGAATGGTGAGATTCTAAGGATGCTGATTTCTGCATACAGGTGTGGTGTGATCAAAGATTATTCACAGTCGTGGGTGAAAGGAGAGTGATGTGGAGGGAGGGAAGAGCTTACTCTCTGGACAAAGAAATTGACAGTAATGGATGTGAAAATAGCTTAGTGGGTGAGAGGATCAACGGGCACCCAACAGTCCCTTGCTGATCTTGCAACCTCACCCTGCTGAAGGCGAGCAGGAAGTCCAGCCGCCCTGTATGTCTCATACAGTGACGCAGTTTCCAGTAGATTAGGTGTTCCCAGGCAAAGACCAGCAGACTTAGTCCCATGGCCACCAGGAGCATGTAGAAGACACCCGCCATGTTGTCTATGTCCAACTTGCTACTCATCACCTCAATTTTGTCATTGTGGCAGATCCCTGATAGCCACAGGCGCTCTAGCAGTTCAATCTCATCTGAAACAGAGGAGGGGATGGGAAGAAGAGATGGAACACAAGAAATGTGCCTTTTCACAACCTTCCCTTGGTATGGTCCATTAGGCATCAGTCCCAGAAAATGCAGGAGCCCTTTTGCTCAATGGTAGGGAATAGGGATTTTGTTCTGAGGTCTCAAATGAAATAAGCTGTGTTTATCTAGTGACAGTATAGAATCTGAGTGTGGGAGCTTGTGGAGACAGGAGACAAGGGAGCAGAACCATTCTGAGCTTAGGTACATACTTAAAGGTCAGGTATCACAAAGTACTTACCCATTGACACTATTTAATTATCCTTTCATGCTTAGAGTTGTGAGAGGTTGTTCTCGTCCTGTCTTTCCAGGCATGTATAGGTGGGTAACCTTCAGCATTTTACTGTAACAGCTTTATGGTGAATACTGGCACCTCTCTCTTTTGGTTTAAAAGTGTGACACTTACTGTAACAATTCCATGGTGAGTACCAGCTCCTATTTTTCTAGAAAAAAAGCACTGGCCAACATTAAGCCAATTTGCCAGCTTGGACTTATTTGTATCTGCCTATTTTTACACCTCCATGCTGGTGAAGGAAGGCAGGGCTGCTGCACTTTTAATACAAGCACTACAGGAAGAAATCTAGCAGGTCAAGCTCTTGTGACTAGGACTTGTAAACTGGGGCATTTGCAAGGGTGTTTAGTGGCGGAGTTTGAGGGGGAAGCCTGGAGTGTTGTCTCATGGACCAAGAGACATGGATGACAAGGGAGCTGCAGCAGTGACCTACTACACCTACAGCAAATCCAAGCTAGAAGAGAAGGTACAGCAACTTGAGGCCCACCTATCCACACTTTGAGCTACTGAGCAGATGAGGAAATTCTCCTGGAACAGAGAGGCAGGTGGGATGTCCCTAGGGAGGTAGAAGATTGTGCAGTGCAGGAGACGAACTCCTGGAGGAACATGACACAAAAAGCAGGAGCCATGTTAGGAGCCATGTTGTATCTCTGGAGCTGCAAAACTGACTCCATGCCCTCACTTTGGACACCAGTTCTCAGCCAGCGTAGCAAGAACAGCAGCTGCAGACCTTAAAATACATCAAGGTAGCAGTGGAAAGTACAGTGTATGGAACGATTCCTTCTGCTCCCCAGAGAAGGATGAGATGTGTGGTGGTGGCAGGCGATTCTCCACGGAGGAGGACAGAGGCAGCAGTGTGTGGACGAATGACTTATGGCTTCAGTTGTTTCTACACAAATGCACAGAGTATGGGAAACAAGCAAAAAGAATTTGAGCTCTCAGTACAAATATGACCTAAGTAGGCATTACTTGAGCCTGGTGGATGAGACTCATGACTGGAACTTGAGAGGTGCAACCTGTTCAAAAGGAGTAGATCAAACAGAGGGGAGGAGTAGGATTATATGTAAAGGACGTGTACATTTGTGAAGAGATCCATAATTGGAGCATGGAAGGCAGATTGAGAGTATATGGATAAAAATTGTAGGAGAGGGAAACGAGTGACCTTATTGTGGGTGTCTGCTATAGACCTCCAAGCCAAATGGAGGACTCAGATGATGCCTTTCTACAGCAGATTCCCAAACATTCATAAAGAAGAGATATAGTAGTCATAGAAGAGTTCAGTTACTCAGATACATTGTCAGTGAGGCAATTGAAGAAATGAGTTTCAACAAACTCTGCCAAGAATGAAAGCTCCAACAACTTCCTCAATTGCCTCACTGACAATGTCATTTCCCAGAAGTGGAAGAAGCAACAGAGGAGTCATCTTTATTGGACCTGGTCCTCACCAACAGGGAGAAGCTGGTCAACAAAGTGAAAGTACAGGGAACCTTGGGAGAAAGTGATAATGTAATATTGGGTTTCATTGTATACAAGCAAGGGAAAGCTGAGGGTAGTTGAACATGCACTCCGGACTTTAAGAAGACTGATTTCAAAAAGCTTAAGGAACTTCCCCATGATCAGAAATACTCAAAGAGAAGGGAGTCCAAGAGGAATGGGGGTTTCTTAAAGGTGAAGGCAGAAAGGCAGAAAATTCCAACAAAAAAGAAAAGTAGGAGACACCTAAAAAACCAGTGTGGCTGCATAAGGAGCTTACAGGTGAACTGAGATTTAAGAAGGGCATGAATAAGAAATTGAAGAAAGGAGAAATCACAAAGGAAGAACATATATGAGTAGCTAACAGTTGCAGGGAGGTTAGGTGGGCAAAGCTCAGAATGAACTCAGGTTTGCAAGAGAGATTAAAATTAATCAAAAAGGTTTCTTTGACTATGTTTGAAGCAAGAGGAAGACCAAGCAAGTAGCAGGTCTCTTGTGTGAAGAGGATGGAGAAATGCTGTTGGGTGACAGAGAGAAGGCAGAACTGCTCAACACCTACTTTGCCTTTTGTCTTTACCTCAAAGGAAAGCAGTGCCCAACCTGGTGATAACAGAATAAATGATGCAAGGAAGGAGCTAAAGCCCAAGATGGAAAAGAGGTGGTAAGGGAGCACCTAGCTACATCGATGAGTTCAAATCTCCAGGGCCTGATGAGCTGCACCCAAGAGTATTAAAGGAGCTTGCAGATGTAATCTCAGAGCCTCTGTCTATAATCTTTGAGAATTCTTGGAGAACAAGTGATGTCCCTGGGGACTGGAGGCAGGCAAAATGATGTCCCTGTCTTCAAAAGGGGGAGTAAAGAAGATCTGGGTAACTACTGACTGGTGAGCTTGACATTGTTACCAGTGTCCTAGAACAGATAATTAAACAGCCTGTCTGTGAGCACTTAGAAAAGGTGACTGTGATTACTAAGACCTAACATAGGTTTCTCAATAACAAGCCGTACCAGACGAATCTCATTTCTTTCTTCTTCTTTTTTTGATAGAGTCACAAGCTTGGTGGATCAGGGACTGCTGTGGATATAGTGTATCCTGATTTCAGTAAAGCTTTTGACAAATTCCCCCATGATATTCTTGCAGAGAAGCCGGTAAAATTTAGACTGGGTGAGATAACTGTTAGGTGGGTTTGTAGCTCATTTCCATACTCAAAGAATGCTCACTAATGGTTCCTAGTCATCCTGCAAAAAAAGCAGGGACAAGTGGGGTGCTGTAGGGTTCTGCCCCGGGCCCATTGTTGTTCAACATCTTTATAAATAACTTGGATGAAGACATTGAGGGGATATTTATCAAATTTGCAGATGCCACTGAAGACAGAATTGGGATTTAAGATGACCTTAACAGATTGGAGAGCTGGGCCAAAACTAACAAAATGAACTTCAGTAGGGACAAATGTCAGGTTCTGCACTTAGGCAGGAAGAACCAATATGCACAAATATAAGATGGGGGACACTTGGCTTGCCATTAGTAGATGTGAAAATGATCTAGGGGTCTTGGTAGACCACAAGTTTAACATGAGTTCACAGTGTGATGAAGCAGCAAAAAAAGGTTAATACTATTGCAGAGCAGGGTGATCAAGGGTCTGGAAACCAAGCCTTTTGAGGAATGTTTGAGGGAGTTGGGTATATTTAGCCAGGAAAAGATACTGAGAGGAGATATAATAGCCATCTTCAAATATCTAAAGGGCTGTCACATGGAGTAAGCTTGTTTTCTATTGCTCCGGAAACTAGGACCTGAACCAATGGATTCAAGTTGCAAGAAAGGAGATTCAGATGAATCTTTAGGAACAATTTTCTGACAGTAAGAGCTGATAACAGTGGAACAAACTCCAAGAGGTGGTGGACTCTCCTTCCATGGAGGTTTTTAAGCAGAAGTTGGTTGGCCGTCTGCCATATATGATGTAGCTGAGATTCCTGCATTTCAGGGGGTTGGACTTGATGGTGTTTGGGTCCCTTCCAACTCTACAATTCTTTGATCCAATGAATCCTGATCTACTTGAGTGATTGCAAGGATGGAGCTATGCAGTGGTAGTCTTTCAGGATTGATTAATGCTGCAGACTAAAATTGTGTGTGTGTGGTATAAAAGGTAGTACAGGTTTCAGTGGTATGCTATGACAGATGGGTGGGTTGCTGGGCAACTGTTCCTTGCCTCCCTCTCCCCTAATAAGCAATTGGAAGCTTACAATGGTGTGCATGTGTGTTCCTTCACACCCAAGCAACAGGCTCCTTTAAATGCATACATCCATGCAAGATCATGATATGCTCTACCAATAGAGATTTGGTACGCAACTTTGACTTTCAGGTGTCTCTTTAAGACGTTTTTATGCTGACAGGCCTTAGCAGTTGTTTAAAAGGTCTCTTGAGCAGCCAGTCACATTGATGATTACTTTGCATTGCTTTTAAATGTCTAATTGTTGTGGTACACTGCCCTGATGTGTTGTGAGAGGATGCTATTTAATTTTTTTAAAAAAAATAACTATAAATAAATAATAAATACCCAGCACCCCTCAACATGTACATATTCAACATATGAAGTTATACATCAACACACTGAAGGATTCCAAACAATCTCTGCTATATATATTATATACCCTCATACTGGTGGAATTATATACCAACAAAATTATGGATATTCTGTGAGCCTAAAGTGAAAATTCTGCAATTAAAGTAAGTTTTAAACATTGATTATTATGCATGCATTTTATTTAGTTTGCATGCTTTATTCTTGTGCACAGATGCTTGGAATACAGAGTAATTGCAAGCAAATAGAAGTTCTAATAGGTATATCTAGAATTTTGTCACTTATGAATGTTGGCGATCCCAGGTGAATGTTGTGAATGCTTAATTAAGGTGGAGATACCCTGGTGAATGCTGACAGTCAAATAGTGATTATCATCATGCAATAAATCTGTCCCCAAAATGGGAGTATGTCTGTCTGTTTGTGGCATTCATAAAATTCATCTGAAGTTGTCAGTATTTACATGTGAATAGTTGACATTCACCACATTTTGGACATTCATTGTAACGCATCCAAACTCTACAAAGCAACCATCTGTCGGCCTCTCTCCCACACACAATTCTTACACATCATGATCCTCACAGGGCATTTTTCACAAGTGAAGCAAAGAACGCCTCTCTGTCTGGAATGCTTCACTTCTGAATGTTGTTAATCGCAGCAGAGAGAGCTGGAGAGTAAACCATGTAGCTTTTTCATTCAGCCTAATAGATGCAGGGAAGGCAAAATGATTTAAGTGTCACGGACACTGGGTGGCCCAGTTGAAACACAGCCCCGTCCCCAACATCTGCTTATAGGTCCTGGTGGGGCGGGGAAAGCCCCGTGTGCTGTTCTCTAGGATATCCCCAGAGTCCGTCAGGCCTATTAGGAGAAGCAAGATTGTTGGCTAACAGCAATTAGAGCCTCAGACTGAGCCCATTAGCAGCAGCAGAGACGGAATCCAGGTTCCTCTGCTCAGATCAAACACACCAGAGCTGTGTCTGTTCATTATCCCTGGAGCTAGAAATAGAAAGCAGGATGTCTGTCTCCCATCGCCTTTGCTCTGAGTCTAGCCCACTAGGAATTGCTTGCTCTCCCAGGAGACGCAGGAGTCCTGGCTTCCAGACCTCCTTGCGTGAACTGAGTGGGCTCCACACCTCTCTTGGGATTCCTACTCCCTTTCAGCCTGGATTAATTAATCCAAAATAAAATACCATGATCTGGTTGCATGTTCACTTTGATCAGTCTGCAGGTCTGCTAGGAGATAGTCAGGGAAGTGCACTGTGACAGCTATCTGGAGCATTGGAATGGGGGAGGGTGTGCAGGCTGGCATGGGGGCATTAGTGTATGTGAGGGAGCCATGTCAGTTCCAGGGCCCATAAGTCCTCTCAGCAAACTTCTGCATTTGAGTTAGAAACCCCTCCCCATCTCCATGGATAAGAATGGGAGAAATCCACACTCCTGCTGGTAATATGAGTTTTGCTCACTTGATTAACATGAATGGGCCTGTCACATTGGTTTTGCCTGACAAATCAACCGTTGATCAGGGACTTGACAAATGGGCTTTAATTGCCCTTAATGATATCAAATCTCATTCTAGCTTGTAAATGCAACACCCATCAGAATTGGGGTGTGGGAGGAAGGGAGGCAGCAAGAAAGCATTTTCATTTTTTTAATGGGACAGACAGATAAGGAGCTGTGAGTTGACTGATGGTGAAACAGCTTGGAATGCAGGGTGTCTCTCTGAACATCTGATATGGGATTAGTGGATTTGTTCTGTGCTGTAGGGGTGCCTATTTGCTTCCACTATGCTAACAATTTTTATTACAATGACACCATATGCCTCCTTCATCTGAGGATCACAGGGCGGTTTACAATACAAAACCCTTTTATTCAAAGGAAACTATCCCATATAGCACTGCCCCATGACTTCTCAAAACTCAAGGAGCACACAACAATAAATTCAACCAAATACATAGTAAAAGTGTGTTAAAGGTAATCAATCTGTTTTAACTGAACTTCAGAATCCAGATAACCCACCTTCTAGCAAAGGGTAATGAATCTTGGCAGACCAGCATTCCTTTACCTGACTAAGCCTTCTGCCCCAGCAAACATGTGAAGGAAAGTCCTGTTTCCCAATCACTATGAAGAACATGACCCATCCATAAGGACTGGGATTGGCAGTTTGGTAATTTCTGGGCTCTGAGCTTACTAGAAATGGGTGCAGAGGTGGGGAGGGGGCTGAGTATCTGAAGAAGGAGCACCAGTTGCCCCATATTTCAACTTCATGCTTTTTCATAGTGTATGGATAGAATGGGGTGGTCTTGTCCTGCAGCAGGAAGTAGGATTATGCATAGATTCCTTTCCAGTGCAAATTATTCAGGAGTGTCCACAGCAAGTAATAAATAGCCTTTATTTCAGACACCCCTGCACCAAGGTACCTTATGTATATACACCCAGCAATTGTTGCCTAGTGGAAGAGCAGGTGGAACAGAGACAGAGAGAGAACAATACCATTCACACAGAAGTTGCAGAAAATATCCCCCCTCCACCTCCCAACTACTCACACTTAAGTTTGTTCTCATCCAAAAAACCTGGGCATCTCTCAACTTCCCAGTGCTTTCCCTGGCATGTAGCTAAGCCTTACCATCACTCAGAAACTGGAGCAGGGCCAGGTCAATGGGCCGTTTCCACTTGGAACCTTTCTGCAGCGCAATGCCGTAGCCTGTGGTGGCAAAGACTTTCCCACTCCCTATGGTGACAAGTTTACAGCCTTCTTCCTTTCGGGCCATGTAGTTGAGGACGGCTGCATCGTAGATGAAGGCATCCAGCTTCCTGCAGTCAGATAAGAAAGGCAGGCGGAGAAGGACAGATGGATGCAGCATTTAGCGCATTAAAAATGCCTCCATTTATTATTTGTCCACCTTTGCACAGACCTATTTATTAGAACTACAGACATTCATATTGCAATTAAAGAGAGAGCATATTTTTCAGGGAAGGGGGCAGCTTTCTTTAAGTGCGAGACAGCTTACCATTTAACAAACAAATAGTAAGGTAAAGGTGAAGGACCCCTGGATGGTTAAGTCCAGTCAAAGATGACTATGGGGTTGTGGTGCTCATCTCGCTTTTAGACCGAAGGAGCTGGCATTTGTCCACAGACAGCTTTCCGGGTCATGTGGCCAGCATGACTAAACCGCTTCTGGTGCAGCGGGACACCATGATGGGAGCCAGAGCACACAGAAACGGCGTTTACCTTCCTGCCACAGCGGTACCTATTTATCTACTTGCACTGGTATGCTTTCGAACTGCTAGGTTGGCAGGAGATGGGACAAAGCAACTGGAGCTCACTCCGTCACACAGATTCGAACCGCCAACCTTCTGATCGGCAAGCCCAAGAGGCTCAGTGGTTTAGACCACAGTGCCACCCGCATCACTATTAAACAAATAGTAATATTCATTGTTAGACAGAGAGGCTCACTTGTTTCTTATCCCATATGTGAATATTTCCTATTATAGTAACACACCAGAGTCAAAACGGCATCAAAAAATAAACACATTGAAGGCCCATCAATATTGTGGAAGGGTCAGGCTTTTAAAAATATTTTAATAATTAATTCAACAGAGCACTGTTGCCTTCAGTTGAATGTGAGAGGGAGAGCAGTATAAAAATCAATTAAATAAAAACCGGTTCTTAGCATTACATGAAAGTTTACGACTTCTGAGAGCCAAAAGGTGGCCACCTTTGGGTAATAAACTAGAAAGATAGAACACCTTTACGTTTATTCTTCGTTGTCATCAAATATGTCACAGGTAGGAGCCAGAAACTAGATGATTGCCCGGCAGCGTGCCTTTAAACATGACTGATCCTTTCCGTATGCTTAGCCTGACCAATTAACTGGGGTGCAGGGATTTTATTATGAGCCTGATTAATCTTCCCATTAAAGCTGTTAAAGTTTTCAGCCATAGTTATATAGCATAGGAGATACTTTTAATAGGCCCATAAGGAAAAGGTGCCCTTTACTGTTAGAACTGCACGTCAGCCACTGTCCCACTCTATTTTATCTTCGCTTCTTCCCCCCTTTATTTATTTTTTATTATAGACAGGCTCACCTCTTCAACCACTTCTATCTAGATATCTTGGTTCCAAGCTTTCTTCTCAGTCTTTTGCTTTCTAATGCCCTCTGTTTCACAGTCCTAACAGACTGACCCTACACAGGGCCCATAACTTTAAATTCACATAGGATCGGATTATTAGGTGTCTCCGTCCTGTCCCCTTGTGCCCATCCCCATTCAACCATTCACACATACTGGCAAAGTTTTGGTGGCCATGAATGTACATGGTGGTATTTAAAAACAAAAAAACCGTCTGAACTTTAAACAACAAGAACAAACAAACCCTGAAGAGTAGATGCAGGCCACTGATTAAAAAGAGAAGGAAGAACTTAACAAGCAGTAAACACACAAAGCACCAGACAGGGACAGCATAGGGGAAAGCAGCAAGAACCGAATAGTTGAATTCTGCAATAGTGGCAAAGTCATCCTTTTAGAATCTTCAGCACCGTTGAAATGGCCCAGTGCCAGAACTCCTGGCCAGAGCAGCTCCAATTTAGACAAGGCGGGCCACTATCAGTCCCGCAGCTACAAGGAAGATCACAAGCCCTGGTATCCTACGCAAGCCTGAGTCACAGCCTGAGCCCAGCAAATCAGGCATTCTGGAACCCAAGGCAGGAGTTCAGGAATCTGTACTTTCCAAGCCTGCACCTCCTGAGGAACAGACCTCCACATCAGAGACCCACATCCACAGGTCACCACATCAGTGCAGGCAACATGCAGGGAGGGATTTGCCAGTGCAAATCCAGAAATCAAGTTGCTATCTGCTGGTGGTAGTTTGCAAGCTGACCCCTGCATTCTGCATTAGCCGCAGCCTCCAAATCAACTGCCAAGGTAGTTCTACAAACAGTGCGTTGCAGTGATCCAACTGTGAGGTTAGCAATGCATGGATAACTGCTATCCTGATCCAGGAACAACTGTATCTGTCTTCCCAGCCAAGCTTCCTAGCCACTGAGGACACCTCCAGTTGGATCTGGGAAAATCATCAGACTTTGCACCTGCTCCTTCAAGGAGAGAGCAGCCCCATCTAGGCCTGGCAACTTACTGACTTCCCAAGCCTACAAACCTCAATCTTGCCAGGACTCAAACTCACTTTATTAGCCCTCCTCCAGCCCATCACTACAGTACAACCCCAACACCTGCAGCCAGCTTGAGAAATGGTCGGGAGTGAAGGGAACTGAAGTCACATAACTTTTGGTGGTCCAAAGTTGGAGGTGCCTGTCTTAAGTACATATATGTACAGAGTAGGAATTCTAATCCATATATAAATGATTATGACTGTAGAATTGGGAGGTGGTTGTTAATTTGGGTTAATTAGCAGAGTATGTGGGTGTTTAAATGGTGAATCACGCACCCATAACCTTGCCAGTTGGCTTTTAAAAAATTGTTAGTAGGATTGGCAGCAGTTCCAACAGCAGTGGGAACCACCCTGAAAGGGCGCTCAAACAGGCAGAGCTACAATGCACTCCTACAGCAGCAAAAAATTAGCGTTTAAGTCACAAATGCTCACAAATCCAAAATCCACATACAAAAACCCCACATGGAAGTCTAGTTAACAGCATGATGGCGCAGCTCAATCCTGCACTTGAATGCCTCACTGTGGACTTGTCTTATTTGGTTTATTTATGAAATGAGCCAGCAGGAGTTCATAGAAGTTCACAGAAGTGTTGTTGTGGGGAACAGTGGGGAGGCACTCTTGCTGGTGTGTGCAGCTACCAAGGCTAGACAAGCACTTGCTCACCAGAGTTATACACAGAAGGAGTGCACAGCCTTTAAAGGTGTTTTTGGGGTTTTTTTAGGACTGCAGTTTCTATAATCTGATCTTACGCGAAGCTTACTTCCAGGTAAGTGGGCATAGGCTTGCAGCCTTAATTAATTGGTTAGATTCATTCAACTAAAAAGGAGTCCCCAATGAGCAAGGCATCAGTTTCTTAAAAAAAAAAAATATTTTTAATGCAATTACTTGCATTAACAGCACATGGCAAGCACAGCTTTTGCATAGGCCTTCACTCCTATACGAGAGAGACATGGGGATGCCTCTTCTAATCTCTGCAGTGCATCATCTAAAAACAAAGTATGCTTAAAAAAAGAGAGTAATTTTTGCTCATATGCACATTTCTGCAGATTTAATTAATTCACTGATTAATTGACCCAAACTCATATTATTATTAAATTGGCTAAGATTTCTTTAATCAGATGACAGCCTAATGAAAATTGACTAATTATAATTATAAACTTGTTAAAGGATCACAAAACAGCATGGGCATTAAAGCTGGCCATGTCACAAGCAACATCCAGCAGCAGCCTGTGTCACTCACACAGTCACATTCCACATAGCAATTGCCACAGCAATTAATGTACTACCGCTGGAGGGAGAGGGTGTTGCAGAGGGGGGAAACTGCATTTACTTCACTGAATATTTTACTCCAAGTGTGGGCAAATGGTGGCTTCTCTACAACAGGAGTGTGGCCTCATGGAATGACGACGAGAGTGTGTGACATCATTGAGAAGCATTTGCACATCTGTTGTGTAAAAAATGGATTATGTGGAGAGAAACAGGGCACATGTGGTCCCGCTGTAGGGGCCTGCTGCAGGCCATGTGCCCCAGGGAGCAGAAAGGCTTAGGATGAAAATATATGCTGAGAACTAGGGATCTTGGAGTTGTCCTTCCTGCTGCCACCACTGCTTCTTCCATTTCCCCCCACCTACCCTGTCTGCAGGTTCTGGAGTGCATCCTCCACGCTGCGCTGGTTGTACTTCCCCATATATTCGTGCATCTCCCCATAGTTGTTCCGAATGTTTTTCTCGGTGCTCCCGTTGGGAACAGTGCCAAATCTCAAAGGTGGGTAGTGATGCTGTGGTTTCTGGAACTGTAGAGGGAGGTAAAGGGAAATTGGAGTGTGAAGAGTTCTTCTGCGGATCTCCCCCCAACCCCTTCCCTGCTCTCCTCCCAGATGTGAAAACTGAGCAAGGACGGGAGGAGGGAGATTCTTAAATTTGCTGGTGCTACTTTTGGAGTAGTGTATTGTTGTGCTCAGTTGGCTGAGAAATAAAACGGAAATTTGGCTGGCATCAATTAGAGCAGAGTTCACCTTCCCAAGCATTATGATTTCCCGATATGGAGAAGCACCCTGTTGTGTGTGATGGATGAGACAGATGAGCAGAGTGGTATGGATAAGAAATGGAGAGATGCATATAGTGATGGATGGGTAGGTAAATACCATGTTTATTTGAGGATGAATAAATGAGCCAACAGATTTATTTATGAGCTTCCATTTTTATCCCCATCCTCTCTGGAGCTAAGGGTGAGGCACATGGTTTCTGCTTCCCCGTTTTAGCCTCACAATAGCCCTGTGAGGTAGGTTAGAAAAACAGGCTGGATTGGGGAAGAGGATAGTCAGGAAGGGTTGATATCTGGAAGTTCTAAATTTTCCTCTGGGCATCAGGAACTGCCACAACCTAAGTGAACAAGTTTGCTCATGCTCAGGGTTGACCTTCATGTCACCAGTGGCGTAGCGTGGGGGGTGCCAGGGGTGCCGGCCGCACCGGGCGCAACATCTGGGGGGGCGTGAGTCCAGAGCCTCCGCCGGGCTCCCCGCCACCACCGCCAGCCTTGCGCCCTAGCGCGCGCGCGCCCCCCGCCGCCGCCGCTGCGCTCCACTCACTGCTCGCAGGAGGAGCAGCCGCTGCAGCAGCGCCAACGCCGCCACCGACGCCTGGCCGGCACGGGCAGCCTCCACACCCCGACGCTGACGCCATCCCCTCGGTCCAGCCACAGGCGGCGGCTGCTTCTGCCGACTGGGAGGGAGGAGAGCTCCGAGGGGCCTCGCCGCGCCCCGCGCTCCCCAAAACCCTCCGAGAGGAAGCCGGCGGGCGGGCGAGGGTCTCCCGGCGGAAGGGGCGCCGCTGGCTCCGACTCTCAGCGCAGGTCTCAGCTGCGGGGGGGGCGGGGCGGGCAAGGACGGAGCGCGGCTGGAAGCCCCCGGACCCAGCCGGGAGGAGGAGAGGCGCTCGCCAAGCCCGGATCTGGAGCGCCTCGGAGCGCGGCCTCCACTCCACCTACAGCCCAAGGGGAGGAGGGGGCGGGGAGGCGCCCGAGGGAAGGGGGCTTCGGCTGCCTCGGCCCGCGGGGGCTCCACAAATAATAAATTTAATAAATTCCTGCTGAGCCTTTGGGGGGGTCCTTGGCTCCTTCGCTCGCCCCCAGCCCCAGTGGCGTAGCGTGGGGGTGCAGGGGGGGCCATCCGCAACATCTGGGGGGGCGCTCGCACTTGAGTGCTAAAATCCACGGGTTAGGGGGCGCAAATTACTTGCCTTGCCCCGGGTGCTGACAACCCACGCTACGCCACTGCATGTCACACATTCTTTTTAGGAAGAGCAGCTTGGGAGAGGGGGACTTAGAAGCCGCTAGAGCAGGGGTCTGCAACCTTTAAGACAAAAAGAGCCACTTGGACCCGTTTCCAAAGAAAAAAAAACTGGGAGCCGCAAAAGCATTGCGACATTTAAAACAAATATAACACTGCATATATTGTTTCTTACCTTAATGTCCGATCTGACAGCGGGCGGGAAGGTAACTAACGAACGCACCGCCCCATGCGACGTCACAGCCAGTACAGCGCCCGCCACAGTGGGGAGTGTCAGGGCGCACAATGCGCCTCCTTCCCTCGCTAGTATCCACCCCGGAGCTGCGGTAAAGGTGTAAAAGAGCCACATGCGGCTCCAGAGCCATGGGTTGCAGACCCCTGCGCTAGAGGAAACACCGTATCAGCAGGGGCTGATCCAGCTCTATGATTCTGTGTTTCCAACATGCTTTTGGATTCCCGCAGATGGAAAATTTGTGTTTTTGTGCGTGACTTGAAGCAGAAAAATGGCAGACAGAGAGGGGATTATGTACACCTTTTCCTCCTGTCCATCCTCCTGCCACTCTTATTTTCTCCTCTCCTGAACCTGCTTTTCATTTAATAATGGCTTTGGGGGTCAGTTTCAACTCCACAGGGTGTAATCGTTCATGATGTTTAGAGTTTGAAGGGAATTCCACCCCTGTAATGTCAGATGGACACTGATATTGGAAGATGTGGGTGGGTGGGTGGGTGGGTGGTCTGTCCCAGCTGGTGGCAGGGGTTAGACTAAGGGCCTTGTAGCCTCCTCCTTCTCAAACAGTTCTGTGACACGATAAGAAAGCAGACAGGCAGTAGTATTTGGAGATGGACGAGAAGACTAAATAGATATGAGCAAGAAACATCATTGTCCTCTAGAATCCAGCCAAGAGACCAGTGCCCAAGCCAAGGAAAAGAAAATGAACTTTTTAGAGATTTATCTAAGGACAGGCGGGTGAGACAGGCAGTTTGGGAAATAAGACATAGAGCGAAGGGAGAAGCAGAGTGAGAAAGGAACAGTGGGATGTGGAACTCGAAGGCCATGCAAGATGAAACACCTTGAGGGTGTGTTTGTACCAGTACCCAGGCAGCGTTGATTTTGTTTTTTGTCCTTTTTTGACCCATCTTTGCACATTTCCTATGCTTACACACACCCTCTTCAACTAATGTGCTTGTTTGTTTGTTTATTGTCAAGCTGCAGAGAGCCTTTCTTCGTGATTAGTAAAAGCATGGACGAGCCCTATGTTTTCCATTTTAATAAGCTATTACAAACAGCATTTTAGCAACAATCACATTGCTTCCTGTTTGCCTGTTATGGTAAGGGGAGAAATACAGAGGATGGGGGCGACTGCAGTGGATATGCAGTACTCTGCATGAGTTGAGCAGCAGATTAAACATAGCCTCTGCTCCCTATACCAAGTAAAATTCCTGGTAAATTTTTTGGGGGGTGGGGGTGGGGAGGGGGCTCAGAAGTGCATGGGATGTGATGGAAGAAACGGAATAGTGTAGTTCTTCTGATACTATATTGTGGCCCATAGTGAAGAGATTCTTGTGACACTACCGCAACCAAAGTCAGAATGGAGTCAGATGAGAAAAATGGAAAGGGGCAAGCAGGGCGGGGTGGAAAGAGGCCAGGAATGGACTCATAAATAGAAGACACAATGAACAGGTAATTCTGGGTATAGATGGATTCAGCAGTTGGCAGACAGGATTGTTGACAGAGAGGTGCACCGAGAGATCAGTGATACTGAAATAGACGGGGACACATTTAGAAGTATGAAGGGCAGAGGCAGCCTGCTTGTTCTATTACAATAGTCTGCTTCAAGAAGGCTGTAGATGGAGAAAAAAAAAGTCTTTGGTCTGTTTTGAGCATCACAAATTTGGCTTCACACAAGAGCTCTCTGAGCAAATTCAGTCCCTCCTTGATATTCCTGGGGCAACTGGGCCTTTCGACATGGAAATGGGAAGCAAAGAAACAGCAAAAATCAAATGCATCCCAGGTTGGGGACAAAATACAGAGTGCCAGCAATGGGTGCGGGGAGGAAGAAAGGGGGAGCGATGGTTTTCTTGCAAATGGGGATAATGGAAAGAGGCTTCTAGGTGTCTAAAGCTTAGAAGCCATTAGGCAGACAAAAGCGTCTGGGGAAAGTGAGAAAAGAAGATGGGAGATTGGTAGAGATTATCTGGAATTTGACAGAGGAATGTGTATGACAAAGCAATGGGGGAAAGAATTAATGGGAAAGAAGCAAATAGAGGTAGAAGAGAATACTGGGAAAACCATCAGGATGGAGAGGGGAGGGGAAAACGTTTCTACAGCTAGAAACAAAACGAGAGTCTTGTAGCATTTTAAGACATGTTCATTTATTGTACAGGAAGCTTTCATAGGCTCAAACCTGCTTTGTCAGATGCACAGAATGAGGCTTTCCACTTTTGATGGCTAAATGCAGTGCCTTCTCTAATGGCAAAGTCCAGAGGGGGTCGCCGTGTTAAGTGGGTTTTTGTCCAGAGAAGTTGATGCCGCAATTAATCTGTTAGTTTTCAAAGTGTTACAAGGCTTTTGGTTGTGTTTGTTGCAACTTGATAACATGGCTCCCTCTCTTGAATTTCACAAGACTAAGGCTGCATTGCTATTTAACCTGAGACTATGGATGGGTGGCAAATATATCAGTTTTGGTTTCTCTTAGTTTCTCACTTTTCCAATCTTATGTTAGGCTTACATCAGCTGATTATTATTATTTTTTTAAAAAAGACCTAGTGAAAATCTGTCACCATTTTTGTGTGAATTTCTCCTTCGATACACATTTTTATATGCGGTTTTACCAAATATACACATTTTGGAAAACAGTTTCCCCTACTATGATGCATTTTTGTATGTTGTGTTCATTAATATATGCATTTATAGGCAAATGTTACCATTGTATATACATGTTTGTACACAATACCCTACTGGAGAACTGCAATGCAAAATGTAGGTAAGTCCGAAGGACAGCTGTGTTTCAGCTCACATACTGTTTCAGAAAATGTGAAGTTCATCTTTAAAGGTGAATTGAATCACATTTCTCCCCCATCCCTACCTGGGCGTAAGGTCCAATTGAATTCAGTGGGACTTCTGAATAGATGTTACTATGATTCCACTATAGAAACACTTATTCTTTTCCTCTGCCTGGATTTTCTTCTTTTACCCTCTCCCTCAAACTGCTCCCCTACTCAGTGCGAGTTGGTTAATCTGAGCTGTTTAATATTTATCTGCGATTGTGTTTCATGTTGGACGTTAATTATGCCCATTAATTACATCCCAGCTCGTTAGTTCTTAACGAAAGGGATTCAATTGGAGTGAGGCTGCCTTGCCACAGCTGGTCCGGTTTGTGTGGCCCCCTCCTTCCCCACAGCTGTGGTTGTTCGTCAGGGGCTAATTGCCAGGGGATAATCAGCCACGTTCTGGTTTATAAATACACACCATGCATGCTGGGCACCAGCAAAGTATCCCAGTGGAGGGCTATGTGGAGCTACCAAGGGTATGAGTTCCACTGCTTAGGTCAGCCACCCTTTAATCTTGACCACATGCATGTATGCATGCACAGGCACACCCACATATTTCCTGTTGCAGTTGTCTTAAGGGGAGTGTGATGGATCTGGCCTGATTGTGGGTATGTGTGGCTTTTCTGAAAGTAAGCATTGCCTACCAGAAGCCTATCAGCACAAGCAAGTGTAACATTTTAAAATTAAACAGCAATTAGGGCTGAAGGTAAGAACTAGAATCTGTTCTCGGTGCCACCGTTAGTTTCTAAAAATGATAAGTGTGCCATGAGTGCATCAACGTGAATAGCTCTCCTGCTCTGCAGGTGGGTAATCTACAAGGCTCTGCTAGCACTTTTTCCAGAGGAAGAGCTATAGATTAGTGGCGGTGAGCTCATGCTAGATAATGTGAACTGTAATACGAATGCACAGACTTGGTATGTGGGTTTCAGCCAGATCCTTACTAAGAGCTCCCTAGGATTCAGAGGCTTTTCAGTGGCAGGTCTGGTACTTTGGAGTAGGAGACAAAGATGTGCAATTGCCTGCCTGCCTGCCTGTCTGATCTTCTGGCTTTGCCTTTGTTCTGGGCAGTTTCACCTTCACTGACATTTCCCCAACAGCACTATTGGCACCGAAGGCAAAACTTTCCAGTTGCTGAGTTTGCAGTGGTCACAGCCAGGTAGCTCCTCCCCAAGCAATTTAAAATAAACCTTGCAAAACCTGAGCTGCTCAGTCAAAAAAGAATGCCCCTGCAAGACTATGCAAGTGAAGTCAAGACAGCTGAGATCTAAGGCACTGCAAGCAGACACTGTAGGACCTTGGCTTCTAAAAGTGATTCGATGGAAATGTGTACAGCGAATAACAGAGACTCAACTTTACTCTTTTGTGTTAAAGTGTAGCAAAGGTACACATCTTTTTGATTTTAGGGTTGTTTGGTTTTGGTTTAACATGTGGCCATGATTATACACACATCTCATGGTTTTCCTTGCTTCCCTTTCATCATTTGTCAAACACTGGGGAAGCAGTGGTGGTCACTTAATTTTTTTATATTAGTGGAAATGGAGATATGTTTAATCTGGTCTGAAGGAAAACATTGTGCCTGGCATGTTTTTGGTGGTGGAAAAGAAAATGAAAGGGGAAATAAAATGAGAGGTGTGGCAAAGGAATGAATGGGGAGTTTTGTCTGGTAGGGATAGATATGATGGGAGGGAGGGAGTGGTACTTATTATTATTATTATTATCATTATCATTAATTAAAATTGTATACCACCCTTCATCCAAAGATCACAGGGCAGTTCACAACATAAAAATACAAAATGAAAACACAAAATACATAATAAAACAAAAACAGACCAATAACGCTCCCCCAACATTTAAAAGGCTATAGAATATTTAATCAGCCCAAGGCCTGGTTATAAAGAAACGTTTTCACCTGGCACCTAAAGATATGTAATGAAGGTGCCAGGCGAGCCTCCCTGGGGAGAGAATTCCACAAATTGGGTACTATGCCTCTGTTCCCCCCCCCCCCTCTGGGAGCACTCCCTTCTTCTCACCTTCTGGTCGCTGAGCCCAGACACCGTGTCTACATATTCCTCCTGTATCATAAAGGCGGCCAGATTGGCGGTGTAGCTGGCAAGGAAGATGACGGCGAAGAAGGCCCAGATCAGCACCATGATCTTGCTGGTGGTGCCCCTGGGGTTCTCCACAGGCACAGAGTTGTTGAACACCAAAGCCCAGAGCAGCCAGATGGATTTCCCAATGGTGAACTTGGAGCCTCCAGTGCCTACCAGGCAGGATGGGATGGGGGAATATGAATCAGAGTTTGAACTTTGCCGTAGAGGCTGGAGCGCAACAGGCTGCACATGCTTGCCGCCCTTCCTTATCTCCATAGGTACCCCAGTTTCAGAGACATTCCCCTCCCTTATCCTTGGTGCACTCACGTTTACTGGCGCTGAGGCTGCGATTATAGCCTACTGGGCTGAAATATTCAAAGATGAAGACGGTCACCGCAACGACAGTCAGGCACATGACAAACATCATCACCCAGACAGCAGGGCTGTAGGGCTCTGCAGGAAGAGAAACATGGACCAGGGTGGTGGTATGCCCGAGACAGCTAGGCTCTAGTGGGTGAAAGCAGGGGTTCTGAACCTTTGGCATAAAAGAGGCACCCTAAGTCACGAGTAACACTTTTAAAAATGGTATAATTTAAGGCCGCCTCTTTAAATTGGCTTTTCCTGAGGAGCTGTGGGAGTTGTGGTCATGTGGAGACTCTGAGATACAGTCTGTCAGAATTGATTTAAGAGTATGATGCAGATGAACCCCAAAGCAGAAAAAAAAATGGATCTACCATTATCACCATCCTCGAGGGAATAGTGGCTTTGGGAAGGTGCTACACAAGTCCCTCCATGGCAAAAAAAAAGAAAAAAAAAGAAAGCTATTATTTTGATCTGAAAGATCAAAATGTCTTCCTTGAAAACTGCACATTTGTTAATGTGAGTCAATTTGGGTGAAATTGTCTTTTCCCAGGATTTGGAAAAACCTGTCTGCTGGTACTTCCATTGTGATCCTATGTACTGTGTTAACTGCAGTTATGTAACTCCCATTGATACATATTGGCAGCTGCCCACTTGATACCCACAAATGGGCAAGTTTTCTTTTCTCTCTCTCTTTCTCTGCTTATGGCTTTTCTCAGACCATTTTCCTTCAGCCCAAGGCCATTATTTTGTATGTCCATTTTAACAATTGTTTTAAACATTTTTCTATTTTATCTATATCCCACCTTTCTAGCATACATGGTGGGTTAAAAATGCTAAAATAAAATTGACGATAAAAAATTCAAAACTCTACCTCAGCAATAAAACAGGTCCTTAGTGGGGCTGTTTCCCCAAGACTGGGTGCACAACTACGTTAGATCCAATAGATGACAGGATGGGGGAAGATTAGGACTTCTGACTTCTCTACTATAATGAACCCTTCTTTGAAACCAGACTACCTGGAAGACTCCTTCCACATCTCATGCCAACGCTCCCCCCTGCTTTTTACTTTGACCCATCCCAGGGCTGGGTATTCACCTAGGAAGGCAGAAGGTGAAACAGTTCCATTGCTACGAGACACCATCACACTGATTCCTGTCTCGACAAAGGGCACAGAAAAATCTATGACTTCAGCTCTCTCTGCATTGATGGTCAGGGATCCAATCGCCATGTCAGCTCGCTTGTAATACACCTGAGAGACACACACACACAGAGAGAGAGAGAGAGAGAGAGAGAGAGAGAGAGATGGATAAAGTACAAATAGCCAGCAATCCTGGGTTTTCTGGAAAGGAAGGGGAGGGTCCAGCATTTCTGAGTAAACAGTGTAACCCACCCTGAGCCCTGGAGACAGGATGTAAAATTCTGTTTGCCTATCAGATCCAGGAATGGGCAGAGCCATATTGCCTAGGGCAACCCTCCCATAACCTTTGAAGAAGATTAACCCTACTATTTATGTCAGTACACTATTCAATAGTCCTTTACTTCAAGAATACAATCCAAACAGCCTGCAGCAGGACTTGTGGGTCCTCTCAAGTGGAGTTGAGAGTCACACATGTGTGGGTGGGAAACCAGAATTACTGAGTTCTTTTAAGAGGAACAAAATGCAGAGAGTCCTAAGAAGTTGTGCGTGAGCCCAGACCACCCAGTTCCTTGGGGAGGGGATGGAGTTACCTCTCCAATCATGCCGTTCCACATGCCGTTGACTATCTTGCCATGCTTGCCGTTGGTGACAAGATAGAGATCGTAGGTGAAACCCAGAGTCTTAGCCAGACGCTTCAGGATGTCGATGCAAAATCCTTTGCAGCAGCTCTTTACCATTTGATGGCTGTGAACAGCACAAGGAGGGGGGAAAGGAACTCAGCAAGTGGTTTAGGAGCACTGTGGAAGGTAAACACAGAGCCAGCATGACGTAGTGATTATAGTGGACTAGGTCTGCGGTGGCCCAGGTTCAAATCCCCCGTCAGCCATGAAACTCACTGGCTCATTTTAGGCCATTCACTAACCTACCCTCACAGCAAAGCTGTGAAAGAAAGAAACCTTGGAGGAATGGGGCAATATTAATGGCTTAAGTAATAAATAAGCAAGCATGGGATTGATTGGTGCTTGGATGGGTGTCCGCTGGGAGGCCTACACAAGCCACTCTGAACTTTCCTGAGGAAGAGAAAGATCTAAATGTAAAATTGATAACACTGAACTCAGCTGTGGTAAACTTGGCCAGCGTCTCAGGAATACCTGTTGGTATGGTTGAGTGGGTGACGGCAGGGAACTGAATCACGAATGCAGGTCTTTGTGGCTGGATCAATGTTGTCGACAATAACGAAGGGCCTTTCCTCCAGTGTTGCCACCATGAGGTGCTTGTTGTCATCCACAGGTTGGAGGAATTTTCTGTAGCGTGACATGCTCAGGATTCTGCGCTCCCACCTTCCCACCTGCCTCCCGGGGCATAGAGAAGAGGTTAGATACACCCCAAACCTTTCTCCAGACTCTTGCCAGCCCACCAGTGTTGGTCCCAAATTTATGCCATATTCAAGAAACTCAGTTTTGAAAGCCCCCTCCCACAACTAACATCTCCAGGATTGCACCAACTTCTGAGTCTTCACATCAGACATACTGTACATGCAAACATACATACATAATTTAATTTGTATGCCACTTCAAACCATGCTAAGGTGGCTTACAACATGAAAGAAATACAAACTCTTGTCTTAAAAATCACATCCTCCATACACATTATTCCTCTGCTTCCTACATCCATTGAGGACATCCATGACCAGCATGGAGTCAGGATATTGGGTAGCCAATACCATATCTCAGATGATCTTGCCTATATTTTGTTTATTTGATATTTATATCCCATCTTTCTCCCAAGTTGGAATACAAGGTGGCTTACAACGTTTAAAAAACATCAGTGATAAAATACAGAGTGATAAAAACAAACTAGTTAAAATTAGTTAAAAACTAGGACATATTTTGATAGGTTAGGGAGGTGTTGCTTCACTGGGAAAAGCCCTGGGAAGACAGGGCTTTTTTGGTGGTGGCCCACAGCTGTGGAACTCACTTTCCAAATGGCTTACACCTTGTTCAGGCTTTTAAGGAAGCCCTCTAGACCTTTTCCTTGACTACCACCCTCAACTAAGGCTTTGAATGACTTAACCAGAGCAGCTTTCTTTAGTAGCATCATGTGCCCACATAGCTATTGTTTCTGTATCGTTTCTTTTGATGTTCTTACTTTGGGAGGACAGGTGTAAAATATGCAACTTATAAATACTTTTAATTAAACAAAATTAGCCAAATAGATACCTTGTGTGAGGACTCGGTGGATGGGCTTTGCTCACAGCCAAGGGCTTAGCAATTGCCAAAATGAGATTCAGGAATGAATCCACCACCCCTGCCAGATTGGTTGCCTTTCCCTGTAGGGTTTGGCTTGATATGCTTGTGTAAGAAATTTACATTACTTTGCTCCTCTGGCTGCTTTTTTGTTGGGCACTTGCGATCTCTGACTGTTTCATGGTGCCATCAGGACTGTGAGAGGCTTTCTGTGGGGTGCTGGGATGTGAACGGCTGTGCCTTATAGCAGGGGCTTAAGACTCAGCGCCCTCTCAGCTCTTTCTGTTTATAGCCCTTGGACAGTTCTCCAAACACACGCCATCTCCCGAATTCACACTTGCCCCATAATAACCCCATGATAACAGTCCATCTTCCCCAAACATCAACCTTGCCACAATTCCACCAACTCACATGGACTCCGGATTTCGACCTGTCCAAACTTTTTTCACCCCCTCCCCTTGACTCATCAACCTTCCTCCCCAACCCAACCACCTTCCCCCCCCAAACCTCCCTCAAACTCACCACCTCCCAGGTTCGGTTTTTGCTGAGGGAGATCACAGCCAAGGATGGATTGATGAGGTACCCATCCTCATTAAAGGAGAAATCCTTCTCACCCCAGGTAACATTCATGAAGTACCTGCGAAGAGGCATGATGGAAGCTCTTCAGTGTCAGTCTAGAGCCCACTTTCCACATGCTGCCATCGCAGCTTCACTCCCCCTCATTTTGCCATCCCCCTCAAGCCTGACCCACAGGGCACTTGTCTAGTATTTCAGATGCAGCTGTGGATCAGGACTTGAAAATCGAGAAGGGAAAAGCCCTTTTGGAATCAGGCCCACTTTGAAAGGGGAGGCAGGGTATTGAGTGAGGGTGGATGGTGTGCGAAGGTAGGTAAATATGGATGAGGTGTGGGGTGTAACTGGCATTATGGGGAGATGGTAGGAAGGGATGGTATGCAATTAGTGGGAAGCAGAGCCACTGAAAGAGCTGGCTGCAGGCCAGATTAAAGACATCCTGGAAGCCTATGCTATGTCAAGTTTAAAAGGCCCCATAATACTGTGTATTATTCTAACAGAAAGGACAATGAAAATAAAAGTAATAAACTTTTATATTTGCATATATAACCCGTACATAGGCAAGGTTACAACTGAAAACTAATCATCTATCTTGCAAGAAGCCTATTTGCATATGAAATTTATTTAAATGAAAACACCTTCTGCTTTCTGACATAGCAAGAGTGGTCACACACACACTGTTTAGCCCTTTCTAAATGGAAGAGCCAAACAACATGTGTTGTGTGTGTTGTGCATGGGACATAAAAATTAAACCATTTATGGGGGTTTTTAAAGGCAGAGTCATTGAAATTGGGGGGTTGTATTTGGAGACCCTCATAATGCGAGGCCCTAAACTCGACCTTAACTGTAGATTAACCAGTATGGTGTAATGGTTAGAGTGCTGGACTATAACCCGGAAGACGAAGGTTCAAATCCCCACTCAGCCATGAAGTTCACTGGCAACCTTGGGCCAATCCTTGGAATATAAAGATGGTATATAAATGTAATGAAATAGATATATAGCTTTTGTGTAAATCCAGCACTGGCTGGATGTTGGTGCATAGGGTGAGTGGATATATAGGGATTCATGAATCCCTGGTTCCTGCTCAGATGAAGACAGAGGCTCTTACTTGAAAGTAAGGAAGAGGTGTCCTTGCAGAACTGTTGGGTGTGCAGATGCTCACTGCATAGGGGAGGATTTCCCTTTCCCCAGTGACAGCAGTGCTGCTGAGTCTTCAGTGACCAGGCTATGCCCTCCCCGTCTGACTCAGGTTTCGCTACCACTAGTGGGTTGGCTAATACTCTTCCCAGATTCAATCGTTGTGCTCCTTTTCCCAGGAAGGGACGTAGGAGTCCAGCTTTCTCATGTGGAGCAGCCATATCCTGGGAGAAGTACCTGCCTCCTCCTGCCTTTGTCATCCCGCCCACCCCGGTCTCAGCCCCCTGCCATGTCACCCCCTGTTCCCTCTCCTCCTCATGCTCAGCCTGGCATTCCACTCCTGCACCCAGTGGCGCATAAGGACTCATGAGAAATGGAGATAAGGAAACAAGGCGAAAGTCAAAATGGCTGAAATGGATGTGAAGAGGAACAAGTTAGGAATGTAGGAAGCATGCTTTGAGGAACAGATTTGCAAATGAAGAAAGGAATGGGAGGGGAGGAGGGTATGGTGATAAGTCAGATCTGCTATACATCCCTTGTGGACAACAGCACTTTCTTTTGCTCTTGATTCCACCCCCCTTCCAGGCAAAATCCCCCCAGCCTCTTTCCCTGCTGACCGATGCAGGTTCTCGTTGATCTGGGTGAGATTGGGTGCCCGGCAATCATTGTTGAATTTTGGAACTGAGCCGTAGACTTGGAATAGGGCCTCTGCCCCCTTGGCAATGATGGCTACACCATTTTGAACCCTGTGGTAGAGATCATCTTTCCATCCTGCTGAAAGCACCATGAAGAGACCCTCGGGCAGTTCCTCCGGCATGTACTCAGTTCTACCAAAGTTGGCACCTGCCATGAACCAGATATACCCGGGGCCTGTGAGCTTCACTTCACGGGCTGCACGGAAGATGCTTTCTGCTTCTTCACGGGAGCAGTAGAGAAGGCAGATGCGGGCATTTATTTCCCGGAGCTGGCGTTTGAGGCGGGCCCCGTCTGGGTCATCAGTGAGATTAAGGGTCACAGTGCTGCGGCGCTCCCAACCAATGAAACTGCTGTCAGTCAGGACCTCAATGTAATCTACAAAGTCTTCATAGCCGGGAAACAGTGTCGTGATGACAGCAAATGCCGTCCAATCGTACTGTTCCAGGACCTCAAACATCACTTGCAATTGCTGTTTGGTCGAGGAACCTAATTGTAGAAAGGTTGATCCTTTCTCCTGGATTTAGGAGGGAGCAAAAGACACAAGGGTGATAAGTGCTACCTATTTGCCATCCCATTATAGGTCTACTCTCTGATTTCTACCTCTCTCCTGTCATGGGAGAGCTTTCAGAATAGTTTTAGTTGGGGAATAAAGGTTGGCTTTTAGTTCCAGCAAAACATTTCCCACCTCTGTACACCATACAAATAATTCCAAAAGTGCTTGCATGCAGAAAATCATTATGCTGAAATTGTCCTCCTCTCTGAACTGCTGATGCCCATCTAACCTTGAAAAAGGGGTCATAGTATGAGCTTGTGTGGCATATCTATTGTTATCTTCAGCCCTCCCAGTGTCCCTACACCAAAGCCCCTCAATTAAGTGCCTGCCTTGCACTTAATGAAAAAAAAATCTTGATCAAAGTATCCAAAATTCTGCACTAGGATAAAGGCAAGTTCTGCACTATCTGTATGCAAATTAAGCAGATTAGCATCAGTGAGTAAATGTTTGTAATAGATTCAGGTTGTATAATTTTATGAAGTGCAGAATTTAAAATAGTTATACATAATCTGGGCAGAGAAAAACACAGGATATGAGAGTGAACATAGACAGAATAAATCACTTTACCTTGGGTGTAAGAACAATGGCTGATCCTCCATTGATGCCAATGATGGGAACAGAGGTCTGTGCTGAGATGAAGTCCAGGATCTGGGCCACAGCCTCTGTACGTGTATCATCCTCAAAAACCACACCGTGGATGTGCAGGGAAGAGAGAACGTCACAGAGCCGCACAATGAGGCTGCGCGGGTTGGTGTCATTCAGAACCACAGGGATGGGGTTGATCTCCATTGAGAAGTTGCGGAAGTCCTCAGGCGAGAACCGGGCACTCTCTTGCGTGTAGGTGGAGCCACTGAAAATGATGGGGATGTTGATGGTCCGCCGCCGCAGGTCCAAGAAGGGGCTGGCACAGGCCAGAGCCATAACAAAGAGCATCCTAGCAGCGGGGGTGCCCGGGGGCAGGCTCATCTCGCAGGGCCTCTACGTTCCCCCTGGAAGTGGTTGGGAGAGGAAGGAAAGAACAGGCAAAGGGAGGCTTAAAAAGGGAATGAGGTGATGAGCCACTTTGGTGGCAGGGCAGAGGGAGTAGCATAGAATCAAGCCTCCCTCCCCAGTTGACCTGAAAACAAACTAAGCTGTTCCTCACCTGTGTGTAAACATGCTCACCTGTGCACAAATACACTCACACTGCTTCTTCCTGCCACCCCATGCACCTTGCTGCATGAATTAGCTCAGGGTTAGGAGGAGAAGAAAAGCGAGAAGCCATTGGATTTGTAGAAGGAAACCATTCTCTCTCCTGCCTGCATATTTCCCACATTCTCATCCCCTCAAGATCAGAGCTTGTGGAGCAACTATAGGTGAGCAAATGGCTCACCTCAGGGGGCTGCATATGGTGTCTGGGTTGCTAGTTGCTAACCCTCTGTGCCGCACTGCTTCGACAGAGCTCCTGTCAACCAGTGGGAAGGCCCATCTGCTGCTTTTTGGATGCCAATGGTTTAGGTTTTGGCAGCCAGAGCTCTGCCTGAGCTGCAGGTCATTGGAATTGATCTTTGGAGGAGAGGGCAGAACAGCACCTTTGCACAGGTATGCCTTAGAATTATCATGGTATGTGCCACAATACATGCTTCTTTCATTAGCTGTGTGAAGTTGACCAAGAAAGTTACAGGTTAGATTAAAGACACCCCGTGGTATGAAACCCTTGGAAGCCTCTGAATGGGAAGGCAGATCACCTCAAGAAAAAGTCACAACCCTAAGCAGGAGGTTACCTCTTCCTCGGCAACTCACATAAGCACCACCTACATCTTCCCTGCTTGCTGTTATGGCCTCCCAACCTAAACAAGGGCTTTGAATAACAGACCATCTTCTACACATTCCTGCCTTTCAATACCTCACTTTTCTCCAGCATATTCAACACCTGCCCAATACAGAAACATCCCTGTGACAACATAAACATATCAGCAATGCCCTTTCCTTCCATTATTACATTTACTGAGTTTTGGCAGTGCTGTGAGTTGGGAGGGTCCCACAGGTCATTGGAGAGCAACATTTTAACCCCTGGAAGAGAGATATTGGGGTCTTGAAGAGGAAGGATTGAGGCTCTGGTGAGGGTCAAGGAAAACAAGAACGACTTGGCAAAGTCATACATCTTTGTCATTCAAGCATTTGGACAGAGATTCATAGGATGCACATTATCTAAGAAAACCAATGTCTTTAATCTTTTCATCCATTAATCAGTCAATGCTCTCCGCCCTCTTCATTCCACATAAGCAGTGGTGATGTTTGACCCAGGGAGAACGCTGTATGATTTGGCCAAAGAAATGACTCTTCCCAGCAGCAAGCTTTAAATTGAAAATGTAGAGGAACGGGAAGGGCCATTTTATCCAGGAAAAACGTGTCAAGTTCCCCAAACACCAGCCAGTAGAACACCAGGATTTCAGCTGTTGGTTTGGCCAGATGTCACTATGCTGAGCCAGATGTCAGGAGCTCATCCTGCCCTCCATTTATCCTCCATGGGCCAATTATTAGTCAGAATAGACAAGTGAGTGAAGTGCAGAGGTGGGCACTAAATGAAACCAGTCGCAGATACAGTGGACTTAATGTGTTGGTTTCACCTCACCCAGCATCCTTAATGCATTTATTTTTCTCCACTTGCTATAATTCCATTTCTCTCTCTCTCTCTCTCTCTCTCTCTCTCTCTCTCTCTCTCACACACACACACACACACACACACACACACACACACTTTCCTTTTTGGATACATCAGGTTTGCCCAATAATATGTAGACAGTCCTCCTACATATTGATAAAAAACCATTCAGATTATTATTATTTATATCCTGGCCAGCTCTAGGGCAGATTCCCAAATTATTTATCAGAGTGAGCCTGACTCCCTACCTGTCATTGGTTCCAGTAGCATCACACAAGGCAACAGGTTCATGTACGGTTGGTATGTTACCCTCATTCTGCCACTGTACCCTCAGGAGATTATTCCAACACATGTGCATGGTCCTGTCCCTCTTTGCCTGTGACTGGCACTATTTCCATTTCATTTCATTTCATTTTTATTTGTCTGTCAGGCACGAGCAGCCAAATCCCACTCCAAATCCCACCAGCATCGGCAGTACAGATCTGCTCATTGGTTGGTGGCTATACAAATCTATACACTAGGTTCCCCCCCCCCAACACACACACTACAAAAAAATAAAATAAAAAAATCACAATCACAGCATGCAATAAGAGAGTTCCAAATTACTCAGGGAATCAAACCAAGTTGCTGGCTGCAGGCAGAGCTTCCTCAGAGCACTTGTCAATCAGCTGGAGGGGAGATGAATTCCTGTATGGCTCTTTAATTAGACTCCTGGTTTGTCTGTTTTATGGTAGTGTTGTGGGTGTGACCCAGACCCAAAGGCTGCATAAAAAGCATGTGTGGTGATAATGATGAACTGTGTGGCCAGGAGCATCATGTGGTTCACTTCTTGCTGAAGTGGAATCCGTCCCATTGAAGGGTGTGATTGCATTTTGAATGCTCCCATCCATAATAATCTGTTGGCATATTTAAAAAATGAGCATGTCAAGGAGAATGGCTCTATCCTATTCTTTCCCAGCATGTTTATTATTTATGTTCCAGGGGGCGAGGGAATAATATTTCCGAGGAGGGACAGTGAGTATTCAGATATACAATTCCCCACTTGCAGGCTGAAGTGGCACAGTCCAGTAAAAGCTGCCATATACAGTTCCGCTGCTTATATAGCTTGGCTTTTTGACCATAAGTACAATGCAAAAACTATCGAGCGGGACCTCGGTGATAAATTCTAGTGGGGTGCTCCCCATTCAAACATTCCTTATGGACGGGTGGACAATTCTTGATGCCCCAAAGGAATTGAGGTGGAGGTGGGAGGGAGAAGGGAAGGGAAGCAGATAAAGATCTATACTGTCAGCAACCAAAATAAAACCTTCCACTACCTAGTCTCCCACTATGCCTCTAAAGTGAGCAGTGAAATCCCTTGCACACTGCCCACACTTCCAGGGACTTTGGATCATTACATGTCACCTTAGCATATGTATGTTTCCAAGCCCACATTTGCCAAAGCAATATGAATGTGGAGGGCCGGGGGGGGGGGGGATCAGCATTAAACAATCACAAGGAGTGGGGGTTCTTAAACGTTTCATGCCTACAGATCCCCCCCCCCCCGGCAACCCTCCCAGCTGGTCTTACTTTCAGGCCCAGAACCCAGCTAGGATAAACTAGTGTAAGAATAGCCAGGGGTGCACTTGATGGGAAGAAAGCGGGATGCAGGCCAGGTTCAACATCCCCCTCCTTCCCCCTCTGATGCTCTATCCCCACATCAGGGCCACCCAAGACATTTTGCTGCCTGAGGCAAGGGATAAGATGGTGGCCCCTTCTGCAGATAAAATCTAAGTGGACTGGCAGTTGTATCTTTACTTCAACATAGGTGGCAGAGCAGCATCTTCCACTGCACTGGGGGGGGGGGTAGCAAGTTAGCTTAGAGCAGTGGCTCTCAAATATTTCCCCCCATGGACCACTTGAAAATTGTTGAGAACCTTGGTGGACCACTTAATGATCTTTCTACCTGTTGTAGCAATTGTAATGTACCGTGCTCGATGCTGTATGGTTACAAAGCAAGGCTTCTAACATGTGGTTCCACCCTCAGAGAACCATCTTTTAAAAAACTAATTAAACAATTAACCACTCCATACAAACCCTTATCATAGGACAAGACATTACAAAGAAAGAGTCTTATTTTGCCTATGCTAATTTTAATTAGGGCTTACACCGCTCATTAGACCACTTTATTTGGTCTTTCAACATCAAAGCTCTCTCAGAATGCTCATTTTCAGATGTCAGAAACCTTTAAGCTGCTGCTTATTCTGTTCATCTTTTACTCTGGGCAAGGTGACGACATCCCTCCCATCTTACCAACTAACCTAGCTCACCTAAGAGGAGTCTATTGAATTAGAATCTCTCCCCCAGGACTGGCTCAAGTTTCTTTTCATATTTATTATCATTTAAACAGCATGTTTTAACTTGCTTTAAATCTTTAGTATGTTTTGTCTCGAAACAATCCCCTGAAGTAAATCATTAGCACGCTTGGCAACCTCAAGAGACCCTTCATAAGTTACAACCCCCCCCCCATGAAGATAAAACCCGCATAGGGGAAAATGTGTATTCCAGCATGTGTGAAATGAAGCGCAAGTGTTTAAAATAAAATGATTGCGTCATATTCCAGCTAGAATGAGGTACACACTTTTTTTTCTGCTTGGCGATTCTTTACATTACTTTAATTATGAGTCAAGTACTTGGGATGAGGAAGTGGAACCTTCAAGGTCAGGGAGAGGAACCTGTCTCTCTTTCTTCCCTGAAAAAAATGTACAGATTCTTCAGTGTTTAGGAGCTCTCTAAAAAAAACACCACAGAAAACCTCTTATAGATGGATGTGAAGGTAAAATATGGTACTTAGGCTGGAGCAAAAACTACTGGAGGCAAGAAAGAGCAACAGCAAGGATGCTTTCTAAACAAACAAAAGGGGGGAAAATAATAAGGGTGATTTGTTGAGAAGCAATGCAGTGCACAGTGGTGTTTTGCTTGTCATACCCATTCTGAGAAATAAACTTGCTGCATAGGATAATAAGAGGCAGTAAAGACCTGTTCTCTAACATTTGTATTGAGACAATTGGAACAACACGACCAGATACAATTGTAGTTAAGTCCCTGGAGGCTGTATGTTTTGCTCTTTTTTGAAGAGTTGAATGGTCAAGAAGATTGTCCATAATGTCCACATTAAAAGGTGGACTCTAGTCCATGAAAACTTATGCTGTAATAAATCTTTCGGTCTTTTAAGGTGCCATAAAACCTTAGCTGTTTTTTGCTGCGACAGACCAACACAGATATCCTTCTGGAAATCATTACTGTACGTTGAAAAGTGGCAGCCAGATCCCCTCCTCACTTTCAAAAGTTACCTTGTTTCCCAAAGCAGACTGCGACAAGGATGCCAATGGGACACCTCACCAAGTTGCAGTGAGGATCAAAGAGATGGACAGATAACTGCAAAACCCTTCACACATACTAAGTGCTATGGGGATTATAGTTTATAATAATATGGCCACCACCTGCCACATTTAGGAAAATCCTATGCCAAGTATGTTAATTATGTGCCGCTCTAATATGCAAATTAGATATGGCCCTCTGGCTCATGATATTATTTTGATGCAGTCCGCAGTGTTGAACAAGTTTCTGGCTCCTGGTCTATTGCCACCTGGCAAATTCGCTGGTCACAGTAGGGAGAAAAACCAACAGGCTAAAGCCCCACTGAGGACAGCAGCGCCAACAGATATTTCCCTGCAGTAAAATAGGCAAAATTGCATCAGACTCTTGCCAAATCCAGGCATTTTGAATTCAGAAGGTTAACCAGGGAGGTTTTGTCCAAGCTTATCTGAAAACGGATCTCAATCTGCTTTGGTGTCCATGCCTAGAATGCTGGATCTGTCAGATATTTTCTTTTATTGAGATTTGTACTAGAATGCTGCCTCTCCTGCCATTTGTGCTCCAAAGCAACTGCTTCTTGCTGCTTTGTGGTAAGGCCAGCCCTTGGTATGGTTGATTTCCCCAAATCCATAATAAGGGACTACAAGCCTGAAACAGGAAATGCAAAGTGAATTACCATTTGATCTCAGACCAGAATTCCCTCTGGCCAGACTATCTCGTCACTGTGACCCAAAGGATAATAGGAAGGCCTGGTGTTCTGCAGGTGAACCACCTTTCAGGTGATGGCCTCAGTGGCTGTAGGCTTCTGGCTGTGCACTTTGGAGAAGCACCAGGAATGGCTCCCGAGACCCATGTGAGCTCTTCCCACTCAGTGAATATAAAGCCAAGATTGGATTCCACTAGTCCTCCTTCCCCTTAATGATACGATTGCCCCATGGGAAGTTGCCATAATCTATACACCAAAAATCTATAACATATGTCCTCACACTTCCCATGCTACCTGCTGTCCTGATTCCTTCCTGACTAATCTTTCACAAGCAATAGTAAAAGCTGAAAGCCTTGTTATTGCTTCATTCACTTGGCAGATCAAGGAAGTTGTCAGTTACCCTGGCAGATGATGTTCTTCCTCCTGCTCTTGGAGGGGTGTGTGTGTGGAGTCTGGCAGATGATGTTATTGTTCCTGCTTTCAAAAAAGGCTGTGTTTTCCTCCCACTCCTGTTTCACTACACCACTGCCTGGACCTCTCCAGCCACCTTAATGCCACTTTCCCCACCTTGTCCCCTGCCTGCCCTTGCCTGCTTTTGTGGTTGACAGTTCCAGTCTGGATCTCTCATACATTCCAGAGTGCCCACTATTGGTTTATGTTAACGTGTGTCACATTGGCTCAAGGCTCCCACCACCACCAACCACCCTGGAGTGTATAGTCAGCTGGTCCTTAGTGGCTGCTGCTATGACTTATCCTCCTAAATTGGCCTTCATGCCCAGAAGCATCCTCTGACCTGAGTATCCCAAGCACCACTAGGTAAACCACCAAAGTCCTCCCTCACACTCCTCATTGAGCTGAATAGGCACCTGCTCCCCAAACCTGGTCATTGCCCCTTTAAAATGGCTACCGGTCATGATGGCTATATGCTGCTTCCAGAATCAGAGCAGAAGGCCTCTGATTATTAGTCACTAGGGAACAGCAGCAGGAGTGCTGTTGGTCTTACTTCCTGCTTGTGGGCTTCTCATAGGCTTCTGCTTGGCCTTTAGGGGAAACAGAATGCTGGACTTAGATGGGCCTTTGCACTGATTCAGCAGGGTTCCTCTTACTTCCTGTATCACAACGACTGAGCATCCCATATTTTCCCTGATCAGGGCACTAATATTCTCCAAAGCACAGATAATAGACTGATCCTGAATGGAACACACCATGTGGTTCTCTGCTCCATCTATCTGGGATCTGAAGAGGCATTTCTTGGCACCAGTGGTTGGGTCTCAAGGTCTACACATCCATACACGCCTCATTGTTGTTCACCACCTCATGCTTCTTTTTTGTATGGACTGCATTCCTGGACTTAAACAGGACCTGGAAATCAGATTCTGAACATGCCTGATTGCCCTAAACTCAATAGAGATGGGTTTTCCAACTGTGGCTTGTCACCAGCCTACTGGTAGAGGTTGCCCTGTACAGGTAACCTGCTTGAGGTCAGTTTAGAGGTCTGACTTCCTTGCTACCAGTGCACAGATCTCCATCCCAACATGCTCCTCCCATAGCCCTGTTTGTAATCCTGGCAATAGCATGGTGATCATCAATTGGCTCCCTAGGGCAAGCTGATTGAAGGGGGGCATATAGCAGCTGCTGAACTGGGCAGAAATGTGGGGATAATTCCTACCAGGTGTTTGCTGAGAAGGGAACATTACACAAATCCCTGGCACAGAGCTTGCTTGTCATCCCCATCTCCTCTGGGCTCTGATCTACCTGAGAAGCTGTGATACCAGCAGGAGAACCAAATGGTGCCAAGGCAGGAAGTACCAGGATATAGAGCCTGGACAGCAGGTGCTAAATGCCCATGACTGGTGACTGGGGAGGAAGCTAGAGAGAGGCACACTCTGGATGTAGATGCAAGCATACACAGAGCCCCACATACTGCAGATTACTGTATAGATACATGGGTGTGCTCTCTCTCTCTCTCACACACACACACACACACACACACACAGACACTCACAGGCTCCCTCCATTGCAGCAATGCGAATTTTGCAAGTGTGGCCCCAGTCATCTCCATCAGCACCCAGTAACATGAACACCACCCTTGCCTGCTCATGCAGACTGACCCATGCATCCAGGGATACCATCATTTGGTTCGGTTTTGCCTTGATCATCTCTTTTAAAAATCACACTAGCTGTTCTGAGCATTATTAATGGAAAGGTGGAATGGCAATATTTTGTAGCAAAATAGAAAACCACACTCTCGTCCCAAGGGAAAGTCTCTCTCTCTCTCTCTCTCTCTCTCTCTCTCTCTCTCTCTCTCACACACACACACACACACACACACACACACACACACACACCAGCCCATGTGGCCCAGTGGGCAAAGAACAGGACTCAGGAGTCCTCAGCCTGTTCCTGCTTAGATCAAAAGTATCTGGGCAAGTTCCTTTTGTCCTCAGTTTTGCTGTCTGTCAAATGGATCTACCTCACAGACAGGCTTACAGTTATCCACTTGCCTGGTTGCCTCCAGGTTATTAACAAGGCAAATGCACACAGGCTGTATGGACAGAGCTACGTGTGACTTTATTCACCATCATTCTTATCCCGAAGAGTTACTGGCAATATAATGTTAGTGAGGAAACAATGATAGAACAGTGTTTAACTCATGGAGTGGGCACACTCCCTCCCTCTCCCCCCACCGCCGGATTGGTGCCTTTTCCTCTGTAGTTTGAAGAGGGGAAAGAGAGCCTCCCATTGACTCCTTCTGCCAGGAAGATAGCAAAGCACAGCAATGACTCTGTCTCACTTGACAAGGGGGCAGCATTTCTGAAGCTGCAAATATGAGCTCACAGTGGAAGCTGTGATAGGGCAAGAGAAGCAGCAGCAAAGAGCAGTAGGTGAGGCATGGATAGGAGGGTAGCGGAGAGGGACAGGGGGAGCTCCAGTATTGAGAATTATTTGCAGCGCTGCTCACAGGGTGTTGGCGGAAACAATAAAAACCATCAGGAACATTAAATGTGCTATACACATGCCAGACAGTAAATATATATAGGTGAAGCTTTCCAAACATCCACAAACAGCAGTGAAGCTTTTTGCAGGTTCCCATGGAGGAGGCATCCAAGCATTGACACTTGCGTATTAATATTGTTCTTCATCAAATTTATATCCTGTTTCAGCATAACCGCTCCAGGCCACTTACAGTCACAAAAATCACATATTACGAAGTTATACAACTCTCAATAAAACAGTAAATAATTACCATAAAGACCAAAATAGAAACCAGCGCCTTAAAACAAGCAGAAATGAAGCAGGTCAGATAGTGCTTAATTCCCAGTTTGGAAATGCATGGCTAAAGAAGAACACTTTATGCCTACTTGTCAGGGAACCCTTCTTACATTTATGCTGAGCTCCCTAACACATCACAGCTCGCCAGATGACAAACCCAATTATAACCACACCTCAGACTAACACACATACACAGACACAGTGCATTTTTACACCACGCATGACAGCCAAACACTTTTCTGAGGAGGTATAGGTGCAAACGCACAACAGTGCCGCTATGCAGTAACATCTCTCTTCATATATCCAAACGACAATCGTAAGATCACTTCATATGGACAATTTATCTCTCTTTTCAGCTGCCCCTTTTTTACATACTTCATTGCAGGGGCTTAAAATGTGGCGAAGTGAGAAGTTTTCCCTCCGCTGCTGCAGTAGATCATATGTGGAATGTCCAGGCCAATCTGCGTTACTAGTTGCAGGAGAGAGCCAAGCAACCATCATGATTCTGAGGTTGCTTCCATGCCAGGGCCCTAAGCTTAGCACAGCTGAAAAGCCCTGCTTTTCCGCAATTGGATAGAAACAGATTTTAAACAGCTTCCACAGAAGCTCCATTCAATCACATTATTTTTAAATGCTTAAAATATACTAATCACCAATTAAAAATAAAGCAGGTTCTCCCCACACAGCCTTACTATCTGAAACAAGCAAACTCAGGGACAAGTTATTAAAGTCGCATAATTGTTCTTATAATTGCCAGCTTGAATGGAAACAGTTCAGAGCGAAAATGAACCAAATGCCAGCTGGCCCCACAGGCTAACCGATGATGTGGGTCTCTCTGCCCCATGGACCCTCTCAACAGCAATGTTGCTGCCACTTAACAGGCCAGGATGGGCATGGGGTGGCAAGGTTAGGTCTGTGCACCAGATTGGCACCACCAGTGGCCTGCACAGCCCCAACCTTGCCACCCCCATCCTGGTAATGCCAATCTTGGGAGGGCAGCAGCACTGCACTGGCCACTCTCTTCCTCTGCTGCAGCCGGGTGGAATGGCAGCTCAAAGCTCAGGACAGTGTAGCACTCTACAGTGGTACCTCTGGTTACGTACTTAATTCGTTCTGGAGGTCCGTTGTTAACCTGAAACTGTTCTTAACCTGAAGCACCACTTTAGCTAATGGGGCCTTCCTCTGCTGCCGCGCCGCCACCGTGCAATTTCTGTTCTCATCCTGAAGCAAAGTTCTTAACCCGAGGTACTATTTCTGCGTTAGCGGAGTCTGTAACCTGAAGCATATGTAACCCGAGGTACCACTGTATTATGCAGGAATGCACTTCCCCATGGTTAAGATCATCCCATCATGTTTGCTCACAAGTAGGTACTATTCAGTAAGTCCTCTAGATATCATTGGACTCCCAGCTCCCACCAGCCCCAGCCGGCAAAGCCAGTGGTCAGGGATGATGGGAGTTGTATTCCAGCAGCATCTCCGGGGGGTGGGGGGTGGGGATGGCACAGGCTCTACATCCCTTCAGCAGAGGATACCGGCAACATTAATTAAAAGTTTCCTCCTTGTACATTCAGCCTGCTTTATTTTTTTCCCCTGATGAGGGTTGATGGGGGAGTAGTGATGAATAGCCTCTTAATTGTCCCTTGAATATCCTCTCTGATTTGCTTCAGTGTCAGAGTCTGTTCTGATGGGGGAGACCTTAATTATTGATTTCCTTTCATTATTCCCCCCACTTCATTTTTATAGTGAAATAACTATATATAAAGCCTCCCCCCACCCCAGAACAGAAATTAGCACTGGAGCAAATCCAAGAGACTATCCAAGTGGCAATTACGATGCATGGGAGCAGATTAAAGGTGCATTAAAGGCTATTCACCTCTAATCTGCTCCCATGCACATCAGGAAGCAATAAAACAGGATGAACCTGTAAATAGGAATCCTTTAATTTAAGACAAATAGGGACTTAAAACAGGGGCAGGGGACGAGTGGCCCTCCAGATGTTGCTGGACTACAGCTCCTGTCAGCCACAGCCAGCATGGCCAGGGATGATGGGAGGTGTAGTCCTGCAACATCTGGAAGGCCATTGGTTCCCCATCCCTTGGCTGAAAAGCAGTTGCAGCTGGTGTGGTGGGGAAGAGCCATAGAGACGCTGTGCCTCTGGCAAAGTTGGGGCAAAGAGAAGGTCTGGGTTGCACAGATGCACCAGCAGGAGCACAAGTCCGGTTCTGCCAGTGCATCTGTGCAGCCCATGTCTTGCCCATGCTAAGCCCCCGTCCCCCGTCCCAGCTCCCTCAAGGTAAGCTGCGGTGCTGCCAGTGGCAGGAGGGCTCCACTGCTGCTTAAGTCTCAGTACTGCTTTGCCTGACAAACTAGATCAGCGGCGGCGGCTGCAATTAAGTTTTATTACCAAAAATAATGATGATGATCACAGATCAGGTCTGAAGAAACATGGGAAGAAAACACCGGGATGCAACAGAAAGACAAAGATGTCTGGATGCTCAGTGAAAAGTGAATGATCCAAAGATGGCAGTTCCAGATAAAAGGGCTGCTGTGTAAGCAATCTGAGTTAATTAATTTGGAACACAAAGCTATGATCTTGCGATCACCGGGTGCAAACACCCTGCCCCCTACCCTCTAGCTGGCACCACACCCTATGTTCCAAAGCCACTGAGCTGTAGCTTCTTCCCATGCATACACATTACTACTACTACTACTACTACAACAACAACAACTACTACTACTACTACAGTGGTACCTCAGGTTACATATGCTTCAGGTTACATACGCTTCAGGTTACAAACTCCGCTAACTCAGAAATATTACCTCAGGTTAAGAACTTTGTTTCAGGATGAGAACAGAAATTGTGCTCCAGCGGCGCGGCAGCAGCGGGAGGCCCCATTAGCTAAATTGGTGCTTCAGGTTAAGAACAGTTTCAGGTTAAGAATGGAATAAATTAAGTACTTACCCCGAGGTACCACTGTACTTATATATCGCCCTTTATCAAAAGATTCCAAAGTGGTGTACAACATTAAGAACATATTTTATGGAGCACAATAAAAAACATAATAATAGATAGCATTGTCGTCATCATATAATCATAATAACACACACACACACAAACCTGCTTTAACAGTCCCTAGATTATTTAATGGCCAAAGACCTGGGTAAAGAGGAATGTTTTTGCCTGGTGCCTAAAGACATGTAATAATGGGACCAGGTGAGTCTCTCTGGGTATTGAGGTCCTGAGCAGTGTAAGGCTTTATAGGTCAACACCAGCACTTTGAATTGGGCCTGGAAACGTAATTGGCAGTCAGTGCAGTCAGGCCAGGATTGGAACCTCTCACTAGCAATATCTGGCACAAATCTGCTGGGAAGTATATTGATGGCCACACTGTCTCGAGCACCCAGTGTGTTCTAGTAATTGCTGATTATATCCCAGGATAGTTCCCTTTCCCCCCCACATACTAGGGGCAGGGTTCTGTTAGTCCACTGGCTTTCTTTTCCCTCAGGTGACCCTGCTTTGAGGTTGGCTTGCAGACATCTGCTAGTAAACAGAACAAGGACTTTTTCTTTGACACCAGGGTTTTTTAAACTGCAATACTGTATACATAGTCAAAAGCCCTGATGTTAACAACACTCAGGTAAGCAAACATACACATATGTCTGTATTTAGACCATTTCTGTCAACCCACACATTCACCACAGAAAGCTAAATACTGAAACGCATGGGCTTCCTTGGTCTATCCTGGGGCCACATGAAAACAAGGCTTGACACCAGGGTAAGTGGGAATACAAGTATGATCTCAGTTGGAAGAGAGGAGGTTAAGCCCATATATCCCCTGTGCCTCTTTGCTGAGGAGACAGTAATTTCCGCAATCACAGAAGTGTTTCTATTCCTGGGAGTGCAATCAGAAGCCGGCGCTCTGCCCGGCTCATCAGGGCCTTCAGCAAGCAAAGACCCCCCCTCCTTCCCCCCCTTCATGCTCCTGTCACCCTACCACTATCAGGAACAGACATGGAGACCATACCATCTTACAGACCCCAAAGAGGGAAAAGAATAAGGGTGGGTGAATAGATATGCCAATGCCTAGTGGTTAGAGAGCTGGTCCAAGAGGCGCCTCTGCCACAGATCACTAGTACAGCTTTGGATAAGTTGTTTCCCCCGCAGCCCTATTTGTCCCATCTGTAAAATGGGACTACTGATAATCTGCTTCCTTGCAGGCTTGTTTGTGAAAGCAATGTAGATTGCAAAGTCGATTTTTTTAAAGTGCTCTGTAAATTATGAATAGTGAGCAGTGCACCATGTACCCACATGGGGACTAGGAATAAATAGCTGCCCTCTCCCCCCCCCCCCCGAGACTCCTTCACATTGGCCAAGATGAGAAGGGTGAAGAGCCAGGTCTAGTGACTAGAGTGTCAAATCCCCACTCAGCCGCTAAACCCATGGACCCCGTGCCTGCCCCCCTTCTCTTTCCCCACTCCCTCACAGGGTTGTTGGGAGTATAAAACAGGGGAGGGAAGAACCACGTACACCAAACAGGGTAAATATATAATAAGAAGAATAAATTCTTATAGAGATGCCACTTCTGTGTAGGAATTAATATGCCCTAGCCCAGGGGTCTGCAACCCGCGGCTCTGGAGCCGCATGTGGCTCTTTTACATCTTTGCCGCGGCTCCGGGGCGGATACTAGAGAGGGGAGGAGGCGCATTGTGCGCCCCGACACTCCTCACTGTGGCGGGCGCTGTACTGGCTGTGACGTCGCATGGGGGCGGTGCGTGCATTAGTCACGCACCGTCCCGACGTCACCTTCCCGCCCATTGTCAGATCGCGGCTCCGGAGATATATTTGTTTTAAATGTCGCAATGGTTTTGCGGCTCCCAGTTGTTGTTTTTTCTTCGGAAACGGGTCCAAGTGGCTCTTTTTGTCTTAAAGGTTGCAGACCCCTGCCCTAGCCCAATGGTTGAGCACTCACTTTGAACAGAGAAGGTTCACTTCCCAGCCTTTCCACATAGGGCTGGGAGAAAACCCTGCCTGAAATCCTAGAGAGCTGCTGCCAGTCAGTGTAGACATTGCTGAGCTAGATAGTCATATGGGTCCTGACTCCGTAAAAGGCAGCTTCCTATGTTCCCAGGCCCCCTGCATGTAGGAATTTCACCGTTGCAAAGCAGTCCATAGAATGGACAAAGTCTCAGCTCTTAAATAAATGCATGTGAAATAACACAGCCAGCTCCTGCCTTTACACCCACACCACATAAAGGCAAGCCGGCTATTGCTGACGCTTTCGCTTGCATTCCACATCCTCCAGAAGACTGCAATAGGCCTTCCTAATGCTCTGCCCCCATTGCTGTAAGACTTCTGCCCCCACTTCCCTCGCACTGCCTCTTCTCCCCACTCCCTCAATGAGCTTTCCTTTCTTTTCCCTTTTCTTCCTCCTCTCCCCTCTCTCTTTGGTTCCTGCCGGAGTTATTGATTTTCCTGCCTTTTCTTTCTCTCCCCTCGGGGCCCCGAGTCGTGCTGCGTTTTTGTCCTTTTTCTCGCTTTTTCTTTCCTCCGCGCGTCTCAGTTAGAGGAACACAGAAACGAACATGGCCCCCGGGTGTTTGACATCGCCGGGTGGATGCCACACACCAGGGCAAACAGCCTCCGCACCCCGCAAGCAGACAACACACTTTTGCCTGGGACTAAGGCAGCTGCTTCTGGGGTGGAGGTGGCTGGTTGCATTGACTAGACCATTGTTGCCTCTATGCTAGGACTTACAAACACAAAAACGTTCCCTAAATTTGCTCTAGGGTGAGAGGGGGTTATGGACACAGCAATCCTCTGCACCTGCTCTTGGGATGGCGGCTGTTAACACAGGGATCCCTTGCTTAGTACTCAAGGACAGCTGGGATACAACAGGGACATTGGCTTGGCGAAGCTCACATACTTTTTCTTCACTGGCATGACAAGCACAAATGCTGCTGAAGTACTGGAGGAATGAAGCCCACACCCTCAAGCACCTCAAGGCTGTGGGAGGGCAAGAGAGGCGTCCAAGTCCTCTGCAGGAAAAGCTTTGAAAGACCTTTCCTTGAAACCCCCGTGTTCGTTGTGTGCTGCTGTTTAAATCAAAGGCAGTTGCAGCTGAGTCTGGTGTGGAGATCCCGCATTCACATTCGGAAAGACTGTGAGGTCCGTGTGTCTGAGGGGCAGAATCACAGCGTCTGGGGAACATGAGGGATGGAAGTTACAGATGGAGGGAAGGGCTGCTAGATCCAAAAGACATTCTGAGGCTCATAGTTCAGTGGTTCCAACATACGACCATGGCTGTGTCCCCCTGGCACCTCTGGCTGAAGCAAGTGGGCCCTGTGAAGGGCCATTGAGCTATTGGAAAAAACCCTCACTCTTTCTTTCCCTCTGTCACACCATCTTGAAGCTCCCATCCTCCCCAAAGTTACAGAATATCAAATAGCAGGGCTGAAAAGAACCTTTCCTGACATTTTGGAGCCTTCTATCAGATAGAAATATGGCCCAGCTTGAGTGTAGAAATAGTGTGAGGCATCTATGGGTTAGGGTTGATGGGCATCCTTATTGTGGGGTGACATACCCTCCAATATTTCTCCAATGAAAATAGGGACATCCCACTCCATAAGGATAATTTTACTGTTTATACCCCACATATCTTACTGGGTTGCCCCAGCCCTCTGGGCAGCTTCCAACATACATACAAAGTATCATAATAAAACATTAAACATGGAAAAAAACCTTCCCTATACAGTGGTACCTTGAAAGTCAAATGGAATCCGTTCCGGAAGTCCGTTCAACTTCCAAAATGTTTGGAAACCAAAGCGCGGCTTCTGATTGGCTGCAGGAAGCTCCTGCAGACTATTGGAAGCCGCAGAAGCCCCGTTGGATGTTCAGGTTCCAAAGAATGTTTGCAAACCGGAACACTCACTTCCAGGTTTGCGACATTTGGGAGCCAAAACATCCAGGTACCAAGGCATTCGACAACCAAGGTACAACTGTACAGGATTGCCTTCAGATGGCTTGGTGGTCGGATAACTCCATACCCTCCAGCATTTTGCCAATGAAAACAGGGACATCCTAAGTGGGACATTCCTGGATCAAGTCAGAACCTGGGATGGCTTCTCTAAATCAGGGACGTCCCTGGAAAAAAGGGGCAGTTGGAGGGTCTGGGGTGAGGTTGTCGCACAATAGGATACAGGGCCTTACTGCAATGAGGCACTGTGTGAGAGCAGTTCTTGTGTCCAGTAATTGGTCGGTTGCCTACCCTGGATGGGGTTGCACTGACTCTTAAGGAGCACGTTCACAGTTTGGGGAAGCTTCTGCATTTGGTTCTGTCACTGGAGGCTCAGGTAGTCTCAGTGGTTCAAAGTACACTTTACCAACTGTAGCTGATTTGACAGCTGTGGCCATTCCTGGACTAGGAAAGCCTTGCCACAGTAGTTCATGCATTGGTTACAGCAAGACTGGATTACTGCAATGTGCTCTATGTGGGGCTTCCCTCACGCTTCATCCAGAAGCTGCAGTTAGTGCCGAATGCTGTAGCAGATTGCTGACATCAGTGAGGCCTTGTCAGCATATAACACATGTGTTCAGAGATCTGCATTGGTTGTAAATTTGCTACTGGGCCAAATTCAACATGCTAATATTAGCATATAAAGCAGAGGTCCCCAAACCAAGGCCCACAGACTGGATAAGGCCCTTCTGCCACCGCCTGCGCTTACCGGCGCTGCGCTGCGCAGCTGCCCACTTCCGGGTTGGAGGAGCACCAGAAATAGTTTGTGCCCATGCGCAAGAGTTATTTGCACATGTGTAAGAGTTATTTCTGGTGCACATCCGGGTCGGAGGAAGCCCGTGCACGTGCACACAAGCTATTTCCGGTGCTCCTCTGACCCGGAAGTGCACCAGAAATAGTGTGTGCGCATGCGCATGCCCGCCACGCGATCGGCACTGGAGACACTGGCCCGAGGCGCGGTAAGTTTGCTGACCCCTGATATAAAGCCCTTAACAACTTGAGACCAGTTTACCTAGGAGATCATCTTGCTCCACGTGCCCACTTAACCACTTTGATCAGCAAAATTGGCACTACTACAACTGCCACATATACCCATTCTACATTGATAAGAACTCAATTGTTTAATGCACTTTGGAACTCCCTGCCTATTGAGATCAAGCAGGTGCCTTCACTGTAGTCTTTTGGGCACCTGGTGAAAACATTCTTGTTTAGACAAGTCTACCCAGATGCTAGGAAGTTGAAGTGATTTAAATCTGCTTTAGCATTTTAACTTCTGTATGTTTTTAAGTATAGCCGTGAATTTTTCTCAACTTTATTGTTTTATATTTTTATAAACCACATTGAGGTTCTTGTTGTTGTTTTACAATCAAGCGGCGTATGAATGTTATGAAATGAATGAATGAATGACTGAATGAATGAATGAATGAATGAATGAACAGTTTGATATTGGGTGACCCCTTGATGTGACTTTGTGGATGCGTCTAGTTGCCATATAATGGGACAAAAACGGGGGGTGGGTGGCGGGATTGCCTGTGTGGATTGTACAATCCTTTTGGTCCCACTCTCCGCTCTATGATTCTCTTAAGCAAGAAATAAATGAAAAAAGAGCTCCATTAGATCAGACTAAGGGCTCAACTAGTCTAGTCTCCCATTTTGCACAGTGGCCAGCCAGATGCTGCCAGGAAGCCTACAAACAAAGCTTTCACGGCATTAATTCTTCCCAGCAACTGGTATTCAGTGGCACTGCCTCTGAACCTGGAAGCTCCACACAAAGGCTGCCATCCATTAATTAATTAATCAATCTAATCCCCCTTTAAAGCCTTCTAAACACATTGCTCACACCTTTTGCAGCAGCAATTCCACAGGTTAATTATGCATTGCATGGAGGCAACTCTTCATTCTGTCCTGAGCCTCCTACCAACTGGCATAAGTGGGTGACCCCAGGTTAGGAGAGAGTGAGGAAAAACTCATCAGGATCCACTTTCTCTGCCCACTGGGCATATTTATAAAGCCCGTGTATCCCCCTCACTTTCTAAACTATAAATAAATAAATCCAAACCGTTGGTGTTGAAAGTTGTTAGGCATCCTAATTTGGGGAAGAGGAAGGTGATGCTGGGATGATCAGCCCCTGCTTCTCTTTGAGACACACAGCACCGATGAGACGACACACATGCCTCAGAGAGGTTTAATCAAAGTCGGCAGGTTTCATTTCCACCTGCCAGCTGCCTGCAGGAGCAAAATCCCCCTGGATTGCGACAGGTTTTTTGGGGAGGAAAAGTGGGGGACCAAGAAAGGCTGTGAGGGAAGGAAATTGGGGGGGGGGGGAGTTATTAGCCAAGAGGAACCAATCACCAGGTTCCCAGGGCCAGAGGGGAGATGAGAGGGTCTAGGGTTTCATGCATCAATTTCACGCCTCCCACAAACCCTTAATCCCATCAAGTGACGCTCTCAGGCTCTTCTCTGACTGTAATTAATTTGGAAGCCACACATGCGCGCACACACTCAAGACTTGCCCGCACAAAATCTCTCCCTGCTGATGCCCGGTAATCCCAGGTTAATACTCCTCCCTCCCACCTCCATTTTGGGCTATTCTTTCCCAGTTCTAACCTGCTACTTTTATGCAGCCCTACACACCTCACCATACCCAACTTTTAAGCCGAGTCAGAAATTAGCCAGAGCCTCTGTTATTCAGTTTGTGAAGTAGTGATAAAGCATGTGCAGAGTGTATTTCAGTTATATAATTTCAGCCAAACTTCAATTTGGCTGCTCTGGCTCAGGGGCTAACAAGAGGCTTGAGCCACATTACCTTTCATTTTAGAAACCTTTCTCCTAAGTTACTAACTTCTAATAGGTGAGGTGTTTGTGGCCTAAATCTTCCTGGATTCTGCAATCTACCCCCCCCCCCAAAAAAAAAACTCCACCACCTTAAACCACTCCTTTCTTAATTTATAGCACTTGCCTCTCAGTGCCAGGTGAAGGAGAATCCCTGCCCAAACAGCTGCTCCCGAACTCTCTTTCATTTCTTCCCTCCATTGGCAAGGCCCTTTCCCAGCTGTTTTGGTGTGCGCACAGATTCCATGCAAAGCTGCCAAAACCCTCTGCCTCGCGCTGGATCACCTCTGTTTCCTGGAACCCGGACAACAGGCCACTTTTGCTAGCACAGCTGTGCCTGGCAGTTTTGTGAAGCCCACACACTCTCTTGCTCTTTAGTGGAGCATGAGCCAGGCATGGGGCGGGGGGGGGGGGAGCTTTTCATAAGTATCCATTAATGGCTTGATCTGGAAACTGGAGCACCTGGAGGAAGGGGGTGGGTGGGCAATGGTCCCAGAATCCTCTGCTTTTTGCAGGAAGGAACAAGGGTGCGGGCGGCAGCAGTGAGAGATAAATGAGAGAGGGTGTGAATGAACACAGAGACAGCATGTATGAAAAAAGTGGCCGGTGGTGAGAATCAGTGTTGGCACTGCCAGAAAGGGCCTGTAGGTTTGGCTGAAGAATGGTATTAATAAACAACACCATGGATTATATGCAGAGGAGGGTGGGCAGAGTGTGTTGAAAAGGAGGCACTTTCTCTCATACAGCCATTTACAATCGTGGCGTCTCTTTCTGAATGGGTGTTATCTATAGAATTATTCCCATGTATTTGCTTGCAGCCTGAATTAGTGTGTCTGGGGAAGGGGTAAGAGCTACAGCCCAAAACTAGATTCAGGAGGATCCCTGTGTACAGCATGGAAAACATTGCAACCAGAGAAGGTTTTTGCTTGGTTGTGAGTGTATCTGTGATAAACTGTGACCTGGATGAGCTTTGTAATAGGATGGGCTGCACACACAAGATCAATATTGGCAGCTACAGTCAAAAGAATCTGTCCAAGGGTGGGAAGGATGACAGTTTCCTTTATTTCAACCTGGGCATTAAAAGGCAAAGACACTTCTCTCTAGTAGCAAGGTGTACCTATGGAGTAAAACAGTACCCTTGATTAAATGTTTGAGAAACAGGGCCAAAAATTAGGGGATGTGTTTATAAAGTATCGTACAGCTTGACAGCCCAGTTGTTGCAGATTTGGAGTAATTTAGTGTGCAACGATGTCAGCTGTGGAATTGCAGACATTAGAAGGCAAGTGAAGCTGCCATATGCTTAGTCAGACTACTGGTCCATCTAGCTCAGTATTGCCTCCACTGAGTGGCAGCCTCTCTCTGTGGTTTTAGACAGGGATCCTTCCCAGCCCTGCCTGGAGATGCCAGGGATTAACCTGGGATCGTCAGCATGCAAAGGATGTTCTCTACTACTGAGCTGAGGCCTTCCTAGAGCTTACTGTCTTGTAGATAGATTTTTTAATATGGGCCTGAAGAACGTGAAAGCGGGCAGGTATTATCTAAAAGCGCATTAACATATAGGTACAATGGTGCAGTGTGAGGACTATCATCTCAAAGGAGCTATTTAAAGTACTACATTAAAGTGTATTTATGGCAGCAAAACACAATGGCACAACTAAGTAGGTGTGTGTGCTAATAATGCAACCATGTTGTTTTGTGTAAGTAGTGTGTGAAGTAGAACATTGTTACAGTGTTTACTGACCTGTTGGCACAATGGCATAAAGGATGTGCATATGGGGAACCTGTCCTCCGCCGCCACTGCCCCCCGACCCCAAAGTTGTTGGACTCACGTTTCCTCACCCTTGTCTTAAAAGACGTTGGCATCCTGCATGACAAAAATTGTGTCATACAAGCCATGAGGCTATGTAGCGACAGGGCAGAATCTGGTGTCAAGTCACATTGTGTAGGATGGCAACATCTCCTTGAATGAGGGTAAGCAGAGCATTTGAGAACATGAAGTAACACCCCAAGAGCAGGTAAGCAGTCCATATTTGCACAAGGGAATAGATATGGCAGTATACTTAACTGTAGCTGCTGCAAGAAGGAGCAGTGATAAATCATGTACCTAAAATTCTCTAGCAACCACATGGGGAAGATATGTAGAGATAGAACCCTACTCACAAAAGCATCTATATTTCAGAAATATGGTTAACATGGGAAAATGTGTCTGACAAATGCTGGCAATTGTGCACGCTCCCTAGACAATGTGAAGAATATCTTAACAAATGGGAATTGTGTACACTGACCAGTCAATGTGTATAGCCCTCCAAGGGATATTAGTGAATCTGAGCATTTCACACCTGACCAGAGAACGTACATGTTTTCCAAGTGGTGAACTCACCATGACCAGCCAGTGTGTGAAATATGCCATCACGTTTGCACACATTTCCCAGCATCACTTGAGTTTTTGCACATATGCAGAGTTCCCTGTTTATGCTCTTCATTTGAGTACACTACAGCATCTAGCGAATGTGCAAACTACCGTATTTTTCGCCCTATAGGACGCACTTTTCCCCCTCCAAAAATGAAGGGGAAATGTGTGTGCGTCCTGTGGGGCGCATGCAGGCTTTCGCTGAAGCCTGAAGAGCGAGAGGGGTCGGTGCGCACTGACCCCTTTCGCTCTCCAGGCTTCAGGTAGCTCTCCGCAAGCCTTGGGAGCCCGCGGGAGTTCCCGCCAGTCTCCCAAGGCTTGCGGAGAGCTGCCTGCATCCCGAAGCCCGGGGCGCGCTGAGTAGCGTGCCCCGGGCTTCGGGCAGATATCCACAAGCCTGGGGAGACCGGCGCAACTTCCCACTGGGCTCCCTAGGCTTGCGGATAGCAGCCTGTTCTGGGGGCTGGGGTCGGGGGAAGCTCGGGCTTCCCCCGCCCCAGCCCCGCGCTTGGGGGGGAAATATTTTTTTTTCTTTATCCCCCCCCCCAAACTAGGTGAGCCCTATGGGCCGGTGCACCCTATGGGGCAAAAAATACGGTAACCAGTGCTCATATGTGTTCACCATTCAACTTACACTACTAATCACCGAGGTGCATACATATCAATAATTAAAAGAACACAGCTACGTTGCTGGAAGTACATTTGATGAAAACCGCTTGCAAAATGGTGGGGGCAAACTATTGATTCTGTCTCAAGGCCTGCAGATAGAGCTACCGGGGTGTTTAAAGACAGATGCAACTGTGTTGTTGCAATTTCATTGTATATTTGGGGAAAACATGGGAATATAGGTGGAAGGCTGTTGTTGCCACAGGCAGTGTCAAATTTTTACCTGTCCCCACTGTATTCAGTGTGTATTCCTGGTTGTGTGTGCCTCCTCATACAAGTTCACAGTACTACTGCTATTAGTAATAATACTGTTAGTAGCGCTGCACTGTATACCATTTATTTATTCAAAAATTTATATCCCACTTTTCAACATGCAGGTCTCAAAAGGGCTTATAACTATAAAATTACAATAAGAAAAATTTAAAACATAAATTAAACCGCCAACCTTTCAAACCTCAATAATTTAAAATCTCAACAATTAACATTGCTGTAGGCACTCTAATGCATTCTGGGCACTAAATCTGTGCAGCACAGTTACTTGTGCGCCTCAGCATCTCTCACTGACCACACCCAAACGAGCTAATCTGTTGCTAGGAGGCTCTTCTAGCAGCCAACGCCTCTTCAAGGGAGAAAAGGCACAACCGGTGAGAAAAATCTACAAGTGGCAGGAGGAGAGAGGAAGCCATTCCGATTGTGTGCTTGGAGGGAGAGACCATACATGTGGTCTCTTTCTCAAGCAGCAGAGACAGTTGCCTTGACCCAAGGATGGAGAGGGGAAAGGCCGTAGCTCAGTGGCAGAGCACCTGCTTTCCATGCAGGAGGTTGCAGGTTCAATCCCTGGTAAGGCTGGAGAACTGTTGCTGGTCAGGGTAAACAAATGGGCAAAGTGGACCAGTGGTCTGGCTCAGTATAATACAGCTTCATTTGCTTGTAATACCATCCTCGGCAGACCAAGAGGGCAAATGTGCTTAACCAGTCTTACCTAGTCCATCCTCTGGAGGTAGATGACTAATATTGCCATGTTGAGAATGGCTGAGGCTTATTGGTCCAAGTCCATTGAGTGAATTGATGGCTGAGCTGGAAAGGCGGCGGGGGTGGGGGTGGGGCGTTGAGGTTGAACTGTGGCCAACCCCTGCATGCTAAATAATGCTGGCAGTCAGGAAAGGGGGGGATTTGCTTTGATGCACTAAAACAGCCATGCGCGCGCACAACCTGAAGAGAGACAGTTATTGATACCGAGCTATACCCATGCCAGAAGAGTCACCCGAGCAACACACAATCAAGAGAGGAGGCAATCGGCAAAGCAGACAGTCAGAGGGCAGAGGCAGCCACTGATCCACACGCACAGTCAGAGAGGAGAGAACAAGCCATGTGCACAAAAGGGAGAGGCAGCCTCTGATACAGGTTCACACAGTGGGTGAGATTTAACACACACACCCCAGTACAGTGATCAGTAAAGAGAGGCAGCCTTTGATGCACCCGAAACAGCAGCAAAGAGGATCATTGACACACATGCACAATCGGAAAGGCAGAAACAGCCACTGATACAGCCAAGGACACACCTGCTTTGTAAAATGCTAGCAATCTCACATGTGAACGGCCAGACTCCAGGTGTGAAAAGCCCACATAGACACATGAAAAGAAGCACACGCTCAGATACTACACACCCAACGATGTGGGGTCCCAAGCGCAGATACTCATAGACAAAGATGCACACACTCAAAGGTCATAGTCACCATCAGACTGGGCCATACCAATGATCCATCTTAATCTAGTCTCCAGAATCCGGCAAGGAAAATAGCGCTTCAGCCCCCACAGCTGCGGAGCCCACTGTGTGGCCCCATTTCCAATCCTAGGGAAAAAGCGGGCAGAAACATCTTTGTGACCGGCAGCCACAGACTGCCCCCAAGATTGCACAAAAGATGAAAAGTGGTCCAGCTAGCCTGCAGGCTGTAGCAAAACACCCACCTGCAAAAGAAACTGGGCTGAGAAAAGGATGAGAAAAGCCGGAGCTCGCACATCCTTTCGGAAAAGCCAGCATCACCTTAGGGATTCCGCCCCCACCTCCCCACACGGAAAACATTGTTTCCTGAGGAAACCACAGTAGTAATTACAAAGTGATGTTATCCTCTGCCTTGCATTCAGCTTCACAGTCATCTTCCGCAAGAGGCTGGTTCCTGCACCCATCTTTGCTGGCTGCTATCAGTGTTACCCCATTCTCCATTATTCTCTCTAAGGATTCCCTTCCTTTCAAAAACAAAAACCCACTTTGAATCCCTACCTATTTGCATTGTCTGGTGACAATGAGTTCCGTAGGTATTTCAAGGACTGTGCATGAAGTGTGAGGAGAGCTTTTTAGAGAAGGGTGTCCTGAACCTAGCAGGAGGCAGCAGGACAGAGAAAAGGGAATACTGAATGGAACACGCACAAAAACAAGACAGGATTTCTTTACTCAAGCGCCAAAGGTCCTATAATGGTTCCCACCTTTCTTCCTGTGGTACAGCACCTCTTGCCTTGCTCCTCTCTATTAAACAGCACCCTGTGGACATTACCTTCTTCACCTACTGCCTCACCCTTTGCTTGGCATGCAAGTGGTCATGAGAATGTGGCCCACGTTCTCCAGCCAAGCCTCTGCCCCTCTGCCTTGTTGAGGGATCATAGGTGGTGCAAATGCTTTGCATGCTGAATCGCAAGCCTCCTCTTAAAAAGAAGGGATCTGTGGCCTTTCGCCAGGCAACTCCCTAAATTCCCTGGCCCCCTCTTTTCCTTCCCTTCAATTCCTTTTCACACTCACACCTTGCCGCTATTTCTGTTAGATGGCTGTTTCCATGGGCTGGCATGAGACCTTACGTATGAAAAGAGTTGCCCAGATGCCAACATAGGCGGGAGAGAGGGCACCGTGCTTGAACCAAGGGGGGTAAGGGTAGAGGGCCTTAATAAAATGGACAAGCCCCACCTCCTGACTCCTCCCATTTTAGCCAAACCATGCCTTTTAAAGAGAGGCATCACAAAAAGTATACCTCTCACCCACCTGCCCTCCACTCCGCCCAGTAATTTGAGCACTAGGCGGGCATGTGAGGAATCACCTTGTGAATTCTTTGGAAAAAGCAGAAGGTGCTGGAAGGGGATTCTGCATCCAATTCTTAATGACCAAACCTTTTCCGAAGGAGTTCAGGGGCCTGGTTATCAACACCCCCCTTCTGTTCCTCTCTCTTACCTCTGGGCCCTTCCCAGTTCCCAGTCCACTATTCAGTCAGTGACTGACTGGCGCCCAGCAAAGACACCTACCTCCTCCTTGGGCCCACGAGTGCATGGGAAGCATGGAGGCACTGCTGTGCATGTGTGCACGTGCGCACATGCATGCTGGGGAGGAAGGCAGATGTGGCAGGCCAAGAGATGTCTTCTTCCCCAGGCACATGGAGCCAAGGAAGGATGGGGAAGGAAGTGTGCTCCTTATCTGGACTCTTGGGGTGGCGTAGGAGGCGGCTTCTGGGTTGAGAACGGGGAAGGCGGGGGGAACCCAGTCCTCTGCATCCAGGGTTAGAATGAGGAAACCAGCCCCCTCTGTCATTTTGGGAGAAGGAGGGGCCTGAGCCAACCAGGATGCCTCGGTTCTCTCCCCCCTCTGCTGCTAGATCTTGGATACATCCATTCCCAACTCATTTTGGGCAGAGTACAGACTCAGAAAGGATTCTGCTGTGCTTCAGCCCTGGCGTTCAAATGGCAGATTTTCCCTTTCTTTTAATGACTGGTAGATAAATCACTCTCTGTCTCGACATCCCAGCCTTTCCACCCGCTCACAAATAAAATCCTCTTTAACTCCCATCCTACCTGTCAAAACCCTTATTAAGAGGCCAGTTTAGGCAAACCTCCTATCAACGCCCCCCTCCCCGCCCCACTTTGCGAGGGAGAGTTACCTCTGTAAGAGCCAGCCTGCCACCCGGTGGGGAACCTGAATACCTCCTAAGGTCTTCAGGCAGCCCCTTCCCTGGCATGGTCTGGCTTGGGACCCCTCCATTCACACGTCCCTGGGCTTGCAAACTGCCATCTTAAGATTCCCTCTGCTGGCCTTCCTGCTGCTGATGATGATGAGAGGTGTGGTCCCTCCATGATCATTCATTGACCAAACCGCGCTGGGGAAAAGTCTCCTTTCCCTCCCCGGCTCCACCAGGCTTTTCAACCCCGCTCTCACCTCACTAGCTTCTGATCCAGGCAGGCCAGGCTGGGCTTCCTTTTGTCCTGCAGCTCACACCCAGCGAGATCCTCTGGCAGACCCAAGCGGGGGCCTGACTCTGGCTCTTCTCACACCTCCAAACCCAATTTCAGAGGGCGCGTGGCATCGCTGGCGTCTAGGACCCAGACGGACGTGTGTGTGTGTGTGTGTGCGTGTGTGTGTGTGTGTGTTCGGGGAATGGGCACAACCCTGCAATGTTCACACACTGTCGCCCACCCACCCCAGGTTCTCCAGCGCCCCTCCCCTTTGTGGGAGAATCCTTTTGGGGGGTGGGGCTCTGTTGCTCCAGTCCTCCAGCCCCCAGTGGAAATCTGAAGATGTCTGGCTCCTTGCCTCACTTGAACCACTGCGATCCACTCCCTTCCTGAAGGATCGAGTGGCTCCCTCCTGCTTTGGGCTCCCTCCTGCTCTCAGCCCCGCGCTCCTCCTCGAAGACCCAGGAGCCTTGGCTCTCTTTCCCACCTCACCCCTTTATGCTCCTCGTTAGTACTGCCCGGGCCCACTAACCACTAGGCGCTCTTCTCCTGCCAAAGTCTCCTGGCTCCTATCCGCTCCGACTGCCTAGGCTCCGCTCCCAGAGGGTCCCTGGGGAGCCTTCCTCCCACTCGCCCCTCCAGACCCTTCCGCTCTCCCATGGGAACGCGGGACCCGATCCTGCTAGATTCCCCCCCCCCCTTCCCTTACGCCGCTTTAACGGAGGCCGTTCAATACAACCAGAAAAAGACTCCGCTCTAAGGGGGAAGAAGGGATCCCCCCCCCCCGTCCCCGCTTTCCTGGCTTTTCTTTTTGTGTCTCAACGGGAAAAAAGGTAGATGCCCTTCAATTGGCTTTCTTTTCTTTTCTCCCTCTCTCTCTTAAAAAAAAATACAGACTGCTAAGAAAAGCCAGACACTGCAATCAAGTCTGTACGCCTCTTGTCTCTCTGATATTCTTTTGCAGTTGCATAGGTTGGAATTAATTCAGAATAATAAGAAGGAAGGTTTTTTAAACAACAACAACAAAAATCCTTTCTTTCTTTTTTGCATCTCATACTCTTGCAGTCTGGGTGATTAATGCCACAAACAAATCGCGCGCGAGCGTGTACACACACACACAGAGAGAGAGAGAGAGAGAGAGAGGAGGGAGGGAAAGAGAAACGGGGGTGTCACTCACTATTATTTTTCCTGCAACCCAGTGGGGGGGGGAGTGTTAGAGAGAAAGGGTGCTGTTAGAAGTCTGAAGTCAAACCTTGGTATCGCCCCCCCCCCCCACGGAAAAGGGCAAAATCCTAAATCAAGGGGGTGCGGGCTTTTCTCTCCAACTGGGGACAGCTTGCACATTAGTCCGACGTGTTTCGAGATCATCCATATGATGGAGAGAGGCAGTTCAAGCTCCCCCCATCACTTTTCTTTGGACACACACACACACACACACACACACACACACACGAGAGAAAGGTGCTGGGGGGGAGGTGCCAGAGAAGCCCCCTCCTCCCTCCACCTCCTCCAAGCCCCCAATCCCTCTGCCCGTGACCCTGCACAACAACACCCGGACGGACGTTTGTCTCGGCATTGGGGGGGACGGACGGACGGACGGGGGTGTCTTAAGTAAATAAATAAAGGGAGCCGCTCTTACCTTTTCATGACAACTCCCGAGGACAGAATAAGCCAGAGGTGAATGGAAGGGGTGCAAAAATTTCTCCGCGTCTGGAGAGAAAAAAAGAGGTTTTTTCCTCCTCTCGCTTTTGCAAAAAAATGATTTTATTTATCATCCCCATTTCCCCCTCGCTTTAATCTCCTTTCCTCCTGCGGGGAATCAAACGAGCGCTAAATCCAACCAGCCACAGGAGCGGCGGCAGCAGTAGCAGCAACAGCAGCAGCATCCTCCCCCACCTCGTCCTCTTATCTCCCCCCCCCCCGCTTTTCCCTTCCCTTCCAAAAATTTCTTCCCGATCTTCATTCACCGCTCAGGCGCCCCCCCCCTTGCCTTCCTTTCCCTCCGCGCCCCCCCCCCCGCGCCCTCTCCGCGTCTGTCTCCGTTCAAGGTTGTTGCAGCTTCCGCGCTACACATGTTGCATCCCAAAGTTAAAGCAGAGAAACCGGCGCCGGGGAGGCGGGTGGGCGAGCGGGCGGAGGGTCGCCTGGGCCGGGAGGGCTCGCGCGAAAGACAAGAAAGAAGCCCAAGTCTCCCTTCTTCCCTCGCAGGCTGCCTTTCCCCGAGGCCCTGAGCCTAGAAATCTCCGCATCGCTCGGAGAGTTGAGTTATTTATTTATTTCAACGCCCCCCCCCCCGCGATTTTTCCTTTCCTTTCCCACCACCACCCCCTTTCCCGGGTCACCTTTCTAAAAAACACGCGGCGGTGCAAAAGAGAAAAAAGGGGGGAGGTGAAGAGAAGCGCATGGGGAGGAGGAGGAGGAGAAGGGGGGGCGAGCGGGCGCTGATATATTTTTATTCCTTTAACGCAGACCAGACCACGTCGTCTGTTCTTTTCCCCTCTCTCGCGCAAGGCAAAGATACACACACGCAGACACACATACACACACACGCCAGAGAGGGTCATTAGCATTCCGCACCAACACCACGTCCCCACCAGCACCACGGCAGAGGCAGGTTGCAAAGCGAGGCAGAGCAGGCGAAGCACAGCGCTGCAGTCCTAGGCGCTGGTGAGGGGGGGGGTGCGGGGAGCTGGATCGGATCCCTGGCTTCCCCGGATCCCTTCTCAAAAGTAAGGGGGGCGCACACACATCCACGCGCGCGCGAAAAAGAGAGAGAGCCGGCACGCACCAACCTGGCTCCTCCGACTGAAGTGAGGCTGGGAGCCCTGGGTCTTCTTGGCAGAGGCCGGGATCAGGGGGGAATCAAGGGGTGTTGTTGAGGGGGGGAACCCACACCCGTGGAGGGGGCTCGCCCCCTCTGCGTGGGAGATGTGGTCTGTCTCCCACGGCCACGCGAGGAGGTCGAGGCGGAAATGCAACGCAGAGAGAAAGGTGAAGTTTGACAGTCTCCGCTTACTTGCCTGCAAAAATCCCTCCCTCCCTCCCTCTGCCTTCCCAACGTGCCCACAGCATTAGAGGTGCGAACTGACCCAGAGCGAGAAAGAAAGAGGCGACCTCGCGGGGGGGGGGGGAGGTAAAAAGACCACACTATTTGCATATGGTTGATCATTGGGATGTATGCAAATATAGCTTGCCCATTGCTTAGCATCGATCAGAAGGCGAGCCAGCCGGGTTGCAGGAGAGTGGAAGGGGGGGCGGAGTAGAGAGGGATCATGCCAGTCTTCCTTTGGCTGCCATCCACCCTGCCATGAAGACTGTAGAGAGATGCTTAGGATGGATGGAGACTGGAGAAGGCATTTTTAAAAAGCAGAGGAAGGGAGTGAAAAAGATCGTGCATCCCGCTCCCGTGTTACCAAAAGGTAGGCAGTAAGAACAGGTTTTTTGGTTCTGTCCCTGTAGCGTCACGCAGGATGGAGAGAGACACCACAGGGCTATGAGAAGCCAAGCAGGGGAGAGCTTGTCACACAGCCGCTGGTGGGAGAAGAAGTGAAGTCAAATAAATGAATCAATGGCTGTGGTAGTACAGGCCGGGCGTCGTTAGAGGGCGCTGCACGGGCCAGGTCCCCACCTGCCATTTGGTTCTCTGTTGGCAGCCTGGGGAGCGCGGCGGGAGGGATGGGGGCGGAGTATAAGAGGAAGTGCAGGAGCCACGGAGAGCGGGGAAGCCATTTGAGAACAAAGGCAGGTTTAGTCCAAGTTGGGGAGGGAGCAAAAGAATCCTGTTTGGTGTTGGATCTTTTGGTGGTAACAGTTGGAAGGTAGGGAAACCCTGCTGTCATTTAAGTGGATTTATAGCCCACCATATTTCAAAGACTCGTGGTGGGTCTAAGGAACATGTCTCCGTCCTGACTGCCATTGGTTCTCCAGGGTTTCAGAATCCGGCAGAAGTCTTTCCCAGTATTTCCCTCTATGGAAATGCCAGAGATTGAACGTGGGACATTCTGCACTGCTCCACCACTGAGCTGTGGACTTTCCTCCAAACCATCCGCTTCCCTGGCTCTGCCCAAGAGAATTGCACCGTCCCTTTTTACAACCCAGTCAGCACTACAGACACAAAACTGTTCTAAGCTCTTCCCGCCTGTCATTTGTAATGTGATTCAGCACCTGCCCCCTAAGGATCAAGAAGACAGCAAAGACTCTTGAAGTGCAACCCTCCCCTCCCCACATGCACGCACACACATCATTCGTAGAACTGGAAAGCTGGAAGAGACTACAAGGGTAATCTAGTCCAACACCCTGCAATGCAGGAGTCGTTTGCCCAGCGTGGGGCTGTAACCCATGGCCCTTAGATTAAGAGTCTTGTGCTCTACCAGCTGAGCTCTACCCTTCAGTCCTCCAAGATTCATCCATATAATTCAGGCTGCAGCAGAGAGTAAGGGAGAAGGGGAGCTTTCTTGCCACTTGCCAAGATTGCTTGCCAACGTGCTTGCAGGAGAGCCCCAGGTGAATCAAGTGAGTGAGCCAAAACACACACTAAGAGAAGGCACACACACCTTCAGCTTTCCTGACCATCTTGACCTGGGAGCAAGCTTTGGACCCAGGTGAGTTAATCGGGGAGGCATGGGTGCCATGCAAAATTCACCCATATCATACACCCTGGGGGAATTTTATTGGAACTCAGGTCTGTTCCACCCAATAACTCACTCTAATTGCAGAATCTCTTTGGGTGCCTTCCCCCCCCCCCATGCTTCCAGGCCTGGAGAGCAGTTGCCCTTTCAAAATTTTCTGTGGAGTGCTAGAATGGCCCACTTCTTGTTCTCATTGATCCCTGTTTCCTTTTTGACACAGTTTCCACCCCAAAATCCTCCACTGAAAATTGAAAATAGTAATTTCTGGGTCACAGTTTCCTTTCAAAATCATTTCATGGCAGGCTGCTAGTCAATAGCTGAATTATTATACGACTATATATATCAATGTGAAACATAAAGAGAATAGGTCCCTGCCCTATAGAGCTTGCTGTCTGTGGTTCTTTAAATATGTGTTTTGTTTATTTTTGTATATACCATAACAAAACAAAAACAACACTAACAAAGAAATCACAACTCCCACTCAATGCAAAAACTGTTTTCTATGTGAAATGATCAGATTTTGAAAATATCTCAAGGCATCTTGCCATAGCAATCCGTGTGTGGAGAGTGGTCCTGGGCATAGCCAAGGGAGGCGGGGGGGGAGCTGCCCCCCATCAAGTAAAACAATAGAACTAATTAACCAACTGACCAATCATGTTGGTTCTGCCCCCTCACAAAAATCCTGGCTACGCCCATGAGAGTGGTTGGTTGTGTTCTTTAGTAGCTGCATATATAATAAAACCAGACTAATATATATTGAAGTTGTCAATCCAGGTGTTATGTATATGTGTAGTTCTATGTACAGCCCGTTGTTTAATTAAAGCTAAAAACCAAATCTGTTGGTATCAGGTTTCAAACATATTGGAGATGGGGGCTTTCCAGAACTTTGCAACAGCCAATAATGCTTTGGCAAATATGAATAAAAGTGAGTCCTTTTGAAATAATTCAGGTCTCTGATTTCCCGAGTTTCCATCGCTTTTGCCCCCTGAGATTCTGAAAGAGTATCATACTTGGAAGTCCTTGTGATTAGCTACCTCCGTCTCTACTCATCTTGTGGCTCAGACTACAAATTTTTCCCTCTAAAACTTTCCTAATGGTTGTAGCTGTTTGATATCTGACTCATAAAATGTTTGGGATGGAAGGGAACTTGGGGGATCCAGCCTAACCTGGGCTCTTATGAAAAGAAGGATGGTATATAAATGCCATAAATAATGGTAAGGATAAATAAAAATAACTCCCTTGCATTGGGACAGAGCCCTTGTGTACCAGAGATGCTCAAAACTCCAATGTTAACTCTTCATATGGAATAAAAGGGGTGGGTGTGGGAGACCTCTCTACTTCCTAAATCAAGATGCCACTCTTTTGGCATGTTAACAGAAGCAGCATGCTATAAAAAGTGGCACAATTTTGGTGCAGTATAGTAATTATTCAGTGGAGGAAAGTATTCCTCATCTGTTTTGGGAGGAGAGCATATCTGTGTCTATGTGCAGATGGTGTTCCTTTCAGATAATTCACATATTGCTGTTTGAGTTTGCTAAATACACGTACCCTAACCTGAGACTGGAATATATTTTGAACTTTGGATCCACTGCTTTGGAATAGTGAGTAGGATAAACAGCAATCCAATCAATACAGGGTTGGGAGCAATTTATGTTTACATAAAGTTACCATCTTAATGCTTTTCCCTAAAAACTTAAAAAAAATAAATCAGAACAACCCAACCTTTGCTTCCCTTCCCTTCACCCAAACCTACAAGCTGTGAAACTCGCCTATCGCCTCCTCCCTAGCACCAAGCCTTGCTTGGTTCCAGTCCAGTCTCTATATCCAAATACTCACTGAACCCAGAAGCTTTTGTTGGCAGGCTGGGGCAGCTGTTTATAGTTTGCACACCACCCTAGTCTCCAAGCGGTGCAAGGTTCCAGGGGTCTACCCAGGGTTTGGTTTCCTTGGAATGAGGGGCAGCGGAGACTGTCTTTAGGGTATATGTTTTATATACACATGTATACAACCTGAGTCTATGATGGAGGGGCTCACAGCATTAACAGCGCAGGAGATCTTGCTTCTCCCATCATCACAGCCTTGGATTCAAGCAGAAATCAAGCATGGCTCTCACTCTAGGCTTCTGCCTGCCTCTAGCCCAGCTCACATACTCATCTCTGCCTTTGTCTTCCTTACTACCAGCCAGGTGAGGGGGGGCACCCATTTGCCCTCTGGCACGGAGCAACCTCCTTTATTACACTAAGGACCCATACCCAGGGGCCATTATGGCCCTTGCCTGGCTAATTAAAAAGTGTGGAATTCCCCAAACTCACAACAGTATGGAGGTGTCACCCTCATTCCTTGATGCAGCTTTTGCTGGGATCAGCTATTTCTCCAGGGATTCCCCCCCCCCAGCTCCCTTATACTGAGCCAAACCATTTGCACATCTAGTTCAATGTTGTCCAAGTTGACTGGCAGTGGCTCTCCCAGCCCTAACCTGGAGATGGCGGCAATTGAACCTGGGACCTTCTGCATGCAAGGAAGATGCTCCACCACTGAGCTAAGACGCAGCTACCTCCAGGTTGTTGAGAGATGCCTGTTTCTCTCCCACTTGTGTCCCCCTGCCCCACTTCTTCTTCTTCCACAGCGCAGGGCTTCTGCTGCAACCATAGAATTAGGGCTGGGAAGTTTGAAACACAGATACCACAAAAGGGGGAGCATTTTGGCTGAGTCCTTCTAGCAGCAGTGGGAAAGCAGAACAGCTCGGAGGAACAAAGGAACCCTTCTCTATTCATGACACTCGACTTTTGCTGGCAGGGAACAAGGGAATGAGGAAGAAAGAGAGAGAAAAATAGACACAAGAGAGAATGAAAATGTCCAGCACCAGGATTCCAGCTGCCTTTAATGAGAGAGATCTGTCCTCCCTTCAGGGAAAGGAATGGGGGCTAATGGGATAGCATAGGGAAGGAGGGCAGGACTCCTGGGTTCTCTAAGTGGGAGCAGTGAGGTGACAGGGGACTAGAGCAGCAGGGGGGTGTTGGGAACTGAGGTTCTGAGCACTCGGGGTGGGGGTGGAGGTAAGGAAGAGCCTGACATCAGAATTAAAAATCCACATGAAGGAAAAATTCATGATCAGGGGCCAGCAGGAGCACAGATACTTTTACGTCAGATTTTTAAATTCAAGTACATTTGGCAGGCAAAATTCATGAGTAGGAGACACAATTCCTGCTTGTGTTTGCTCACAGATCTTTCCTGCAAATTCCCTGTGGATTCTCTGTATTCTAATGTACCATTTCCACACACCCCCACTTGGGTGTTTCCCTCCCATATGTATTCTTTTACAAGACAAAGAGAAAAAGCCCACATTAGAATCATGGTTGACAGCATGGTAGAATATTCTAGTGGTGTAAAGTGGAGGGACTGGAGAGTCATTAAGAGAGGGGAAGTGGGGTGTCTTAACACTGGAATTGGCTGAGACTGGTGGTGTGCCTAAGACTGCAGATCGGTGTCTAAGAAGGTGGGTGATTAGATGCTGTGCAGGCATACAGATCCACCCATTCAACACATATGTACATGCTGTGATAAATATCTACTGACACACAGGTGTAAAACTAAGCCACTCATTTAAAAAAACACCCCTGGGGGAAATTAATGTTGATATAGAAACACACACACAGTCACACACACACATATTTATTTATTTTTACATTTTCAGGTGTGTATATATTGAGGGCTGAATATGCCCCAATCCTAGGAGGAGAATAGCCAGGTGGAATCAAACCAGTATCCTTTCTGTTTAGCACCCTGCTTCCAGTAGCAGGCAAGCCAAAGGCTGCTGGGTGCTCACAAGGAGGACATGAAGGCAGTGACTTTCCTCTCTGATGTCACCAGCCCCTGTTCTTTTGAGGTATACTTTATATATGGAGGTTCCATTTCACTGCCATGACAAATAAGCTGTTGCTGGCCCTAAAAACCACTTATTTGTCTAATCAGATTTTTTGTTAGAGCACCCTAAGGTAACAGCCATTGCTGCCTCATATGGTAGTGAACTCCATAGGTGAAATATGAGCTGTTTGAAAAAGGATGTCCTGGCACCAATCTTGAACCAATTTCTGAACACTTTTACTGGGTGATCTTGAATTCTGTTCTTAAGAAAGAATTTCCTCCTCTCTGCACAGTTAATAATTTTATGAATTTCTCTCATGTCCTACCCCACCTTCCTTTTTTCAGAACTAAAAAGCTCCCAACTGAAAATGTAAGAAGAATTCTCTTGTTGGATTAACAACAAGAGCTACACAATCATACACTTTCCCTGCTGTGCACAAACATTTGCTTGCAGATATAACTTTTTCACAAGCAAACGCTCACCAGAACAATCCACAGGTTTGTGATACACACATTATACAGTTAGCATGAAAGCATGTTTCTAGGCTCTCGATTTCACCCAGGGCAAACGAGACACAATCAGGTGTGTGTACAGTGTGAAGAGAAATATACTAATCTGCACATGTTTTCATACACATTTGCCAGGTGCTCCCCATTCACACAGGTGCTTGAATCCAGAGACTCCTTTTTACAGATTTTTTCTCAATCTCTCTCTCCCTGCACCCCACTCCTCTTCCATCTCTCTCTCGCGCTCTCTCTCTCCAGCTCCAGTATGGGAGCTTGTGCAGGAACAGTGTGTTCTTTGTAGATGTGGGAACATCATGTTACAGAAGATGTGCAAAATTCTCACTTGAGCCCCCTAATCATTCCAACGCAATTAAAACTGCCACAGCAGCAGCCAGTGCAACAACCATCAAAAAAGCCAGTCCTACAACCAGGGTGGAGGCTAGAAAATGTACATCCCAGACGACACCTGGAAATGTAATGAAACGTTGCACTACTCAAACCTATCTGGATCGACTTTGTTCCTGATGTGTGCATCACTTGACTTCTTTCTTTTGATTCGTCCTCTCCACTCAGGAATTCCAGGCTTCCAGCTGATCCAAATGACATGCTCTCACCTGCATGCCTTCAGATTTTTTCTTTCTAACCTGACATGACTTGAGCCTCAGCACTTTTATCTTCCCCAGAAGCCTCCCTTCTTGAGGCAGGCTGTGTAAAGGCAGGCTGCATTTGCTCAGGATTTAGGGAAGACACCCTGTGCACGTTTAGAGGCCCTTTTCTCTATTGTTCACTCTTCCAGGATGGACCTTGCATTGAAAGCAGGCTGAGGCTGGGCTGAGCCCTGTCACAAGATAAACCCTGGAAGTCCGAACCCAAAATTCCCCTGCTTTGTGTGGTGTAGTGGTTAAGAGCGGTAGTCTCGTAATCTGGGGAACCGGGTTCGCGTCTCCGCTCCTCCACATGCAGCTGCTGGATGACCTTGGGCCAGTCACACTTCTCTGAAGTCTCTCAGCCCCACTCACCTCACAGAGTGTTTGTTGTGGGGGAGGAAGGGAAAGGAGATTGCTAGCCGCTTTGAGACTCCTGAAGGGGAGTGAAAGGCGGGATATCAAATCCAAACTCTTCTTCTTCTTCTTCTTCTTCTTCTTCTTCTTCTTCTTCTTCCCACCAAATTTGACTCAGTCCCAGAAAACCCCTCATATTTTGATTCCAGGCATCCCTTGCTTTAATGCAGAAGGCAGCCCTCACAAGCCCTGGAAGGTCCTGAATTCTCCCTCCCTCCAAATGGTGCATGCTCCTCTTCCACCCCCACCTGGCAGCGACATTTCCTGGGAGGTACTGGATGTGGTAGGTGGAAGCTGGCTCCCAAGGAAGGGAAGGAAAGCCCATTATGTTTATTGCCCCTATATGAGAAGGAAAGTGGTACCATCTGGCCTTGGGGGTCTCTGTGGCAGTGAATGGGAAAGAGAGTGATTCATTTATTCCTCTTCCCCACCCCATGGTGGTTGCCATTGGCAGTTGCTGCCTAGTGAAATTCATGTCTCCCTGCTTTTTAAATACTTTGTTAATTGCTTTTTCGGATACGCTCTGCTCCTCACGAATGAGGCCAGAATAACTATTATGCCCTGGGAAGCAGGATTTTTGGGTTCACTGGAAGAACCTAGCGAGCTATACAGTGAGGGGAGAGTTGGGGGTTGGCCATGCAAGAGTCTGCAGTCTACTGAGTCGGAACATGGGGAGGGATAATGGCAGGAGGAGGCACAAAGGAGGCCTGGCTCTTTGGATGATCAGAAGGGCATTTTGTTAATTAATCTATAGAAGGGACAGGGTTTCTCTGGAGCTGGGCTTGTTGGCTTTCCCCCATTCCAAGCTTTCTCCCCCTTGTGCAGTTCCACAGGAAGGGTGGAATTGGTTTGTTTGTTCACCTCTGAGGACCAGATGGAAAACAACGTGCCGTGAGCTGGAAAGCCACTGCTAATAGCACATTTTAAATGCATATCATTTTCATACAGTTTATGTGGATGTGGCAGGTGCCAAGCAGCAGTCAACAGGGGTGCTGTGCTCATTCTATGCTAATCTTGGAAATAGCATAACTTGAACAGCGAGAAAAAAGATGTAAGGCGGCCATAGGTCAGTAACTTGGACAGGGGAAACAGCGGGGAGGGAGGGCACCATCCCATTCTCTGGAGATTTCTTTGCAACCCTCTAAATGAAAAAAAGAGAAAAAAAGACGCTTTTAATGTGAATTGTCCTCATATGAATAGAGATTTGTGTTCCTGAGTCTTTTGATCTGCCTGAATGCTTCAAGAGCCCGATTAGAATCATGTTGTCTCTTCAAAAAAGAAAGATGGGATTGTCAGGATTCAAACAAGCTGGAGGCTGCAAAACATGCCACCCTTGCTCTGGAGAAGACAAAGCTGAATCTGCATGCAGACCAGATGACTCCCGCTTCAGCTAACTACAGGCCTGGTTACCACAACTCGCACTCAGACCTTGAATACATTCTTCCTGAATGGAAAACCAGAGGCACAGACTATTGGTCAGATGGGCGCCTCTGAAGAAAGCAAGGGAAGCAATTGGGGGTGGGGGGGGTGGGAATAGCTGTAGCTCAGCGATAGAAGAAACACATTGAATATAAAATATCCTAGTCCTATTGATGTCTGGCAGCTCCGAGTAGGGCTGGGAAAGACCCTGTTCTCAGAAATCCCAACAAGCAACTGGCAGTTAACACAAGACTGAGCTAGATGGATCAGTGGTCTGGCTTGGTGAAAGATTTGCCCCAATTCGCTGGAGTAGAACTGATCAAATGTGAAGCTGCAGCACTTTAGTGAGATGTCACGTGTTAGGCTGGGTCTTGTCAAATCCAGGCTCAGCAGCCACAAACCTGACAGTACAAACTGGGGAGGAAGAAAGCGCTCGCTAGATTCAGAGCAGACGTATCCTAGCTGCCTGTTTTATGAATGTCTGGGCCAGAAAGTCTCGCAGCACTGTGAGAAATGCAGAAATCATCCACAGCTGTAGTTGTCTGCAAAGCTTTTAAACATGTCCCTAAACACTCTTCAACTGATATGGAGTTATGTCCACCTGTGGATAAAGTGTTTTTTTTTAAAAAACAAAAACCAGTGTGAACAGGAAGGGACTAAATACCAATTCTGAGGTTACACTGCCCTCTGTTGTCCACAAAGGAGACTGCAAACAAAGAAAAGACAAACCACTTTTTCACTCTTTAGGGGTGCTTCCAGACTCATTATTTTGGGGTGGGATTCAGCAGTGGCGGACTTTGGGCTTTCAAATTTCAGTGGTCTCCTGTGCAACACCAAAATTTGACACCCCCTGCCTCTCGCCTTCTGTTTTAAGTCATTGTTCTGACACCCCCTGCGGCACCCTCTCTGCTCGGCACTGTTCAGTGAGGAACACTTCACAAATGATGAAACTCCTGCATGGGAGACACTGCTGCCCAGGCATTTCTGTGAAGTGTGCATAGACTTTCATGCATTGTGATTCTAAACATGTGACATATATGCGCATGTTGTGGGAAGACATGATTCGCTGCAACTTCCCACTACATGTAGGTATGATGTATTGCATACATGTGATTATGATTATGATTATAATTTTCATTGAATTGTTTGTTCCAAACCACTTTTAATATTATATTTTACATCAAGTATCTAAATTTGAAAATTGGGAGGGGGGCAGCAAAAATTACATCCAACAGGACAGGAACAGATATATGCAGACATATCTGATGTGTGCACGCGTGTGCATCACCCTTAATAACTGGCTACACCAAGACAATTAAACTAGCTTGATTTTTTATTACCAATATGCCATCATAACTGAGGGGGAAAGGGCAGGTCTTTAGGAAGCTTTGTAGTTTTGCAGAAATTCCACTGGCTAGTAACAGCGCCCTCTGCTGGGCTCAGGGCCTCCTACGAAGCACAGCTGCCCCTACCAGAGCCAAGCTTTTTTCTGCCCACTTCCTAAAGACTTCTTGAGACTCCAGACCCAGTAACATTGCAGTATGTACCCCTCTCCTAGTTGAGCTGCCACCCCTTCCCCACAGCACAGAAAGAAAAAGAGAGAATGCTACCAAACACAAACTCTGGAGAGTGGATTGCAATGAGCTCTTGTGATTACTGGGATGGGAAGTGGCTGCAATGCAGGAGGGACAGGACCTGTAGCTCTCCAGTTGGACTCCCAATTCCTATTATCCTTAGCTAGCATGGCCAACGGTGAGGGATGATGGGAGTGGTAGTCTAGCAACCCCTAGAGCAGAACAGGTTTCCAGTCCCTGTTCTGGTAGATCAGATGGTTGGTTGGCATCCGTCTGTCTTGGAAGACCACCGCCTTCGGGGGGTGAAGTCAAACCGCTGGACAGTTACAATGCTGTGGCTGTAGAGAATGATACAGGAGAGACATGTTTTGTTGCATCTGGGGCAGGTGAAGGCATCCAGTTGTGCTACTGCAGATGCACCATGGCGATTCTTCTCTCTGTGCTCCTCTCAGTGGTCATTTCTCCTTTGGTCTCCAGGCACTGCAGTCATCTGCAAGGGATTGATATCACCAGCCTTCACGTCATGTTTGCAGACACCTTTGTAATGCAAAGGTGGTCTAGTACCTGAAGCCAGCTGCCCATAGAACATGTCCTTGGGGATCCTGCCATCTTCCATTTTGTGGACATGACCAAGTCTGCACGGGCATCACTGAGACAGATGCGCAAACATGCTGAGAATGTGAGCTTGGGAGAGCACATCTTTGTTTGTGACTCTGTCCTGCCATGTGACGGCCAAAATCTTCCTGACGCAGTGCATGTGGAAGATGTTGAAGCATTGCTCCTGTCGCATGTAAGTGGCGCACGACTCACTTCCATAAAGCAGCATGCTAAACAAGTAAGCCAGCTCAACCTTCATCTTGGTATTGGATGTAATAGCACCACATTCTCCCACACCCTTTAGGAGAGGCGAGCCATTGTCATAGCTCCCTTGCCAATACAGTGGTACCTCGGGTTAAGTACTTAATTTGTTCCAGAGGTCCGTACTTAACCTGAAACTGTTCTTAACCTGAAGCACCACTTTAGCTAATGGGGCCTCCTGCTGCTGCCGTGCCGCCGGAACACGATTTCTGTTCTCATCCTGAAGCAAAGTTCTTAACCTGAAGCACTATTTCTGGGTTAGCGGAGTCTGTAACCTGAAGCATATGTAACCTGAAGCGTATGTACCTACCCCGAGGTAGGTACCTTGTCCAGCTCAGCGTCGATGGAGAGATTGCTGGTTATGCTGGAACCCGGGTAGACAAAACCGTCTACCACCTCAAGCATGTGGTCACCAGTACTGATGCCTGGAGATTACCAAAAGTGTGTGTGTCGTCCACTCTCCTCCCCGTTTCAGTATGCATGCAAGCTATTATCTGCTGGTGTTTATTATGAAGTTTCCGTTCTAAGCTCTGGAACACCCTTCTGACCTTCCTAAGCTAGTGATTCCGCCCCTTTGCTCGGAAGCCAGAAATAGGAGCTGGAAGTCTCGCTGCTTTCTTCAGTCGAGCCCCAACCCTCCAGCTTGCCCTAACCCAGCCCAGCTGTGGGTGTGGCGAGGCTTCCTCCGCCCCCTTTTGTGGCCTTCTTTCCCAGGAATCCTTACATCCACACACGCCAGCTTACTTAGATCAAAAAGGAAGAAGAAATAAAAACAAAAGATTCTTTTCCTCCCGATCAGGCATTACCCACCCCTATCCTCCTGGGATCTGTTCCCGCTCCCAAAGGTTAAATTCGTCTACTCTTTCCGCAGATTTCCCGCTAGGAAGCTAAGCAAATCTCTCCACAACACACCCGGAACACCATGAATGTATTCCGCTTCCTAGGAGACATCTCTCATCTATTAGCTATAATCATCTTGCTGCTGAAGATCTGGAAGACAAGATCATGTGCTGGTAAGAAAGAAGGCGTTCCGCTGCTCACTCTCTTACGTGGGAATGGAAAATGTTATTTATTCCCGGCCTGAAAGTGATCACATAACAATGGGAGACAACCTGTAATTGACTAGTTTACGCTTGTAATTTACTCATGCAATTACTTACTCTCCTTTCCTTTGAAGCCTGCAATCGTATGTACGTTTACCAGGGAGTAAGCCCCACTGGAGCTTACTTTTGAGTAACCTGCCACAGGATTGCATAGTAACAACTTAGCTTTATTTTTTAGCTATTGGTTTATTAAAATTAAGCAATTTCCCTTTATTTTTTTCCAGGTTTCTATTTCAGGAATTGAAAGACAGTCCTGTTGCAATTCTGTTTTCTTCCTGACTTGGAGATTTATGAAATATAATTTTTAAAAATGTGATACTGGGTTTTGATAATAGAAAAGTTATTTCTTGCCTGTCGTTGAAACATCATGCACAACAAAATCTGTTTTCATAAGGAATGCAGAACCAAATAGCTGGTTATTATTTGTTAAACCTTTCCTTTGCTAAATAGTTCCTTCTCAAACTACAGACACTTGAGTCTTTGGATGTTTACTTGAAGTCATGCCCCACTTTGCTCAGTGAAGATTACTCTTAGGTAACTGTACATAATTTTTGCAACCTTAAAGATATGAAAATGTCCCCCCTTTATCATTTTAAAAGTTTTCAGATAGTAGATTTAAACATCCATTTCCATATCATCTTAAGAGTTCGTATAAACTTTATTAATTAAGGAACTTTACTAATGCTGTGAGTTTGCTTTCTCTTGAAGGATGCCCCTGACTCCATATAAGGCAGCTTCCTATGTTCCTAAATGTGTTTGGGAGTTTTCCTTACAGAAAAAAAATATGATTTTGTTAAAGCTGGTGGCTGATTGTGGAATAATTTTTTCTATGTGTAGGATCTATGTATCTGTGTTGAATTCAACTTGTCCTTTAAAAGGAGATCTCCCATTCATCTTTTATAGCAATGCTTTATAACTAAAACATAGTATATGAAGCTTGCTTTTAGGAAAGGTTACCTCCCCCTGCCAAAGTAGCATAGTTATCCTGGCCAGGCATGGGTTAATTAGCCTTTGGGGTGGGGAAGAAAGCCATAATGAGGGGGGATCAAAGTGGAAGTTTTAATTTTATCCTTTGTGGAATTCAGTGGGGAGAAGCTGGTTGCAGGGAACTTGACAGAGGCTGGATGATGACGTGGAAGATAGTTCAGACTAGACTGGCAAAGTTTATTAGGTCTCCTCCTCCTGAAAAAAAAAGAATCTGGTTTTCTAGTTGTCTGGGTGGTCTGTAGAGAGTAAAAGGGTTGGGTGGAGGGAAGCCAGAGGCCCTGCACATGTGTGGATTTCCTCAGGCCTGAATAGGAAACTTACTCCTGCTGGGCAGAACTGGGAAAGGCCGTGGATTATATCATGCATTAGGCCCAGTCGGAGATGCATCCCAGCACACTACCATCCTGCCTCTATAGCCCTTTTGGATTATTTTTATTCTGTGCCTATGCGTGGTATGCCTATGTATTTTTTGTGTTGAGGCTTGAGCGGTTGTGAGGCTGGATGGTGAAATCCTGAAGAGTTTGCTTAATTCTTCATTATCTTTTAGTTGATCCTAATAAATATATTGATTACTATATTGCTTTTGAGTGTGTGTGTGTGTGTGTGTGTGTGTGTAAAATTATTGTGAATGAACATGGCTACTTTAAACATTTGTTATTTCACAGAACCCTTGTGGTTATCTGTCAGTTTCACTGCCCTGTGCTTCTCTGTGCAGGGATTTCTGGGAAGAGCCAAATTCTTTTTGCCATTGTCTTCACCACTCGGTACCTAGACCTCTTCACCAACTACATCTCCTTGTACAACACGTCCATGAAGGTACTGGCTTCGACCGTGGGTTAGATGGGACTGGGTGGAAGGAGAGCATAACAGGCTTGGATGAAGTGTGGGTCTAGCATAAATCAGAGAGAAAGGGAAATGTTTAGGTAGGAGAGAAGGCCTTGTTCTCAGCTTCTACCCCTCACTCTGCCTGAAACACCTTGACATCACAGTCGGTTACAGTAGTAGGAGATAGGATTAGGCGGATTGCAATTCTGTGCCCACTTACCTGGGAGTAAGCCCACTCAATACAATTTATTTCTGACTAGGTAGAGTTGCACTGTTCAACTGTGACATGTGCAGGCCTTTGTACTCAGAAGTAAGTCCTGCTGAGCTCAGTGAAGCTTATCTCCAGGTATGTGTGTGCAGGATGCAGTTGTAAAATGTTGATATAAGAGGAAGCAAACTTTTGAGTTCTGCAGGGCACTTCATCAGGCGGAATAATTATAGTCTAAGACTTTGAAGTCTTTCTGCCCCATATTTCTGGACAAGCTTAACGACAGCATATTATTATACCAGAAGGTTAAAAGCAAAACAGTGAACTAAAACTTTGAAAAAGAATACAGTGGTACCTCTGGTTAAGTACTTAATTCGTTCCAGAGGTCCGTTCTTAACCTGAAACTGTTCTTAACCTGAAGACCACTTTAGCTAATGGAGCCTCCTGCTGCCGCTGCACCACCGGAGCATGATTTCTGTTCTTATCCTGAAGCAAAGTTCTTAACCTGAAGCACTATTTCTGGGTTTGTGGAGTCTGTAACCTGAAGTGTATGTAACCTGAAGCATGTGTAACCTGAGGTACCACTGTACTGAAAAGTAAGTTACAGAATGTACTGAGAAGATCTACAAGCCTGGTGTACCACTTTTCAATGTGAGGCTAGTAGAATTAAGGAAAAGGGGGGAAATACATTGTTATAAGGGATTTGGGGTGCATGGGGGAGGTTGGCTGGATGCTAAAGAGGGCTTTTGAATCTAGAAATATGAGAGGGACTATTTAATTTTTAAGACAGGTTTCCTAGGGATTCTCTGTAACATGATTAGACTATAGGAGGGCTATTTTACATTAAGAATTGGGGTGGTGGGGTGATAGTTGATCTCAGTGATCCCTCTTAATCTATTTTGTCTCTTGTAGGTGGTTTATATTGCATGCTCCTATGCCACAGTGTGGATGATCTATAGCAAATTCAAAGCCACCTATGATGGCAACCATGACACCTTCCGAGTGGAGTTCCTGGTCTTTCCCACAGCAGTGTTAGCTTTCCTAGTGAATCATGATTTCACTCCCCTAGAGGTAATTTAATATATAGGTTGGTCTTGTTTTGCATTAAGATCCAAGCCCCCAAACGGCTGCTCATAAAACGGGGGAAGGCAATCTTTTTGGCTCCACGCATGCAGGGGTTGGTAGAAGCCACATGCCAGCAAATGTAGCAAGATTCAGACCTGCCTGTCCACATAGTAACGCATCCATACAGCAGTGTCCAGTTGTGTGTGCGCAAATGCACAAACCCATGGAGATGAAAGGTATGCAGGGGTGTCCCTCCCTGTGAATTTTACCCCCCAGTGTAATTGAGCCTCCCAGTCAGAAGTTTGGAAGGCAGGGAGTTTAAAATGCAGAGAAAGGCATGTAGAGGTGACCATCCTGGTGCTGCTTTCTCTCCATTAGGATGGCTGCATTTGAAGCCCTTTACCCTATGCAACCAAATTCACTCTAGTCTAGGCTTGCCGTATGTCAGGAAAATTCCTGACGTCATGGTTTTGGGGTGTAAAAATGGCGTACGGGGGAAATTTTGCTGAATTGATGTATGACAATGTGATGGGGAAAGCTGTGGAAACAGCACCAAAATCACTGTTTTTGGGTGAGGTTTCCTAAATTTTTTAAATCTAGTCTATCCCCCACTTCTTGGGTGATCAGCTGAGCAGTGGGGGGAGTGCAGTGTTTCCTAGAGCAAAGCTACACAGGCTGCAGTCAGGGATCACCAACCTCTGGCATCATTTAGTGTTCTGGCCAAGGGGTACCTATGTCATAGGATATCTTTCAATCTTATGTGTTGGCATTGACTTCTTGCACTTTGTCTTATTTTGCCTCGGTACTAATTCTCTATATATTTGTTTTCTCTTTTTAGGATTATAGGATTGGGCTTAGTTTTGTTTACTAAAGCAACAAATAATATGTTCAACTGCACTTGTGTGCTTAGGCACAGACAAATAAACCTGAAGTTCATTATTCAAAATTTGTTCCAGTGAGGGGTGGATGGCATTCAAATGGGATTGTGATGTAGCTGAGACTATATGCTGCTCTGCCAAAAAAGAAATGCAGTTTGTTAAAAAAAGGAAAACATTTCCTGTAACTGGAAGGGCAGAGGGACAGAATGGCTAGGACTAGAATATTTGTCCTCCAAATGTTGATGGATTACAGTTCCCATCATCCCTGACCATTGGCCATGATGGCTGGGACTGATGGGAGTTGGAGTCCAATGACATCTGGTCTCTATTTCTGAATTAGGGAGTGGTTTGTATCTCTTGAGTGAGGTACAAGGTTTTGCACACAACACCCAAAGCAAATGCTAGTTCCGGGCAATCTAATGCAGGCTGCATCTACTCGTTGCAGTATTTCCAGTGGCTAATGATGTAAAAATGAGTTGGGGCAGATATACCCTTAATTTCTGTCCTGAATCTTGCTGTGTAATAGTAGAAAGTCCAAATTATTCACTTCTCAGCATCTAGAATTCTCAATTTTTCCTTCTTAAAATCCGCAAGCTATTGTTGAGATGGCAGCACAACTTTGAGGTTATTATGGACTGGCCCAGAGCTGTGCTTCATTGTCAGTAATATGTAAATTACAATCATATTGTATCTCTCTTGGATGCCTCCAGATTCTCTGGACTTTCTCCATCTATCTCGAGTCGGTGGCTATCTTGCCACAGCTCTTCATGGTCAGTAAGACAGGTGAGGCCGAGACCATCACAAGTCACTATCTCTTCGCCTTGGGTGTCTACCGTGCCCTCTACTTGTTCAACTGGATTTGGCGTTACCAGTTTGAGGGCTTCTTCGACCTCATTGCCATTGTGGCTGGCTTGGTGCAAACCATACTCTACTGCGATTTCTTCTACCTCTACATTACAAAAGGTATTTTGGAAATAACGGGTGGAAACTAATTTCTTTATGTGATCATGTGTATATACGATAAAATGGGAGGCTAGGATTCAAGGCTTCTAGAGTGGAGTGGAATTAACACAGTGAGTTGGGAGTCTATCTCAAGAAGACGCATATTTTATCTTGAATGAGCAGTGCTGCTGTCTAAAATATCACTAGAGGGTGCTGTACAGCTAGTATCAGGCCTCCACCTCTGTAGCTTGGAAAGACTTATTGACACTATACTTATTGTAAATAGGCAACAAATTAATTAGCTTCTTAGTTCTTTCTCCTTGTGACCGGGAAGAGATGATACAGATAAATATTTCCCACATGAAGAAGTATAAATACTAGGAACTTATGCATATACAGTACTGTGAGCACATCTGGTCCAGCTCTGCCAAGTGAATTGACCTACCAGGCATCTGGTTGTCAGTTATTTAGTTTACTGTGGTATTTTTACTTATGTAGGGGTGCCTGTTGGGTTTTCTGTCTCAAGAACTCAAATGACTTGGAATATCTCTTGTAGGATGTTGAAAACTTAGGCATTTGTTGTTTTTTAAAGATAATGATAGGGTATATTTGGGCTGAGTGTATGTGTACACACATTTGCACACCAAATATTGCAGTGTGGAATGGTCCTGTTCCTTTCATGTACATCATATTGTGGTCATTGAGCACATGCTTAGGTCTCACTGGGCTATTATGGATTCCCTTCCTGAAATATTTTTTTCCTGCTTCTGCAAATCTCACGATTTCCCAGCCTGCTACCTCCCTCTGATCTGCAGTGTCTCCATGGATTTTTGGCTGAAGACAGGAGATTGTATATCCATCACATTACGTAAATTGGTTTTGATTGTATTATTATTGCTTCTTCTTACGTTGTGTTTTATTGTATTACAAATTGCATTACTACAACAGACAGTGGAGCAGGGCAATTGATTGGATGGGGGCTGCAGACTTTCTGACTCTACCTCTGGCTAATTTTAGCCTCCCATCTACCACCTCTCGTCACACTGTAGTTTGCGGTGCTCTGTGTTCAAGCAAACTGCAGCATGACGACACTTGCATTTTTATTATATGTATATAATGAGCAGAATTTTCAGATGTGACCATGCATTTTATAGTGCTACTTTAATTTCAAGGCTATAATTACTATTTCTAGTTGATGCACCTTTTTGTTTCCAGAGGTTGCTGAAAATGTATTTTTCCCTTACCAGAGGTTGTTATATTTTTGTACTTTCAACAGCTCTACAGCTATAGCAAGACAAAATTCTCATACATTATTTTTTCTCTTTTTTTTCTTCAGTTCTAAAAGGCAAGAAGTTGAGTTTGCCGGCATAGTTCACACTGAGCCCATGACAAAGATACTTTGGCCGAGAAGGATGAGGGGAATCCTTCACAGGAAGTTAAAAACAAAGTTTCTGGGGTTTTTTTCTTTTTTTATTCTTACCAACGAAGTTAAGTCACCTGTTGATCTCTTCTTGCACCCTGAACTTTTACCTGAGTGTGATTTGGGTCAAAACAATGGATTGTCCTTCTGCTCAAGAGACTGATATAGAAGGGGTGAGGTGGGCAACAGCTTGGACTCCAAGCTTATAATGACTACTGCTGGTGATATATAGGTGGTAGGTTTCTCAAGGGCCCTTTTTATCATTGACCTCACTTTCTATACTCCTGACTCTATTTTGGTAATGAACTGCCACAGCTAGGAAATATTTTTAAAACAACAACAACTACAACAACAACAACTGGACATCTCCCTCCTCTCACATTGTGCTCATGTTTTGGGCTTTGGGTTGACCACAGCTATGAAGAAATCTGAGTGCCGTGGGTCTATCCAGATAAACAGGAGCACTTACAAATTTAATCTATTTTCTTTAGATACTGATTATTTTTCTCTATTTTTAAAAAATATTGCTGGCAAGAAAAGACCACCCTAATACATTCTTACACTTGCTTCATTTTGAATATTATTTGATGGTTAATTCCTCATCTACTTTAAATAAAACAAGCAACCATCATCCCAAATAATTAGTGCCTTTGTGGGAGGGATGGGAATTTAAATAAAAAGAAATCTGTTTTGTTGCCTGTTTGTATTGAAATCTTTGTGTTTCCCATTCCTGTACATTCATCCTCATTTCCCATACTATTCTCCTGTACAGTATTGCTGCTTTCTGTTAAAACAGTGGCTGCTTTCCCCCATCTCTTGAAGCTCTCTCTACTCATTGGCTTATATCAAACTAAGTTTTACCAGAATAGATTCACTGAAATTAATGGAAATGACTAACTTCGATCAGTTAATTTCAGTGGGCCTACTCTGAATAAAGTTTAGTTGGATATAACCTACTGAGTTTAGTGGGGCTTTCTACGTTAGCAGGCATACAATTGTAGCCTTAATATTTGTTATGATAAAACACATTTTCTGTAGTTGCCACTTTTCTCTGGTTCTCAAAGACACTGCTGTCTCAGCAAAATTACTTTTTATCTTAGCCAATCAAAATGTCATGTGTCTCCACATGACACTAAAAGGGGCCTTTGAGCCTCTCTAGTGCTATTCTGGCCAGATGTAAATGTTAATGTGAGATGGAATATGGAAGATAAATTGAAAGCATGTTCTAGTCAATTTAAGCTCTCAGTTTGCATTGTAGACCGATTTACAGTGTGCTGATGCAAAAGTAAATCTTGCCAAGTTCAGTGGGGCTTACTCCCATGTATGAATATGTAAAGATTAGAGTCTTAAGCAAAAATGCTATAAATCTCATGTATGAAAGCAGCTTGGAAAAGAATTAGAATTACTGGCTTGCAAGTAATGGTATGAGAAGTTTTCTACTTTATTGGAAATGCTATGCGAACATGTCATGCATTTTGCATGGAGGGAGCTCTTCTATCTCTGCAGATGAGGACATGCACCCACATGCAGATGGATTTTTACATATGGATGATTTCTCTTCTTGAATTGGGATATATGAAAAATTGCACTCATGCTGCAATCCTATGCATACTTTACTGGAAGTAAGTCTTATTGAACTCAGTTGGAATTATTTCTGAGCAGACATGCACAGGAGCAAGATGGCATTTCCCCTTAAACTTCTTTCAGCATCAAAGGCCGAAAACTATTTCAAATAGAAGTAAAGCCTAAGAGTTGCCATAGTTTGAGTGACTAGTCATAGGGCAATGACTAGTAATGTTTTAAGTTCTATACCTTTAATATGATTATCCAGTAGCAGTCATTAGGTTTCTGTTTTGGTTATCATAAATAGCCCGTTGTTTTCCAGATATTTGTGATATTTAAGGAGCTGTTGCTTGCTGTAGAAAGCTAGTAGCTACTTGAAACATTCAGTAGTCATTACTAGGTAAATTTGAATCTGTGTGGCAGCATACACATATAAGCTAATCATTTATATCTTTCACAGAATCACAGAGAAACTTTACTGGATTAGGTTCTATACTGATATAGCCTTCAGTGGCTAGCATCTAATTGATTACACTATCTAGCAAAAGTGCAACAATGGCTATGGAGACGACAGCTTCAGGATGTATCTGTCTATAGCCTTGTTCAGGCTTAAAATTGTTCACACAAGTCCATATATTAACATTCACAAGGCTTAAACAAGTTGCATTGAACCAGTACAATGGGGAAAGGACTGTATCTGAAGTGCTGCACACCAGCTGGGTGGCAGAGGGCAAATGTCACTCCAGTGCTTTCATTATTTCCTTGATTTCTTAAAGCTGGGACTGGCAGCCAGAATAGCTGCATTTTGCTATATCCAGTTGAGAAAAAAATGTGTGGCAGTTGCACATGCACGTTGTCTCCCTTTTTTGTTATCTCCCCTAGCTGTAATATCTTTGGCTTTTTATGACTGGAAAACAACACATGTGCACAGCTGCCATAGTAGTGCAGTTCATATAGAAGCAGCAGTGGGGGACTATTCTTAGTTAATTTTAGCCCTTTAAAGCCAGGATTAACAGCTAGTGCTGCAGAAGCTGGGCAAGCCTAGACAATGGGAATGGTGAGTGGGTGAGCACCCACTTCTTTTGTGAAGCTGTGGCCCCATGTCCTTATTGTGCTTAGGAGGTGGTTGGTCTCCCTATTTTTCATGGTGCTCTACTTTAGCAGAAACAGATTTACACATATAAAATAAATGTTCATGTTTGGCAATAAATTCTCTTTCTATCCCCTTTTTATTTACTGTGAAATTAATAATTGCCTAGTCATCAGTATTCATTAATGTCAGCCGGTGGGGTACAGCAGTGGATGGGTAGGAGGCTACACCCACATTTTCAGGGTAACCCATATTGTTTGGAAGGGAAGTGCTAGTGGAAGATGAAAGGGTGGTCAATGCAACAGATCCTTCATCCAAGGTCCGCTTGTAAGGAACAGGTGGCTCAGCCTGCAGGTTTTTCAGAGCCACATAGGCCAGGTACACCTGTGGGAGAGAATAGGTGGTGGATCAGGCACTTGTATGCAACTGTGAAAATGGCACAAACTATTTAAAGAGCAAGTGAAGGGCAATGGTTAGCTCCAGAAGATGTGGATTAAAACCACAGCACAGTCATGGACTTGAAATGTATTGGGCTTTAGAAAGTAACTTGTGAGGACAATATGGTGCAAGACAGTAAGTGTTCAACTTAACATTCACTGCAGCACTATCAAATTCAACATGTATGCAAAAAGAAAATTGCCAGAAATGTCCAGCAAAAGTAATATTTAACTTCAAAGAAGAAATGTCTTTAAAAGGAGGGTAAAAAGGAAGTTGAAGCAAAAGTCAAGAAAGTTTGACCTCTCCAAAGCACTTGGGAGTTTATACAAATCTCCAACAATAAAAGCTTGGCTCAAATGCATATACTACAAAAATACCAATAACTTCAAGAAGATGGTAGTGTGGTTAACAAACAGAATCATGAAAGCTATTAGCCACAGGAAAGCTTCCTTCTGAAAATGAAAGTGTTGCCAAATTGTGGAGAGCGAAAAGAAAGACAAACTGACAAAAGAAATGCAAGTAGACAATAAGGGTTGGGGTAGGGAAAATAATTTGACGAACATGACTGAATATTGATCCCAACAATAGCAAATGCTTTAAATACATCAGAAGCAGGAAACCAAGTACAAAGGCAGCTGAACCTCAGGATGGTGGGAGTTGGAGGTATGCTTCAGGAGGATAAGCAGCCGATGAATGAATTTTTTGTATCTGGCTTGTCAGAGGAAATTCTACCCATCTAAAATATCTTTAAAAATCAAATGTAGAAGTACTGATTTTGTAACTGGTCCCTAAGATTGGCTTCCATACTGGAGGATTGGGAAATTACATGGTTAATATGTTTTGGGGAAATTGCTGGAAAGCATTATTAAAGATAAAATTATCAAGCATATTGAATAACAAGTTGAAGAGTCAACATGATTTCTGCAAAGGTAAGTCCTATCTCACTGATCTTTTGAAGTTCTTTGTGCAAACAAGAAAATATTTATGGGGATTCCAGTGCTCATTGTATACTTGGATTTTCAGCTTTTAAGAAGTTCTTCATTGAAAGGTCCAGAGTAAACTTAGCAATCAGGGGACTTGTTCAGTTATGAATTAGTAACTAGTTAAAGGAACAGGAAATAGGATAGGAATAAATGGACAGGTCTCACAGAGAGATGTAGAAAGCCCCCAGTATTGAGACCCGTACTTTTCAACTTGTGTATAAATAACCTGGAGATAGGGGTGAACAGCGAAGTAGTCAAGTTTGTGGATGACACCAGATTACTCAGAATGATAAAAACAAAGAGATCCAAAAGGCATTCTCCACACCTGGTGACGGCATCAGAATGGCAAGCACAGTTCAATGCAAGCAACTATAAAGTGATTCACATTCAAGCAAAAAAACTGAATATAAACTGGCAATGACTTACCAGGAAAAACATATTGGGGTCATGATGATAGCTCAATTAAAACAACCCTTTTCCTGAACCAAACAGCCCTAAAAAGGTAACCTTTATTCATGAGGGAGTTGCTGCAACTTTAGGACCCCCTAGTCATTCCCCCTTCCCCCTTTTCTAGCTTTACAATACATCTCCTTTTTGAGATGTGGTAACTAGAAATCTACATAATATTCTAGCTGGGGAACAGGTGGTACATGCTAGGAATCATTAGGAAAGGGATAAAACACCTCCCTACTAATATTTTAATGCTACACTTGAATATTGTGTACATTTCTGGTTGTTGCATCTCAAAAAGTATATTCATCATCAAACCTTTTATTGGCATCACATACAAAATCCGTAACATAAAAGGTGTATTGTAGAGTTGGAAAAGGGCAAGTAAGAGAAGGCATGAGAGAAGTGTATAAAATTATGCATGGTGTGAAGAAAGTTGTTTGAGATAAGTTTTAAATCCTTTTTATACTAGTATCTGAGGTCACCTGATTGAGCTGAATTGTTCAGGATAGAGCAAAGTTCATACAATGCATAAACTCTGGAATTTGTTACCACAAAATGTGATGGCTTCTAAATTAATGTCTTTAAAATGAGATTACAGAAATTCATATTGTTGACCACTGCAGGAAATGGGATACTGGGTTAGATAAGTCATTTGTCTGATCCAGCAGAGTACTTCTTATATTCTCAGGGAACTGGCAAGCGGGTTTTGGGAGATGAAGGAAGCTTGGAAGGGATGTGTGGGTGAGCCTTGAGGAAGTTAACAGTTGAGGGAGGCAAATATCAGAATACAAAATGGTATTCTAGTACAGTGTTTGTGTTAGGTAAGCAAGAGAACAGCTGTACTATTTTGCTTCTCAATAAGCATACAGTATTAGAATTTTGGGGGAAGGACTGGGACTTCTGGATCAGAATCATGGCTGATTAGACGTCTCCTGTCAAAACTCCATCAACAGTGATAATTAGATAGTGATTAATGAAAGCCATTGGGGGAACAAAGATAACTGATTAATTTCCAATGCTATGGAAGGGCTGCTGTCTCGTTATGGGACCAAGGAACCTTCAAGGAACCTGGACAGGTAAGTGATCAGGGAGTGGAAGAATCAAAATCTTGCCCAAACACCACTTAATAACCCTAGGGATCAGTCCCTAGGGCAAACCTTCCTTCCTTCAATTACTTCTGAAACAGCTATAAATTATGACAAGTTTTCTGTTTGCTGGTTAAATGGTTAAAAGGCACACCTGAAATAAGACCCTACTGCTGGCTTAAGAAGAGGCAGCACTAGAGGGCTGAAAATAAAATAGAAGTAAATAACTATGAATCACTGTCTCAATATATGGCCACAGCGAATAGATTCTTGAGGGAATAAAGGTCGACGATTTATTGTTTTTCAGTATTGGAAGTAAAGTTGTTACGCTGGACTGGAGGAAGACTTATTGTTGACTTTTATCTGTAATAGTAATTGGAGAACCTCTTTTAGACATTTTGTGTGGAAGAAAAAAATCAATGCATTCCAGATGCCCGAAGACTGTGAAAACATCGCCTAGTAGAAGGAGGAACAGTTAGATACCAGCCTGGAGTAAACATTTTGAGTACTTTGAATGACTCTTATACATACAACTGATAGTTGGAAAATTGGAAGTCCTATTTACTTCTTTATCTTTATCTTTTATTCCTTTACTATTTTCTCATTCTTTTATTACTTTTATCTTTTTGTTACTTTTCTTAGGGTTTTCATATGTCCTCTTTTTCATGTAAAGTGAGAGTCATCATAGCGATCCATAGTTAAAAGTAGAAGTTGGCAAATGGGTCCTCTTTTTTGCTGTTCAAAATATGGCAACCCAATTATTTGCTTTGCTTTTGTGTTTTTGCTTCTTGTTGTCTACTCTGGGTTAAGGAGGGGATTGCAAGTAGGTGACGGTGATTGATGGTTGGTGAAGGACCCTGAGTGAAAGGCAAGGAAGGGAAGATCTTCCAGGGTGGAAGGCTGGGAGAAGAGAGGGAAACCAGGTGAGAGCTGGGAGGGTTTACCTCTTTCTGTGTTGAACAAGAGTTACCGTATTTTTCGCCCTATAGGACGCACCGGCCCATAGGACGCACCTAGTTTTCAGGGGGGGAAATCAAGGAAAAAATATGATTTCCCCCCGCAGCTCTGGGAGCAGTGGACAGGCTGCACGCAGCCTGTGCGCTACTCCAACACCTTCTCCCTGCTTTTGCGGGAGGTGGCGGAATTCCCCCACCTCCCGCAAAAGCCCACAGGAGCCCCGCGTGACTCCTGCGGACTTTTCGACCAGGAGGGAGAAGGGACTGAAACGGCCAGTCAGTCCCTTCTCCCTCCTCGGGGAAAAGCCCCCAAGAGCGGCGCGCTCTTTAAATGGTGCGCGGCTCCTGCGGGTTTTTCTAGGAGATGGGGGAATTCCCCCCCCCTCGTAGAAAAGCCAGCAGAAGCTGTGGAGCCCCTTTAAAGAGCGCACGGCTTTTGCCTGCTTTTGCGGGAAGTGGAGGAATTCCCCCATCTCCCGCAAAAGCCCGCAGGAAGGAGAAGGGACTGACTCTGCCAGTCAGTCCCTTCTCCCTCCTTGGGGAAAAGCCCCCAAGAGCCGCTCGCTCTTTAAAGGGTTTTCCTCGCTCTTTAAAGGGTTTTCCTCGCTCTTTAAAGGGATTCCCCCACCTCCTAGAAAAGCCAGCAGAAGCCGTGGAGCCCCTTTAAAGAGCGCGCGGCTTTTGCCTGCTTTTGCGGGAGGTGGGGGAATTCCCCCATCTCCCGCAAAAGCCCGCAGGAAGGAGAAGGGACTGACTCTGCCTCCTAGAAAAGCCAGCAGAAGCCACAGAGCCCCTTTAAAGAGCGCGAGGCTTTTGCAGGCTTTTGCGGGAGGTGGGGGAATTCCCCCATCTCCCGCAAAAGCCCAAAGGAGGGTTGGAGAGTAGCTGGAAGGCGTCGCGCGCCTTCCTGCTGCCCCCCATCCTCTGGGGCTGGCGATGGGGGAAGCGCTGCTTTCCCCACCGCCAGCCTCGAAGCCGGGTTGGAGAGTAGCGGCAAGGCGTCGCACGCCTTCCCGCTGCCCCCCATCCTCTGGGGTTGGCGATGGGGGAAGCACTGCTTTCCCCCACCGCCAGCCTCAAAGAGCAGACTCTCCTGGCTTCAGCGGAAGCAACGCGAAGCCTCCGGAGGCTTCGCGTTGCTATCGCTGAAGCCAAGGAGTCTGCATTCGCCTCATAAGACGCACACACATTTCCCCTTCATTTTTGGAGGGGGAAAAGTGCATCTTATAGGGCGAAAAATACGGTAAGATCTACCTGTGAGAGAGGAGTTTGCATTCTTCTGTTTCTTTAGGCTTGTTTTTTAATGTAGTATATTACAGTAAGTATTAATAAAATCTTTTGCAAAAAACCCCGAAGCATTTCTTCTGGGAATTTTGACAAACAATTTCCCTAAAGATAAAATAAGACTATTTATCTATGCTACGTCAGCAGCAAGAATATTAGTGGCTAAATATTGGAAGGAGGAACCCATACCCATCAAAGAGGAATGGTTGTGTAAGCTGAGCAAGCACTTGGAACTCGCAAAGCTGACTGATATAATAAGAGACAAGGCAAATAACACAGTTAAGAAAGAATGGGAGTACCTAAATAAATATCTGATGAGTTCAGCAGTGAAGATCTGGTTGTGTCCAGAATAACCCTGCAAAGGTAAAAAGCTCCCTGATACCAAGATGAGGGATGTACTGAAATACAGATAAGTTGGTTTTAATTAGGAATAATGAACTGTTGTGAGACTGACGGATGTCCAAAGAACAAAAGAATATGAAAAATGAAATACCTAAGAAGTGTTAGCTTCTTAGAAAAACAGACAATATGTAAGAGGTAACTGTTTAAAGTGTATGCATTTGGTTTGCAAAGTCTTAGTTTAATAATGAATGAATTAACGTTTCATCTATGATTTTTTTCTTATCTTCATTAAGATTTAATTGTATTAGTTTATGTAATTTATTTAAATTTCTGCTTTTCTTCTTTTGTTCTTTGCAACCTTTTAAAATCCTTTTTCTTTTCACGTTTTTTATTTGTATGTATTTGCAATATAACTCAATAAAAAAGTATTAATAAAATATTATAAAAATATGCAAGTTTGATTTTTCTTGGAAAACAAATAATATTTTAAAATGAAATTTTATATTTCCACTGTAAAAATATTCAAAATGGGGTACTCTGTTTTCAGTGTTTTGGTAACTGTCCTTAAATCTACTGGTATTGTGATCACCTCTCCTCATTATTGATAAAAAAAACCTGACTGCAAATCCTCCAGTTTCTCATTGCAGTTGTAAAATACGACTTTGGTCAAAGGTGTGCTTTCTGCAAATTCTACTTAGTGGGTTGCTACGGTTAGCAGAGGGAATTCAATTGCCCTATGCTTGACAGGGGGTCAGGTTAGACATTACCAATGGTCCCTGCTGGAGTTAAAATCTTTGTTAGCTGCTCAGCCTTCTGGATCTAACAAACTCCAGCCGCAGGCTGGACTGGGTCTTGAATTGCTTGGGCTCATTCTGTGCCAGATTGTAAATGAAGGCCTGCTGCAACTGCTTCTATATGAAGGCTCCTCCTGATTAATTCTACAGCTTGTTGATGGGAAGTGTGAGTCACTCAGTTCCACAAGGAATGAAGGAATAAACATGCACCAAAGAGCTCAGTCCTGAGGCAGTTTTCTTCACTACTAAAATTGGTAGAAATGTATTGAGTCCTCAGGACTAAAGCAGAGTAGGCAAGCGCTTTCTTTTCTCTTTATGTGCTTTAAATACTAGGCACCCCTTCTGTAAACTATATTAGGCTTAGAGTATGGGCTGGATTCCCTTAATTATGAACCAGCAACTTCAGATACTAGCAGCAAGGAACTGTTTCCTAATCAAAGTGACCCAAACTGTTCTACCTGCATCATAATTTTAGTTATTATATGTACATATACTTACTATATATCTTTTGGAAGGATTAGTTGCCTATGATATTTCTCCTAATCTTCTAGGGCCACAAATACCAAGTTTTCTAGATCCACGTTTTTGGAGGACCCCTAGAGAATACTTCTGAGTGACTTCAACATCCAAGCAAAGGCTACTGTTGAGCTGGCATGGGACTTCGTGGCCTCAACCATGGGGCTGTTTCAAATGACCATTGGTCCAACATACTGGACAGGACGCACCCTTGATGTTGTCTTTCCCCCATGTGATTTGAGGGATGGTCTGAAGGTAGGAGGGGGTGCAGTGCACTCCCTTGCCATGGTTGAACCATTATTTGATGAAGCTGGACTGGTAGCAGCAATTTCCCCCTGTAAGGGTAGTGGGTCCATTCAGATGGCCCATTCTCAGATAGTGATGAACATTGGTTGGGGCAGAGGGTTTCTGTTAAGAGATAGAGATTTGGAAGAGAGATCCATACTGTCTTGTAGCAGAGTGAACACAATGGCAATTGCTCAAAGCACATTAAAACTTGGTTACTGGTATATTTGAAAGATGCAGGCTTTATAAATCCATTTTTAGAGCGATTCTGTTCACTTGGTTTTTCTTGCAACTGGGAACCATGGGTCACATAGCTTCTTGCTTGTTCCAGAAAGCAGAAAGAGAAAGTTGAGGAAAGGAATGGGGCTAAGCTCAACCCATACTGGCAACTTGAGCTCAGGTTAACCCTTTCATGAACGCAAGTGTGAGTCAATAACTGTCTATTACAATAATTCTTCTTCTTTGACAAGCACACACATACTTCAGAGCAAGGAACAGGCAAATGGCATTAAGGTAGCACCTTGCTCATACAACACTGTTAATTGTGAAAACTGCATTCTGCAGAAAAGTTGCAAACCAAGTTTTCTCCCATGCACTGAGACACATTTGTGTGCTTGAGATTATATAAGGTGATGTGTGTGGCCAATTCCATATCCCTTCACACATACAGGGGAATCCCTACTTATGCAGGGTTCTATTCCTTGTCCATAAATCAAGAAATATCAACAGCAGCATTTTTGGTTTTCCAAAAGATTTGACATTTGTAAGTTATCTGCCAAGTAAAGGAATGACAGTGATCCACCTTTCTTAAATCCATAGATACAGCTATCTCAGACAACAAATCAAATCCTAAGACAAGTCTTGGTATAACCAGATGGGCTGCATTTAACATTAAAAATCATAATCAAATTGTGGCCAATAGTGTTCCCTTCAAATACAGAAGATAATGCCAATTTAAATGCCTGCATTCTTTAGCAATTGAACAACCAACAATGCAGTGGATGGGATGAAAGATGTAGCTTTGTAGTAGACTTGGGCCTGGAGTTTAACAAACTGTGATTGAATCAAGAAACATAGCCAGCTTGCCTGGGACTATTCAAAGAAAGGCAGCTTCAGATCTGATATGGTTTGCTATGGCTGACACCCACAAAAGGGGCAGATGCCAGCTCTGTGATTGAAGTAATGACAGAAAATTGCAGAAATCGTGTGCTTCATGATTTTATCTAGACCATGCAGTTGTAAAATGTGGTAAATATATAGGTTGTGTGAGCTACAGTTGCACCTTCTGCAAAATTTGTTGTTGCAGATAATTAACAACTCATTATTGCAGTATTGTATTATACTAACATAACTGTATGCTAATGGAACATTTAAAAAACCAACAACTGTGGGGTCAAATAGACCACACACACTCCTTTCTTGTAGGTATTATGCACTGTACACTGAAGTTCATTCTTGATCCTGATTTTTTTAAACTATATTACTTATTTCAAAAATGAAGGTTTTCAATGAAGGTTTTATTTATTTATTTATTACTTGCAAGTGGTGCCATGCTTAATGCTATTCCAAGGTATTTTAATTTTATGGCCAACTTATGGTGCATTTAACCCCAAAGCTGGATTGAAACAGTAAATCTTGCTATCAACTAAGAGTTAAAAGAAAATGGTGCTACTGCTGCTATGGCTATAATTCACCAGCTACTCTAGCCATATTCAGCAGTGGGTTTCTATTAGCAACACTTGTAATTAAGTACTCCATCTCTAACCATACAATTCTGAAGGAGGAAATGTCAGGAAAGATTAGCTTCTTTACATTGCCTTGGCGGCCAGTGGCAGAAACTTGGAACTTTCTGACCTGCATAATCCTAATATTTTTTTGCTTCAAGATTTTTTTCTTGGATTAACTTTGCTAACAATCTATTTGTCTTGTTTCTTCCATTTGCTAGTCCAGTCAATAAACTGCTAATCTGAATTGCCTACTGTATGGTTCTAAAAATGTCAATGTTACCAAAAGCTGACGTTAGACCAACACTCTTTTTTCTCTCATTTCCTGGGAATGATTTGAAATGTTCTTCTGCCACCGTAAATCAATTTGGCAGCCATTCTAATGCACAAACTCTAAACTGAGTGCATTTAAACAGTAATACAGCACTAGTTTGCATTAATGCAGCTTTAGTATACCTGTATATGCTTAAAGGGATTAGGCCTTGCACTCCAGGAAGTACTATGTACAACATTCTCACACATTTTACACTGCCATATGTCAAATGCCATATGCCATATGCCAAACACTAAGGGACGTGGGTGGCACTGTGGGTTAAACCACAGAGCCTAGGTGTCAGGGGCTCAGGAGCAGAGGTGCAGGGGAGAGAGGAAACGGAGAGCGAAGGGGAAGAATCTGAGGGCAGCGGAGGGCAGAATGACAGTGACCCGAGAGATTCCATGAGCCTCTCCAGTGAATCAGAAGATTCCCAGAAGGGGGCGCCGATGGCCAGGGCAAGGGGGGTCCCAGGGGGGGCACACCAGAAGCAGGGGGCCAGCGGAGACTCCCAGAGCAGTAGCTGGAAATCAGGGCCAGCTTCCCCACCGGAGTGTAGTGGGGGGGAAGAGTCCCATAGGTCAGAGTCAGCGTCTCCTCCGGCAAGCAGGGAGGAGGAGTCAGGCCCAGCTAGCGTCCCCGAAGAGGGGAGCAGCGACAGGAGCAGTATAACGGTCAGAAGGAAGGTGGCAGGCTGGGCGCGCGCGCCAAGTTCAAATGTACAGGCGCGCGGGACAGCAGGAAGCCCAGATTGGGAACCAGGTCCTAAAGCCCGCCGGAGGGAGGGGGAAGACTCGGGGGAGTCAGCGTCAGAAGAGTCTAGAAAGGGGAAAACCCCGGCGGACAGGTGGACCCAGAGGAAGAGGGAGCAGAGAAAGAGGTGGAGCAAGGCTAGGGTCTTAAACTGGTGTCTGGGGGGAGGAGACTTAGACGGAGCTTCGGCGGTCTAGGGTTTAAGACGTAGAGCTGCGCGTCGTGGCTGTAAATTAGAAACTGAACTTCAATAAAGACTATTTAATATAGCAACGGACTGGCGTTGGTCCTCTGTGAGCTGGGACCTGGGGCAGCTCTGACACTAGGGTTTGCTGATCAGGTCAGCTGTTCGAATCCCCGTGATGGGATGAGCTCCCGTTGCTTGGTCCCTGCTCCTGCCAACCTAGCAGTTCAAAAGCACGTCAAAGTGCAAGTAGATAAATAGGTACTGCTCCGGTGGGAAGGTAAACTGCGTTTCCGTGCGCTGCTCTGGTTCGCCAGAAGCAGCTTAGTCATGCTGGCCACATGACCCGGAAGCTGTACACCAGCTCCCTCGACCAATAAAGCAAGATGAGCGCCACAACCCGAGTTGGCCACGACTGGACCTAATGGTCGGGGGTCCCCTTCACCTTTACCTTATGCCAAACACACCAGCAACCACTGCAGCAACCACCTTTGGACGACAGACACACCTGTCTCAGAGAAGCACTTCCGCTGCCAAGGACCCACAACTGGAGGCTGCAATTAGCAAAAGACAACTGGCCTGGCCTAGGCCTGACTCTGCCCCGAGCTCACTTTCTCAGTATTAACTGAACTTTGACTAGCCACCTACCTTTCCTCCCCAGAAAGGACTTTTATGTCTTGTTATATGCCACTTCATGCCAGCTAAAATGTAGCTTCACTGCCTGTTTCTTGATTCATAATCAAACACTCTCTGATTTAAAAAATTGTGTGTACATGCTAAAGAGAATTAGGCTTATCATACGACATTTCAGGGGGGGGATAACATTCACTATATAGAAGGAAAAATAGTGCCCCTTATGGCATCACCCTCTTCTCCTTAAATAACTAGGGTATGTGCCACCTGCTTCTTGGAAGGGATCAACTTTGGCTTTGATAAGATGGGTTTGTCTTTTCTATTGACACTCTGCAGGGAGGGACCCCTCTTATGTTGCTGATTCAGCAGGCTTTCTCGTTACTCTGAAATAAAAGGGGAGTACTTGACTGACTCACCCAGCATGGAACGGAGAGGACGGCAAAGGTGATGCTGGTTCGGGCAGCACCAGTTCCCAGCAGGTAGTGGCTTGTTGATCTGATCCACTGATTGGCTAGGAAGCAGAACCCAACAAACCACAGGCATGTCCAGATAACTGAGGAGAAAATAAGAGGTTAGAATGTGATACAAACAGTTAAAAACTCAAATGAAGCTTCATTTTAGAGCAGGACTTTTTGTGCTAACTGGTGAATAAGATAATATAAGGTTCAGTAGCCTCTGGTGTTCACCGTACTGCTCTGTTCTTCCTAACTGATAAAAGTTCTTCTCTCTGGATATCTTTGCTGTAAAATATAGCAAATGTAGGGTTGCCACATTTTGAAGAGCAAAAAAAGGACACATTTGCCAACTTCTATTTTTAACTATGGCTCACTATGACGACTCTACTCATAAAAAAGAGGGCATATCCTGGAAAAAGAGGACATATGGCAACCCTGAGAAATGGGCAATGTAATCCCAATTTTAAAAAAAGGAATCCAGAGAGGACCAGGGAAATTACAGAGTGGTTAGGCTAACGTTTTTTCCAGAAAAACTGGTAGAAAATATTATTAAAGATAGAAGCATATAAAAACAAATGTTGCCCAAGAAGAACCAGCATGGCTTTCATAAATGTAAGTTCCCTCTAACCAACATTTTAGAGTTCTTTAAAAATGTCAATAAGCATATGGATAGAGATTTATTTATGTAATTTCATAAAAATTATATATTGCTTGATTGTAAAACCAAAACAACACACAAAGCTGTTAACCTTTTGTTAAAGTCCCTCACCAAGTAAGCTTAGCAATAAGCAGACTGTAAGACCTGTTCGAAAGCACTCCCGGGTGCAAGTAGATAAATAGGGACCGCTTACTAGCGGGAAGGTAAACGGCGTTCCGTGTGCTGCGCTGGCTCGCCAGATGCAGCTTTGTCACGCTGGCCACGTGACCCGGAAGTGTCTCCGGACAGCGCTGGCCCCCGGCCTCTTGAGTGAGATGGGCGCACAACCCTAGAGTCTGTCAAGACTGGCCCGTATGGGCAGGGGTACCTTTACCTTTAAGACCTGTTTGGATCAGTAGGAACATGACATGGAGAGCAGGAATAAATGGATAGTTCTATCATTGAAGGGATGTATAAAGTAGGGTCCCCAAAAAGTTATACTGGGACTGATGCTTTTCAACTTATTCATAAATGAACTGCAGTTAGAGGCTAGCAGTGAGGTGGCCCCATTTGCTGATGACACCCAAATGTTCAGAGTAGTAAGAGCAAAAATGGATTACAGTATAAGGAGCTCCAAAATCATCTCTCCAAATTCTGTGAATGGTATTGTAGTTAAAGTGTAGGGCTATGACCTGGGATAGCAGGGTTAAAATCCCCACTCAGCCATGAAGCTCACTGGGTAACCTTGGGCCAGCCACTGACTCTCAACCTAACCTACCTCACAGGGTTGTTGTGAGGATGAAATGGGGAGGAGAGCCATGTTCACCACTTTGAGCTCCCTGGAAGAAAAAGGTGGTATATAAATGTAATAAATAAAATAGTAACTAAATAAATATTACCATGGCAATTCAAAGTAAAGTAGTTTAAGTGATGCACACTGGGACAAAAATCCTTACTTCACATAAAGATTGATGGAAACTGAATTAGTGGTGACTGGTAACTGACCAGTAAAGAGATCTTCAGAGTGATGATGAACAGCTCAATGAAAATGTCACCTCAGTATTCAGTAGCTGTGAAAAAGGCGCATTCCATGTTGGGGATCATTAGGAAAGGGATTGAAAATAAAATCATAAATATTACATGTAGTGCTGTGATACAAGTGTGACCACACTCTGAATATTATGTACAGTTCTGCTTGGTGCACTTCAAAAGGTATATTCCAGTGCTGGAAAAGCTTTGGGCAACCAAAACTATCATGAGGCTGGAAAAACTCTCCTATAAGGAAAAGTTACATTTTTTGAGGCTGTTCAGTTTTAAAAAGGTATGGGGGACATGATAGAGATGTATAAAATTATGCATTACATGAAGAAAGTGGATAGAGAGAAGTCCCTCACCCCATAATATCAGAACCCAAAGTCATCCAATGAAACTGAATGTTGGAAGATTCAGCAGGACAAACAAAAGGAAGTATTTTTTTACATATCTCATAGTGTGCTTCACTACCACAAAATGTAGCAATGGCCACCAACTTCAATGGCTTTTGAAGAGGTTTAGACAAATTAATGACAAGTTAGACCTCTATCGCAGGTGGCGCTGTGGGTTAAACCACAGAGCCTAGGATTTGCCGATCAGAAGGTCGGTGGTTCAAATCCCCACGACAGGGTGAGCTCCCGTTGTTTGGTCCCTGCTCCTGCCAACCTAGCAGTTCGAAAGCACGTCAAAGTGCAAGTAGATAAATAGGTACCGCTCCAGCAGGAAGGTAAACGGCATTTCCGTGCGCTGCTCTGGTTCGCCAGAAGCGGCTTAGTCAGGCTGGCCGCATGACCCGGAAGCTGTACGCCGGCTCCCTCGGCCAATAAAGCGAGATGAGCGCCGCAACCCCAGAGTCAGCCACGACTGGACCTAATGGTCAGGGGTCCCTTTACCTTTTAAGACCTCTATCAACGGCTATTAGCCATGGCAACTGAATTACATGCATTATCAGGGGCAGCATGCCTCTGAATATCAGCTGCTGGAGAGCACAGCTGCACTCATATCCTGCTTGTGGGATTCCCATAGGCTGGCTACTGTGAGAACAGGGTGCTGGATTAGATGGGCCTTTTATTTGTTCCAGCTGGGCTCTTGTTACATTCCAAAACCTGACCAATCTCATAGTGAGAAATTGAGAAGGTGGCTCTAAACTGCAGCAGCAGCAGCATTATAGCAGCTTCAGAACTAAGTCAGCAAAATCTAAATTTAATAAAAGCTCCTGCATTCATGGATAAACCAACTGCCTTCAGGGATCAGAAGGGCAATCATTCCCTAAAACAAACACTGCACAATTGACAGGTGTATTAAAAGGAGCTTTTGCCTTTGTAGCTGATGAACAATAAGGGAGAAAAGGAAAGCTGCCAGATTGCATCAGCTTTGTTTATGGTCCAGCCAGCCAAACATCCTATCTCAAATAAGACTTGTGCCAGATGTTTTAGAGGCAAGAGCCCCAAAATAGGGCAGGTGTGGGATAATCTGGCCTCTACTAATCTTTAATTATTAGAGATATGGCTTTAAACACAGAGGCAAAAGAATGTATTGCTTTTCCTCACAAATTTGGTAGTATTATCTATTGCACTCCTGAGGAAATCACCGAAACATCTGACCTTTCTTTTGCTGGATTTTATGTTTACATAGTAAAATGTATTTCCTTTTGATGTGGTTTAACTATACTTTAAACTATACCTTTCCATTTCAGTGAACTCAACTTTATTCTTTGGTTCTGAGATAAAGAAACTATGCTAGATTTGTACTGGCGCAGAACAACATATAGGGCAAAAGTAATTAATTTAACCAATATATTTTCTAGGGATAAAGAGGGCCTAAAATGAATACCCAGTGGGGTGGGAAGGCAATGTACTCAATAGCTTAATCTGACAGAAGGTGTGGAGATCTTTGACAGGCAGTACAGATGGAAGGCAAAAAAACCAGATGAGATGGCTCAGTGGCATTTCTGGAGCTGTATTGAGCACTGATGAGTTGCCAAAAGCCAGGGCCTGAAAAATGTTTTATTCAGATATATAATGCCAACTCATTGCCCTACTTGAAGCACTCATTTTCTGTGATCGTGCTTGTCCAATAAGTCTGACAGCAACAGATAAGACAGCATGTGGAAATGACAGCATTTTGTATGGAACTGGTATTTTCTTATTGTTTCCTTGTCTGTCTCCATGTTTTGTCTGTTGTCTTTTGTGAACTCCCCAGCACAGGGATTCGCTCATCAAGAAATGAAACAACAGGCAGAGGTACAAGAAGGCAATACAATACTCAATCAGTATTGTAGAAGAAGGCAGTCAGTGTGCCCATCAGCAGCATGGATTCTTTCACATATTTTACAGGAACCTTTTGTAGTACAATAGCCACATTCCCTCATGGGCAACCTTTGGGATCAGTTGTGAGTGGGGACAAAGGCAAAAAGTGGCCAGAGTAACATATGCGACTCTTCCCTTGCCTTTGTACAATAGGCTACATTTCAACCACACACAAGTCAACTATTTACACATATACACGCCTCTCTACCCATCACCCAGGCAAGTGAAAAGCACTATAGGTTCACAGAAACGCACATTCCAGCCAGACAAAAAGACTTGAGGGTGCAGAACAGGGCCAGTGAGGGTTGTGGCCTGGATTTGGCTCCCTGGCCTTAGGTTTCCCCACCCACTAAGGCCATTTATTTATCCAGCTCAGGATTTCTACTAGCAGCTCTCTAGGGTTTCACAGAGGTACTCCTCCCCTTCCCTACCTGAATATGATGGCAGAGTACCTCAACGCCTCAATCTCCTGCAGATGTAGTTAAGCTTTGACATGTGATTCTGATAATTCTGTGTGGGAGTGGGGAAAGGTGGAAACCTGTGCAAAAATGCTGCTAGGGTAAGGCACATATGTGAGGGACTGTTATTAAAGAGATGGGGAAAGGAATATAAGACAACTGTGGTAGTGGGGTATTTTTAATGTGTTGTTTTAACGTACTTTTTTGTTTAATGTATATCTTGTGTGTTTCTGTTTATTTGGTTGTAAGTTGCTTTGAGTTGCATTTGGTAAGAAAAACTGACCAATAAATATTGTTGGATCTCCACTAGCACCTTGAGGAGACATAGCCATATTTCCATGCCCTTGACAATCAGCTAATACTGCTCCAACCTAGTTCTTGAAGACTGCAGAGCTTTAGCTTTCAGTATTCTGAGGTAACTTTTCTGAGCAGCTGGTTATTAACCACTGGTGATTAGCACTCCCTGCCAGAGGTTGCTTATAGATGAATTAGTTATTGATAATTCATCCTGATTTGTTTGCATAACGTTTGTGGAGATGTTACACAAAGTCCGGTTTATTGAGCATTCATTTTGATTTGTTTGCAGGGAGGTTATAGCGCTGTATCAAGCAACTGTTACCTCATATTTTCCCGTTTGTTTTCCCATCACTTCCATTAACCCAGAAAGTTTTGGATTTTTTTCAAAAGCAGGTTTACTGCATAAGAGCACAAAATCCATTTTACTTGCACAAACTGAATTTGTAGATATGCCAAGTGAATCCCACTGCAAAACAGCAACCATCTGGAAGTTCATCACTGCAAAGCAGACAGGACCATAAATGGTAGATCTCCTCTCAGCAAACAAATAAGCTTGAAGGTATTTATATAGCCTTGTCTACCCAGAAAATGGAAGGAGTAACCCACCCATGGATAGCTTCTGCTTCTTACGGAAAATCTGTATGTACATAATGATACATACTACATATTGATAAAAGTGAATATAGAATAATTTGGATCTTAGGTTTCTTTTCTTTTCCTCCACACTAAGGAGGTCTTAGATAAGCCCCCTCCCTCTGCACTGTTAACAGCAAGGGGACCCAAAGCAGGGTCTCTGGAGCAGATTTCAATAACTGAGTTGATTTATATAGGAAACAAGCTACAGTGCCTTCAGAATGGCATCTTATAATTAGGTCTGTCACTTTGGCTCCACCACCTTGGCCGTTGGGACAGATAAAGCAGAGTACCAAACACTATCAACTGGCAAAGAGCTGCAGTGGGATAAATGGGAAAGCAACTGAGGCTGATACATTGGGGAAACTGCTGGTTGGTTTGCTGAGACACAACAAGAAGTGGTGGTAGGAGGTATAGTAAATAATAGCTACAGTGATGTAAACTAGTTTTGGGACACAACAGGGGTTAGAATATACGATTATGCTGGCTTTGCATCTGGTTGTGTCAGGGCTTCACAATCTACTAATCACATATATCAAAACTCTATCCCATGGCTTTGGAAGAAAGGAAGTCAACTCACTGGAGAAGGTGACATCCAGGACAAGGATGGTATATTTGAATTTGTGAGTTGTAATGGAAGGTTCATAGACATCAAAACCCAAAAAGAGAAGACAATGGAGGAAAGCGAGTATGCCAACTGTGATGCCGTAGCAGCAGGCTGTCCCATTATCATTCAAAACACAATGTAGTTGGGAAGAATTTGTCAGGTTCTGATAACCTTCAGTCACCAAGGAGGCAAATATAGTCAGGGATAAAACCTGGGAAGGGCGAAAGCAAGAAAGAGTTAAGTATGATTGTTGTTGAGATACCATATTATGTCTCATTTAAAACACTTGCCTATATTTACAATCAACCCATCTTGTCTTTGTGTCCTCTCCAATAATTAAATCCCATAGTGTATGCATTGAGATGAAAATGAGTAAGTCTAGTTCTCTGCTCTTCCTAACCATGTCCCACATATATCTCAAGTGAAAGTCTCAGGTTCTTAGCAGACTTGGGCAGTTTTTGCTTACATTTTTGGAAAATAATCATGCTGTTCATAAAAAGCTTTTGAATTTAGAGACAAATCCAAAACATACTACACTGCCTAGATGCTAGGGGCTGATTACTATTAAAAAGAACAAAATAGCAATGTAAGTAGTACCAACATCACTCTTACTAATAGCATGGAAAATATACAAAAGTCAGAGATTTGTATCAACTCCTTACACAAACCAAAACTATCATGGGGAACACACATAGGCTTAGCCAAGGGGGGCAGCTGCTCCCCCTATCAAATAAAACAATAGAAATACTTAACTAACTGACCAATCACGTCAGTTCTGCTCCCCCAAAAGTCCTGCCCCCCCCCCCCCAAAAAAAACCTGGCTACGCCCATGGGAACACAACTGGTACATAACTCTGGTTCATATAATGGAAATTGTACGGTAAATGAGGTTGATGGAAGAACATGGGCTACATTTGCATGGTTTAGTGCAACTTGAATGAGATTTAGCAAACCTGAGTGAAAAACCAGACTCCCCCACAGCTGAGGAGAGAGCTGCCAAGTTTAGTATCAGTTTCACTGAATCTTGGCTTAGTGTTGTGTACAAATAAGGAATTCTGATTTGAAACAAACCCCAGCTAGTTTAGTAAATCAGCTTCATAACCTATGGTTTGAAGTTAGCTTATTTAGAAATTGACCAGAGTGTGTTTGAAATTAGGAATCCTGATTCATACCTCATGCTAAACTGAGATTCAATGAGACAGAAAATAATATCAGGAGCTCTCCTGCTCCTATCAATGTGAGAGCTGTGAGACACTTGAGTTCAGTGCTTCATTCAAACTTGCAGAAGCTCGTCCATGTAGAGGCAATCTAGCCACGGGGTTAGGAAAAGCTGCCCTGCTTATAAAACCAAAGAACTGGATCTTAGTTGGTAACAGAAATTGTGTACATCTTTTGTGTAGATGGATGGCGTGTGTGTGTGAGTGCAAGTTGGTGTTGGTGCATTTTACACTTGCATATTCCGCAGGTATAGGGCAACCTTTGCATAAATGCCCCTGAAAGTGTCTGGTGATGTCCAAACAATGCATGTTCTACTGAGATATGTTCTTTGGAATTTCATAGTTTGTAATAGGAAAAAAAATGAAAGTAATTCTGGTGGGATTGTTTTGATTCAAAACCAAATTAATGTCTAAATATGATCCTGAATTTAGAAGTCATGGAACTGGTGTTTGATTTTGTTGTACTTTTTCTCACCCCTGCCAGCATCCGAGCAATGATCTGAGGTCTTATGAAGAAGTGCACCAGGTCATGGTCTGAGAATTCCCGCAAAGTTGTAATCACTTTCCTCATTCTGTAGTTTCCTTTTTGTCACTAGAAGAAAGCTGGATTTTGAGAGCTGCGGGAAACAAAAGTTGGGAAACATGAAATAGATTAGAAAAGAAGCATGAGGCAGGAAAACACTACTAAGTTTCTACCTACCAACACCTGAAAATTCAAAAGTAGTACAGTTTATCAAGGCATCTTTCCGAGACCTACAAGGGTCTCGCCCAATCACCAGACTCTAAGGTGAGTATCTGACCACTGTCATGCCAAAAGCACAGTAAAGCCAATAAAATTAACTTAATAAATTTCTTCTCTACATCTGTTTAGATTAGAATTTACGAAGAAGCAAAGCAAATGTATAATCTTAACTGATATGTAGTTGAAGTTTTGTAAAGATTAAATTGATTGGGTGGTTCAGTTCAGGCAGTGCTTCATTTGCTTTTTTAAAAGCCCATAAGGTTGGGAAACCTTAATGAAGCAATAAGTAATAGTGCACTGGGATGAGACTGACCGAAATTTAATTTAATTGCCAATATATATATATATTGCCCTGAAACTGCAGTAGTGAGAAATTTGCATTTTTATTTTTCAATGAGAACTATGGAGTTTTATTACAGATCTTGGGAAGGATTCACCTAACCAGGCCCTTAGCAGAAATCCTGTGCAAGAGCTTCCACTTGCACAACAGGGCTTTCCCTTCTCCTCTCCCCTCCACCCCCTGCAATTGGTTCTGAGGAGTTAGGGGGAATCCCTAGAACAACACAACGCAGAAGAATGGGGGGTGGATGTGTTGCACAGATGGAATTGCCTGGAAAAGCAAGACATTGAACTCCAACCTTTGATACTTGCTGTCTTTTGATTCCACAAGCATCATATGGCAATTCTTCTGAGATAATTACTCTTTAAATAATTGCCTAAATTATGGACAGGCTATGAACATTTTGGATTAGACCAATCTAGTATGTGCTCCAGGCCTAATGTACTGGAACTAACCATGCATTATACAAGCATTATGGGCTTGAATAAGATTTCTCCAAATTTACCCCAAAGTTATATTTTACAAAATGAATCTGAGCAAGCTTCTTGAAATTATTCAGTAAAATCATGGGCAATAGTTTATTGCACAGCACACCGCACCATCATGAAGCCCCAACAGCCAAACTAGCACCGATCAAAAATTGAACTTGTTTTGTATGGCAGACAAGTGTTCCCCCAGTTTCTGTCTTTGTTTTCTGCACCTAATTAATCTATTGATTTTCCAAGCAAGTAAACGAAACTCGAGAATTGTTTTGACTTCTAACTTTCCTGTATTTTTAAACATTTTCTGCTTCACACATCTTATAAAAACAGAACGAAACGTTGCATGGATACATTCCCTGACCCCCGCCATAAAGAGCATGCCTGCAGTTTATTTCTCACTGTTTCTCATCAAAATAGGTTTGGTGTGAACCTGGCTGTATCCTTTGACCTTTTCCCCTTCACCATTAAAATCAAAATCAGAACTTATCTACTTGGACATTTCCCATTCACCACAGTAGTGGGGCAAGTAACAAAGTGGCCTGTATCTTAAACGTTCATTGGTAAATATGAAACTCATTGAGGCTATTTCCATCAAAAGCAGGAGTCAGCAAGTGCGGTGCTTAATGAGTGTTGGGTTTAGATAAGGAGACATGGGCTCAAATCCCTGCTTGGCTATTAATCTCGCAGGACTGCTGTGCAAGAGTGCCTATCTTTCAACCTAAACTATTATCCAGGAGTGGTGTGAGGAGATATTATGAAAGCCCAATTATGGCCCTTTCTGACAGGAATAAAAAAAAATATGCTCCTTGGCATCACGGGACTGACCACTTGCGCCTCCTCAAAAACTGATGAGGAACTCGCTGTATTACCACATCTCAGTTCCTCTTTTGTAAAAAAAAATCCTTAATAAACCCAGTTTCTTCCTCACCTCCCACCCCTTCAGAAACTCCCTTAGACTTGGAGGTTATTTTCCCGCCTTTTGCGCCCCCGCGCACGGAGGGTGGGGAAAACAAATAGAGCGTGTGAGCGAACTCGAAGCCTGACTGGTCGGACAGCCGCCGCCTCAGCAAGGCAGTTGGAAAAGAACGGTTGATATAGGGCGGGGCGCCAAAGGAGCGCGCGACGGCGTGCGCGAGGATCCTACAATTCTGTATGCTGGAGCAGACCGCAGACAAAGCTGCGCGTGCGCAGTTTGCACCGACAGCCCGAAAAGTGGAGGCGGGTGCGGGGAAAGGACGTGTTGCACGCTCAGTTTAGCTAAGGAGAGGGGGGGGGGGAGAACGATTCTCTGCGCCTGCGTGTTTCTGAAGTTGAAGTATTCTTTTGCCCGTCCGCAACGTGGACCGTGACTCTGTCATGGACATAGAGTTTATAGAGAAAGGGTTAGAGTGATGAAACGATCGAATTTGCAGTTAAAAAATGAAGGGAAGTCTGCCTTTTGCCGGCGTAGAAAGGCGTCGCTCTGAATCACAGAAATGATATGCTGAAACTCTTGTATAAACTATGTAGGAAATGGGAGTGAAAAACCAGTTTTTAAACTGTGCATAATTAACCCTGTGCATGATACCCTTCTACAATTTTCTAGATCTGTAGCATAAACTCGCGAGCACAGTGCTGAACGGCTAAGCAAGCGCCTGACGTACAGGAGAGCTGAAGTCAAAGGCGCTAGTGCGCTTGCGGGGGAAAGGATGCTCCGCCCCCCGGGGCACAAATAAGGAACGAAGGGCGGGAAAGAAGCTTGCGCGTGCGCACTAAGACCAATGTCAGCCCAGAGGTTAGGAACCTACTCCCTTGTATGGTGGGCTTCCCGCCCTCCGCCCCGTTTGAAACGGGCCCAAAGTGAATGCAAAGGCTTTTTCTTCCAGGAGGAGGAAGGAATCACTGCTTAGTCTGTAAGTTGGTGAGAGCATCGCTATTCTCATCAGTTCAGCCAACTATTAATGTGTTTTGGGGCAGTGACCTTTGACCTCACCCCACCTCCTGTTTGGCTGATCTGATTTGGACCAGGCCCACTTACACAGGTGGTGGTGGCACTGTTGTGCAGAAGACCTCTGACCTGGCTGCTCTGGCCAAGGCTCTGACCGCAAGGAGCCTTCCCTCCCCTGTCCAGGGACAGTTCTTGGCCTCCATGGTGCGGCCAAGACTTTGGAAGTCTTTGACTTTGTTGCTTTGAAGAAAGATGTGCCCGTTACTGGCTAATGCCCGCTGTATCCCACTTGCAAATTAGGGTCGTTTTTGAAAGCCTTTGGAAAGGAAGCTGAACATGCCTGACTGGTAAACCTTGAACTTTCCTAGAATGCTGTGTGCAGCGCGGTTAGCCTTAGGGGCTGGGGTTGTAGGGTTGCCATCCCGTGGCAAGGCCTCCCTCGTCGCCAAGATGGTGAAATACCGGAAGATGCGGAGACCAGTGGAGCCAGAGAACTGGACGGTGGACTATCGGGAGAGATACATCCCCTTTTCCAAGGACTACCTGGTTGATGCTCTAGTGAAGGTATAACATGGGCTCTGCATGGGTTCATAATAAGTTATGAACATAGTGTTGTGACTGGGCTTTTTTTTTTTTTTTTGCTGGGGTGGGTCAGTCTGTATGATGCTTGAGCCCCTTCTGATCCCCTGGATCCAGCAAGGGTTAAAAGCTAACAACGAATTCCATTGTTAAATTAGTCCAGCAAGGGTCGTAGTTGCCACCTAAGTACCATATAAGTATGGTCATTAGTATAACAGGAGATTGCCCTGTGCCAGAGGGCAAATGGGTGCCCCCCCCCACCTGACTGGTAGTGAGAAAGACGGTAGGCAGAGTTGTGTGTCAAACCTGGGTTGGAATCAGAGAGAGCCATGCTTGATCTCTGCTTGAATCCAACGCTGTGGCTGGGAGAAGCAAGACTGTTTGCAGTGTTAATGCTGTGAGCCCTTCCATCGTAGGCTAAGGTTGTATATACGTGTAAATAAACCAGATATCCTAAAGACACCACAGTCTCCACTGTCCCTCATTCCAAGGAAACCAAACCTTGGGGAAGCGCCTGGAACCCCTGGAAATCTCGCACCGCTCAGAAATTGGGGTGGTGTGCAACAATATGTTGCGTGTCAGACTCAGAATCCTCTTCTCAGCTAGCTTGTCGTACTTAAGGTTGTACAGCTAAGCTGAAGCTAAACTTAAATGAATACATATGGCAATTGGCTTACTTTTGCATGAGGCATTCAGATCCTTGAGTGCTGTACTGTATAGCATTTATTGGCCCAGTAACTTGGGCTACCTTGGTACAGAAGATGTTTTGTTTTACAATGATTGTATGTGTTCTTGGGTGCAACTCATTCTATATTGAAGCCTGCTCCTCCCAGCCACCCACCCCAATCCCAGAGCCTGCTGCATCCTGATGCTTGGTGTGGAAACAGTACGAAACTTTTGCTCTTTAACACATCTTGCATTCTACAAGAGTGCGTGGTGTTGAATCTAACAAGCGATGATGGCCCTTCTAGAAAGTTTAATCGCTACTAGGATGGCCCAAGTAGGGGTATGTGAAGAGCACAGACATTAAGAAATGAATATTTGGGTGTGGGAAAACTTAATGACAATGGCTGGTCCAAGTAAAATTTATGTCTAATAATTTAAGAGTATTTAAGCTGACTTTCAACACACAATCATAAGGTACTGAGCAAGATTAGAAATGCCAGAAGCTACTATACTGTATATCACTGGGCATACTTAAGTATAGTAAACAAACTTTGCATGATAGTTCCTGAGATCAAGGAGCAGGTTTCTTTCTGTGTTTGGATACAGTTGGGTGTGCTTCTGAATCAAGATGACAGACTGAACATTTCATAACTAGCCTGATTTTAACTACTGATTTTTTGGTTTCTTGGAATTTCTGAGCAAATTGGATGAGGCTGCTAGTATACAATACATTCAGTTAAAGCACTAAAAAATTAATATTAATAGAATAAAATCCGCAATAAGAAAACTTCAACTAATTTCCAAATATCTGGTATAATAAGAATATCTTCATCAGTTCCTTCCTTGAGGAGGAAGGGTGGGATATAAATTAAATAAATACAGGCGGTGACCATTTCACACGGGGATTCGATTCCCAACCCCTGCATATGTTGGCAGAGTGCGTATAAGCACATCTCGCCCCCATTATGCCCCTGTTAAGCCGCCTTCTGTGCATTGGTGATCATGCATCAGTTGGATGTGCCTAAAATGGTGGCTGCCTGTAATAGGAAATAATAATAAAAGAGTCGGGGAAGTGAATGAGTTTTTTGAAGGGGATTTTTCTGTAGCTCCGAAGCCACTACACTATTTGCTGAACAAGTGTAAAATGAGGGAAGTGAAGGCAGAAAGGGGATGTGGATTATTGAGAAGAGGGCTGTTGTTCCAGAGCAGAAAAGGAAGAAAGGGATATAAGGAGAGGTGAAAGAGATAGTTAAGGAGATAGTTAAGAGCTTCTAGCATTCCAGGATTTCCCTGCGGTTCAGAAATTGTATGATGTTACTCTGGAGACCCTTGGGAACTCCATTGTATATATTATTATCAACCTTATTAACATATTTTTATCTTCAGTATGTGAATGGAATATTTTGATAGGAGCTTTATGTCAGAGAGGAAAGCCCCCCTTTGTGAATTGGGAGAAGGAAGGAAAGAACAGAGTGGCTGCATGTTCTTGGAGAGCATCACCTTCAGAAGCTAGGTCAAGAGAATGCCTTCCTGACACGTTTCATTGACAAACAGATAGGGATAGCTGGTGGCCCTCTGGGCTGGCGACACTGAACAATATGGAGCAGGCTTAGTGCTAAGTGTGCAATGAGATCATGCTCCATTGCGAGTAGGTATGTGGGGTGTGGGTGTATAGAGAGAGAGAGAGCACTATATGTTTTCCCACCTTGATGTTAACGGTGTATGGAACCTGCAGCAAGCACCTTTTGTATTTTCTTTTATTTCCATCCAGGATTTCTTTCTCGCTGACTTGGCCACCCCAGCTATAGTCAAGAGACTTATAAAGTAAGGACCAGAAGACTATCTACTCCTTTCTCCCCCTCCCCTGTGGGAGGTGTAAAACATACAAAAGCCAATTATAAATTACCTAATGTTTGAGCTTCACTCACTCATGTGTATACTCATAGGAATATAAGAAAGTGCTTTGTATCAGGTCAGACTATTTGTTCCTCTAGCTTAAGACTATGTAGGCACCATTCATGAAAAGCCCATGACTCCGCCCCACCCCACCCCCCAAATTCTGGGGTCTGTAATTTGTTAAGGGTGCTGGGCAGGGCTTTTTTCAGGAGGAACTCAACAGGAACTCAGTACAGTTGAGCTCCGGCTCCTCTCTGGTGAGCGCCATTGCCATTCTAAGAAAATGAGGGTGGTGGTCACAGTGACCTCTTTCTAGAAAAATAACACTGGTGCCAGGGATTGTAGCTTTGTGATGGGTAAACTGCAGATCCCAGGATTCTTTGGAGAAAGCCATGTGCCTTAAATGTATGATGTATATGAAGCCTAAGTATTGACTAGCAGTGGCTCTCCAGAGTCTCAGGCAGCAGTCCCTTCACATCACCTGATCCCTGATCTCATATATATATATATATATATATATATATATATGCAGGTTTTGGTGTCCTCGGGTGTCTTCCCGTGTAAAAGTTGGGGTGTCTAGGCGACGTTTCGACGAGGTCTCACTCGTCATCTTCAGGCTGGTGTTTTCGGCTTCTTGTTACTGGAACAAGAACAAGTTACTTCTTGTTCCAGTAACAAGAAGCCGAAAACACCAGCCTGAAGATGACGAGTGAGACCTCGTCGAAACGTCGCCTAGACACCCCAACTTTTACACGGGAAGACACCCGAGGACACCAAAACCTGCATTCCTGTACCCGTGAAAATCTACGAAAGCATATATATATATATATATATATAAAATTAATTTCAACATACCAATTATTATACATTCCACAGAACTTCACATCTTTTGCAATCTTTTTGGACTTCCATCAGCACCTCTGATGATCCACCATTTTTATCATTTCTTTTGCATTTCTTAAATTCCTATTGCCGTTAATTATCTTAACTCACAATCCACCTCTTTAACCATTTTTGCAATAATTCAAATAATTTACCTCACAAAACTTCTTGCAAACCTACAAACGTAATCTGGTCATCACGATCCCTGATCTCTTCTACGTGCAAAGCACAGGATCGGCCAATGGACCGTGGTCCCTTTTGTAATAGGAAGCTGACGTACATTGTCTTACTTGAAGCTTGGAACATAGAAGCCTTGCTCATAATGATGCCAAGCACCCCAGCTAAAAATGAAACAAGCCACAAATGCTGAAAGGAGCTTTCTGGGAGCCTGGTTCACCACAAAAGCTTGGATCAGCCTAGAATTGGTGGCAGGGTGTGTGTGTGTGTGGAGTTCTCCAGTGGCAGCTAATAACTTGTTTATGTATGCAGGGTGTGAATTTAGTAATTAGTGTGCATGTATGTGTGTTACATGTTCTTAATTAAATGTAGATCAAACCTGTAAACAACAACAACTTAATCCAACCTTTACTATTGCCTATTATTTATTAAATCTATTAGGAGCTCTTCTTGCTGCTGCAGGGAACTCAAAGCGACTTTACCAAAAAAAACATTAAAGCACACACACAAGCTTTATAAGGCCATGGATTGTTAACAGCCAAAGGCCTGGTTGAAAAGGCATGTTTTTGCCTGGCGCCTCTACCAATTTGGTACGCACCAGATGTTTTAGACTAGGACTCCTATCATGGGAATTGTAGTCAAAAACGCCCCGAGGGCTCCAAATTCGCAAAACTGATTTAATTCGTATCAATCCAGTTGGGGACTAAGTTTTTAAAAAGTTGTTTCAGATTGATAGGGAAGCTTAAGGATAACACTGCTGTAGCAGCATGGAATAATCTGTCAGCCCGTTGCCCCAATTATAACAATATCTCAGGACAAAGTAAGGCATCCTTTTAATAAATGGCTGCAATTCAGCATATCACAACAAACCTACGTAAACAGGTCATTTGCTTCTAAACCACCTTTGAACTAACCTTGTCTATTCCCTCTTTCAGGAGTTCCACTCTTCTAGCCAAGCAGATCGCGCCACTTTCCTGGCATTTGTCTCTCAAGTGGACTCGTCCCTTCTTCACCGTTACCACTCCATCCTAGAGCAATTACAGGTAATGACAAAGTACGCTCCTTGTGGGGACTGGCCTTGTTTCTGAATGAATTGCTCATCCAAAGGCAGAAGGGGTTGGGGAACAGCATGTGCCGGAAGCTAGTGGGAGGCATTGTGATTAGATACTGGCTTACTCACTAGTTTCCGGGCTCAGAGGTACAGGAACTGATCTTTAAAGCACTCCACAGCTCTGTAATTCCTCAAGGACTGCCTCTCCCCATATGAACCAGCTCAGACCCTGTGGTTTTCATCACAGACCCCTTCTTGCTGTGCTCCACCTGAGGTAGGTATAGAGTGTGAATCAGGCCTTCTCAGTGGTGGCCCCCTGCTTCTTGAATGCTCCCTCAAGGTGATGTACCTAGCACCATCCTTGTCAATCTTTAGCTGGCAGGCTAAGGCCTTTTTGTGTTGCCTGCTGAGGTGGTGGTCATCTTTTAGTGGGATGGGTAGGACTTGTCCTTATTATATTGTAGGATGAGTGTCAAAGGAATTTTATAGGGTCCATTGTTTTGTATTTCTTATGGTATTAAGTTGCGTTTATGCATTCTATTTTATGGGACGTGGGTGGCGCTGTGGGTTAAACCACAGAGCCTAGGACTTGCTGATCAGAAGGTTGGTGGTTTGAATCCCCACGACGGGGTGAGCTCCTGTTGCTCAGTCCCTGCTCCTGCCAACCTAGCAGTTCAAAAGCACGTCAAAGTGCAAGTAGATAAATAGGTACCGTTCCAGTGGGAAGGTAAATGGCGTTTCCGTGTGCTGCTCTGGTTCGCCAGAAGCAGCTTAGTCATGCTGGCCGCATGACCTGGAAGCTGTACGCCGGCTCCCTCGGCCAATAAAGTGAGATGAGCGCCGCAACCCCAGAGTCGGTCGTGACTGGACCTAATGGTCAGGGGTCCCTTTACCTTTTTATGCATTCTATTTTACCTTGATAAGTTGCTTTCAGGCTTTTTATTGTGTAAAATGACCGATCAATGCAGTAAATAATAATAACACTGTTAATGGCATTAATACAGGCTATTTATTTCTCCCCTTCCCAGGCTCTCTATGCTCCTATTAATCCCGACCAGGACACACTGCAGGAGTTCTCTCTGACTGATGCTGAGCGGTTAGCAAAAGAACAGGAAGTTTTGGCCAGGATGGATCCATTGCTGGACCAGGCCAACTTCAACAGTTTGTCAGAGGAAACCCTGGCCTATGCCCTTGTGGTCCACCATCCTCAAGATGAAGTCCAGGTGAGACCTGTCCCAGGATAGGGCCATTCTTCGTCCCCGTAACTCAATGTGACTCTTAACAAAGCCAGATTCTGTACATACATGTTATGGGAGTTTTCTCACTGCGGAGATTAAGTTCAGGCACAGCTCCACCAGAGGCCCTTCAGTTTCCCTGTGTCTGAGCTTCTTCGTATATTATTATTAGTAATACAGTGATACATCAGGTTACATATGCTTCAGGTTACATACGCTTCAGGTTATAGACCCAGAAATAGTGCTTCAGGTTAAGAACTTTACCTCAGGATGAGAACAGAAATCGTGCTCTGGCGGCGCGGCGGTAGGAGGAGGCCCCATTAGCTAAAGTGGTGCTTCAGGTTAAGAACAGTTTCAGGTTAAGAACGTACCTCTGGAACGAATTAAGTACTTAACCCGAGGTACCACTGTAATAATAATAATAGCCTTCCTGTCATCAGTTTATTATCCTAGGGCTTGCAGCAATAGAATTCATACAAGAACCATGAGAAATTCATATTAAAATGTACAAAATATTGTTGAAGAGATCAACATCACAGCCCCCCCCCCCATGTGAAGCTAAAGGCACACCTTTAGAGCAGGTGAACCCATTGGGACTCCAGCTCCCAACAGCATCTGGAGGGCTGTAGATTTCATGCACTGCTGCAGGAAAGCCTTGTGACTTCAGCCCCTGTGTCTCATTTTTACATTGAAAAGTGCTCTCCGTGCCGATCCATTTGCTCAGATTACTTAACATGCTTGGCACTGATGTATTTATTTTTTGCCACCATTGTAGATTTGGTTCCTTGTTTTATATGCAGGTTGGCTTTATTTATTATTATTTCTTAAATTTGTACACCTCATTGTAACATTTACGTACAAATGTTTAAAATAAAAAATAGCGCGCACGCCCTCAAAACATTCGCACTATCGGTCTGTATGGAATGCTCCTTAGCTGTAGTTGCAACACAAGACCCCCTGCCCCCCAAAGCAATTGTATTTTCATGCCTTCCTTTTTGCAGGTCTCAGTAAATCTGGATCAGTATGAATACATAAGATTCTGGGCTCTTGGCCAACGGTTCGGACCACTGAGTGTGATGACTACCCTTCAGAATCAGAGGGGGTTCTTTGGCACACCTTGGGTTCCACCAGACAGGCAAGTGAATAATAATAAAAATAGATCCCACCCTGAGATCCTTTTGGGGAGAGCTATTCCCCTGACTCTACATTTGCCTCTCCCAACTTGTTACACTGTTCAGACTCCCATAAATCTAGGCCTTAGGCTGAAGCTATTGGGAGTTGGAGACCAACTGCATTTGGATTGCAGCAGCTTGGGAAAGTCTGCTCTGCATTAACTGGATAGGAAGATAGGCAGTGAATACGTTTTGTTCATATGTGGATGGATAATTCAGGGACATACCGTACTGGGGATTCTTGGGCACTTTTTAATCAAAGCAGTTTCCAATAGTTTGGAGACTGAAGGAATTTCTTAACTTTTTTAAAAAAAGTTATGTGAGCATGATCCCTGTTTGAAAAGGAAACACAGTACTGTTTGTGCGCTGCATCCATGCTTTATTGGTATTTGCCTCCACATGGACAAAATGTGTTTGGCCACTTAGTATGGTGTTTTATCCACATCAGTTTGTTTAATGATAATCTCGTCTGTCTTTCTGTCAACATTGTATTTTATGGTCCTTGTTCAATACTTTATAATTTTAAATGATACAGTGGTGCCCCGCAAGACGAATGCCTCGCAAGACGGAAAACCCGCTAGACGAAAGGGTTTTCCGTTTGCGATGCGCTTCGCAAGACGAATTTCCCTATGGGCTTGCTTCGCAAGACGGAAACGTCTTGCGAGTCTCGCCATTTCCCCCCCGCTTTCCCCCCCCCTTTTTTCTAAGCCGCTAAGCCGTTAATAGCCTTTGAGCAGCTTAGCCACTAATCCTTTAATAGCCGCTAAACCGCTAATAGCACTAATCCGCTTAGCCGCTAATGGGGTTGCTTTGCAAGACGAAAAAACCGCTAGACAAAGAGAATCGCGGAACGGATTCTTTTCGTCTTGCGAGGCACCACTGTATATGTACAACAATATACAGTACTGAGTAAAATTTGCAGGGTTTTGATGAGTGCTTATACATTGTACCTCAGTTTCCATCTGCACTGTACATTTAAAGCAGTATTATACTTTTAACTCCTGCCAACCTAGCAGTTCGAAAGCACAAAGTGCAAGTAGATAAATAGGTACCGCTCCAGCGGGAAGGTAAACGGCGTTTCCGTGTGCTGCTCTGGTTCACCAGAAGCAGCTTAGTCATGCTGGCCACATAACCCGGAAGCTGTCTGCGGACAAATGCCGGCTCCCTCGGCCAATAAAGCGAGATGAGCACGCAACCCCAGAGTCGGTCACGACTGGACCTAATGGTCAGGGGTCCCTTTACCTTTACCTTATACCACTTTAAACAGTCAGGGCTTCTCTCAGAGTCCTGTGAACTGTCGTTTGTTAAGGGTGCCAAGAGTTGTTAGGACTCCCCTCGCAGAGCTACAATTCCCAGAGTTCCCTGGGAAGAGGGACCAGTTTTTAAAGGATTCTGAGAACTGTACCTCGGGGGGGGGGGGGTTGGTGGGGTATCTCCTAACATCTCTCAGCGCCTTTAACATTCTGGGGGGAAGTCACCTTAATGATTATCTGCTTATATTTTTTATTGAATTATCTTTTATGTTGCCTTGATATATTTTGATATAGTGGTACAGAAATATTTTATTCATTTGTCCATAAATAAAATGCAAATGCTTTCCTTCCTCTGTGGTTTTTTTATTTTTTGCCCCTTTTCCTCCCAAACCAGACAGTACTTCAAACGGGTGGTGGTGGCTGCCCGGATTAAGAATGCTCACCTCATGCTTAAATGCTTTAAGGACATTCCGCTGGAAGGCCTGGAGCAGTTGCTGCCCGCGATCAAGGTCCGCACCTCCATCTTCTACAGGGCCCTCCTCAACGGCATGCTGATAGTGAGCGGCTTGGCCTTCTTCGTCAACGTGGGCATGGTGGTGCTTTCTGACCTGAAGATCGGCACCACCTCCCTGCTGCTTTTCTTCGCTGCCTTTATGGCCTTCCGGGCTTGGAAGGTATGCATGATGCTGCCGCCGCTATTTCTAGAAAACTGGCCCTGCCTCTTAAAACAGATTGCCAGCCATGTGACCTTTGGTAACATAGCCTTTAAGGAAGGAGGGGACAGTTCCGACGTTGGGGCTGATGGGAGTTGGAGTCCAACCATCAGCATGGTCAATGGCCAGGGATTAAAATAAAAATAAAATAGCGGAGTCTGTAGTCCAGCAAGATCTGGAGGTTTCTGCCACTGTTTTAGGGCAGCATTTCCCAATCTATGGGTCACAAAGCCAGTAAGCCAAACATAATTATTACTTCTCATAATTTGACTGTTATGATGAAGATCTCTCCTTGAGATTCCAGAGAGCTGCTGTCAGGTAGACAGATTGGAACAATTGTCTGGTTTTTCTGGACAAAAGAGGCCCACGTGGTCATACGCACCCTGTCATTTTCTCAAATAGAAGTATCTACCATTTATTCCATTGTGTGGGGTAGTTGGGGGATTACCCATTGAAGATGCACTTAAAGATACCCTTACCTTCAGGACAAAACCTGTAATACACACCTCTAAATGCACTAATCTCCCCATATGAGTACTTTCAATCTACAAGTCCTCCTTCCTCCTCTCACGACCTGTCCCTCCTATTGATGGACACTTTGCTAGGGAATCGCAATACGTGTCAGCCTTGCTCAAAAGCACTGCAGCAACTGTGGCTGTAAACCCAGGAGGCCTGAATCCCAACTTGTCCACTTATAGGGAATTGCGATTCCCTAGCACTCGCTCCCTAGGACTCGCTCCCATAGGAGGCAGTGATCACCACCAACTTGAATGGCTTTAAAAGACGATTAGACAAAATTAATGGATAGGGATAGCAGTGGCTACTACCTGTGATGGCTATGCTGAATACCAGTTGCTGGAAACTGCAAGGGGGCAAGGGCTCTTGTACTCAGCTCCTGCTTGTAGGATTCTGACAGGCACTTGCGTGGCCGCTGTGAGAACAGGATACTGGGCTTGATGGGCCATTGGCCAAATCCAGGAGGGCTGTTCTTAGCAGCCTTACTTCCTGTGGACACCCCTGCTTTCTTCTTGTTAAAGGTCTTTGGCCAGCGCCGGAATATCCACTCCCTTGAGCTGGTGCACATGCTGTATTACCGCAGCACATCCAACAACTCTGAGCTACTGGATGCCCTTGTTCTGCGTGCCCAGGAAGAACATGCCAAGGAGGTCATCTTGGCACACAGTTTCCTCCTCCAGCTGCACCAGCACTATCACCCCCTGGACATAGGTATTTGCCTGGCCTTGGTTCTTTGGGATGGGGAAGGGCTGAAGCAATGAAAAACAAAGCCATCCCCTGGAATGGGTTTGAGCTTGTGGAAGGTTCTCTGACCTCTCTTTCTCTCTCTCTGTCCCCCAGACTCCAAAACCATTGAACGCCTGAAGGAAGAGGTTCAGGCTTGGCTGCACCTCCACTCTGGTCTGGATGTAACCTTCTGTGCCGACCGTGCCTGCAGGCATCTCAGGGAACTGGGAGTTGGGGCAGGGGACTCTCCTGCAACGGGGACCCATCCTGTGACGGGTTAGGAGCTTCCTAGGATTGTTCTGTTCCGCACCTTTGGTTCTTAGTGGTCAGGCCTCCTGCTGAGGCCCCTAACACTGAGCATGTGAGGCTTTGAAGGCACAGGCAGGGGGATTCTTGCCTTCCCGGGGCATTATGGGAGCAGTGCCCAGGGCTGCAGTTGTCGATGCTGCCCAGAAACCTCGGGGTTTCTGCTTCTACGACTGCTGTATCTCCCCTGGATGTGTATGTTCCTCCAGGAATCCATGTTGGGAGGAAACTCAAGCATGTAACACCATAAGAGGTGTAAATATCACCTGCCATACAACATTCAACCTCATTACAAGGGGGGGTATGTTACACCTCAGACTCAACTATTTGGAAGGCGGGGGGGGGGGGCTTGTTATTAAAGGTGTCCCTGTTTTTGCAAAAACACTTTTATTATATGCTGCTGCCTTTCGGGGGGGGGCTGCCTGTTTTTTCTTGTATCTGAGGAATGTGGGGGCGAAGTTCCTTGCAGGGCTGTTTACATTTGAAATGAGAATGGCATAAAGCAATGAATTGCTTGCATTTAGGGCAAGATGGGGTTTTAGAAATATTCCTTTGCTCTGCTGCTTGGGGGCTTTAAAAAAACGTATTAAATCATTTCTATAGCACTTTGAAATTCACAGTATACGCTTACGAGGAATTTGAAGAGTACTACGCACTTGGTTTTTGTGTTGCCTGTTTTATAGAGACCACGGAGGTTGAGACGACACACACACTGCATGGTCTTGGACAACTCAGTAAGTTCATGCAGTGCTTTGACTTGTTAGGGAAGGGCACTCGGCACGTTTCTAGAGGCACTTCTCCATATTATTGCCCCCAGATGTTCCAGCTTCAGGCCGCTGTACTGAGAACAGATTTGATGCCTTGGAACAAATTTACTCTCTGAGTTAATGAATGAGCTCCTATGTGGTTTTTAAGTTCCAGTATTGTACTCACTGAACCACGCTGTCTTTTGTTTTCTGGTTGTCAATTGGTCATCAGTCTACAGTTGAGGTTTGGAGTTCAGAAACTTGCACAAGTAGTAGGAATTATTAGGAGGGCTGTTGCTGATGGATTTTGAAGTTGAGGCATCTGCTACCTCCTTTTGATGCATGCAATAAGGTCTTAATTCTACCCTCATGGAGGGTACTTGACTTCTGCTGCCTCCATCTCTAAACAGTGCATGTGTGTTCAGTGTATATATGTTCTTGGGGGGGAACGACTTCACCCTAATGAATGCCCTTGTAACTGAGCAGATGTGATATTGTTCACTGTTTGTTGTGTTAGACTGGGGGCCAGCTGGCCCCCCTGAGAGGTCCTCTGTCCTTTTTTATGGTGTGCATGTACCAGCCGTGCAGTCTCCCATCAGCCATGATGCTGTATTTGAAGCAGCACCTGCCAGCCAAACCTCAGACAGAGAACTTGGTGCGAATAGGAGCCAAGTGAAGGCTATTTGTGGACACTGGTCTGCTGTTTCACAGTCTACAACAGAGCAATGCCTCTGTGATATTTTACATGGTAGCATTGCCCAGATTTTCACTTTTTATTTCTTCCCTTCCCCAAGAGAAGTGCTACCTGAAGTTTTTGTTTCTTGTAACATGTCTAAACAGCACTCTTACCTACAGGTGTGTGTAGTGGTGTGAGAAGGCCCTCTAACAACAGCTTGTTCTGAGCTTCTCGTGCCCAAAGTGAGCTCTTAGTCTTAAAATAGCAGTGGTTGGGTTTTGTTTTTCGTTTTTGTTTAACCCTCCACCCATGTTGGAAGTCTTTGTGGCTCAGGGGAAACTGCATGAATGTCTGTATCTTCGGCGCAATAAAAAAATATTTTCCCATATTGACAAGTTTTCTCCTACTTTTTATTCTGTTTTATTTTGCACTGCTTGGTCCTAAAGTAACTTCACTGAACTGAACAGCCAGGAGGGCAGTGGTTAGCTATGCTTGGATGTATATTATTATTATTATTATTAAATTTTCTAGTTGCTTTTTCTTGCCCAGGGCAACCCAAAGCACCTTACATCCAAATCTAAAGACAGACAACCCCACCCACCCACACAGATGCATTAAAACTAAGAGGAGAAAAGAAATACATTAGAAACATCCCACAATCCCCTAAAGCTTCCTTGTAGCTCCACACCCTCAAAGTATCCTGTGTGCAATAGGGGCACCAGGAGCCCCTCTTTAACAATCCCTATTTATAATATTTTGCACACTGGAGTTGGATACTTGACTGAGCAAATAACAGCCAGGTATTTGAAAACCCTTAACATTCATTGAACGACGGCATCATTATTTCTGGCTTTCCTTGACTCCCTGTAGCTGTGTGTCTCACTTGTATCCCATGAGTTCCTAGGACATTACAGAACAAACAGATACATCATGGTGAGGCACCCATTTGTTCCTGCAGCAAGCAAGACAGGAAGCTCTGCAGTCCTAGGCAGTGATCATGGCCCCCGATGACGGTTTTTGTGTGTTCTCTGTTGGGAGATGCCTGCTGTTAGAGCAGGTGGCCTGTGGGAGATGTTCATGCTGCTGGGTTTTGCTATGGGACCAATGAGCACACAGCTCCCCTTCCTGACAAATGACACTTTATTGGGGCAGACACACTATATTTTTGGGGGGGGGCAGAGAAACTATCACCCCCTGAGTGACTTTCTTGGCTTCATTGAATATTTTATGGCAGATTAGTGGAGGGGAGATTCTGTTTCCAATACATCACATTTTCAGCAGTGATAAACTTAGAAAAAGCCAATTATGGCTTTAAAAAAGAAAACTAGCACAAGTGACACAATAAAACAGCCTGCTTCATTGTTTAGCATCCTGCCACTTGCTGACAAGGGCTCCCCACAAACAATTACTTGAGCTCTCTTATCTTGAGGTTTCCTTCAAGAAGAAAGTTGCCGGAGAGGTTCTGATGCAGCCATATAGCTTCTTGAGCAATGTACAGGATTGCTGATCCTACACTTTGCCTAATGATGGAGGTACCACCTAAAACCTTCGGGGAAGGGGCTCCCCCTGTCAAAGGCCACACTTCTTTGGAGGTGCTAATCAGCTGGAGGCAGCATACTAGCAGGAGGTAGGGCTGAAGCCATGCTCTTCCTGTTTCCCCAATCAGCCGGTTGCCAGAAGACAGACAGATATGGACACACAGCTTGCAGAGGACTTCTGAAATGAGGTGGGCAGGCTGCAGATTACCAACCCCTCATCTAAGACACCAGCAACCTGACATGATACTTGAGAGGAATGAATAAACTGTCTCCTTGATAAAGGGGCTACACAGGACATTGCTTTGTGGCAGTCGGCTCACTGGTCAATCTAGACCAGTTTTGTTTACATGGGTTGGCAGCAGCACTCCTTGGCCTTGGGCAGAGATCTTTCCCAGCCTTGCCCCTTTCCAGGGTACCGAGTCTGATTTCCCCTAAGTTAAGCATCTTCTCCATCCCTGGGCTATGGGATCTTTTTAGCAGTTGCACAGCCTCTAATTCAAGGATGGGGGACCTCCAGATGTTGGCAGACTCCCACCAGGCTCAGCCAGCAGGACTGAAGGGCAGGGATGAAGGGAGTTGTAGTCTGACAACATCTGAGGGCCACAAGTTCCCCACCCCTGATGTAATTCTACATTTGTTTTAATTAAAATGGAAGATTACAGGTCAGATTGCATGTTATGGTAATCATCTCAGCCATACAGTTTAAGGAACCTGCTGCGTCAGGCAAAGGCCTATCTAGTTCATCATTCTCTTTCCACAGCAATCAACCAGGTGCCTTTGGGAAGCCTGTAAGCAGGGCAGGAGTGCAACAGCACTCTGCCCACCTGTGATTCTGAGCAACAGGTATGCAGAGGCATGATGCCTCTGACAGTGGAAGCAGAACACAGCCATTGTGGCTGGTAGCAGAATAGTGTCAAGAGTTCCCCTCTTTCCCCCCAACAGAGAATCCCCGCTGAGTATGCAAAATCCAGAATGGACCACCCTCCTACTCCTTAATGTTGCCTGCTTGTTTCCCAGTTGCCTTCATGACTAACTTGACTAGAAGCATGCCTTTGAAAAGGCTGACCGTCTGCGTCAGATGAACCATGGGATACAAAGCAGTGTTTTGTACTTGGGAGAGAGATGTGGCTATGTTTCCTCTACTTAGGACAGACCCATAGAACCAGAATCGGAAGGGACATCAAAGGTCAACTAATCTAAGCTCCAGATGATGCAGGAAATCCACTACTACAGCACCCCTGATAGGTGGCCATCCAGGCTCTGCTTAAAAACTTTGTAACAAAGCAGAGCCCACCATCTTCTAAGCCAGGTGTGGGGAACCTTTGGCCCTCCAGGCGTTGCTGAACTACAGTTTCCATCCCTGGCCACTGACTTGCTGGGGCTAGTGGAAGTTGTAGTTTAGCAACACCTGTTCTACGGTATTAGCTTGCTCCCACCCGCCGTGGTGTCGGCTGCCTTTTTCTAGCTGCATTCCCTTGCTTCTACTCTTGTAAAAAGACAAGCTTTAGGGTGGCTGGTGGATAGTTAAACATTCAGATTTCAATTAGGTTAAATATTTATTGGTTCACGTGCCCAGATCTCTGCACCACCAGATGGTATATTAGTGCTCTTGGCAGGCATTAAGCTGCACTTTTATCTCAGCCCAAGTGCACAGTGAGGATGGAAACCAGCTGGACCTAGAGAACGGGTGGGGTGGGGTTGCTGGCAGATCAGGACCAGCGAGCACAAGCTTCATAGGATCTTACATTCAACTAAGTTTTACTCAGGGCAGAGCCACTGAAGTGAATGATGCAACTTGGCCAAGTTCGTTAATTTCACTGAGTCTACTCTGAGTAAAACTTTGCTGCATTCCAACCATAGTCTCCACTCGGCCATGCAGATCCCTGAGTGTCCTTGGCACATCTTTTCCAGCCTTACCGATATCACAGGTTGTTTTGAGAATAACATGGGTGGAGGAGGAAGCTTCTATGAAGGGGAGATTGAAATGCAATAAAAACAAATTTGCTCAGTCGGAATGCAGAGAGTTTGGGCAAGGAGGGACTGAATGAATAACAGCAGTCCGGAGTTGGCTGGAAGAGGTGCCACAAGCATTTCTGCAAGGAGGAAAGCTTTTTAATGATGTCGGGTGTTGTGGATTTGGAACAGCATGTTTGCTTCTGCACTCTCATCCACTCAGCCTGCACTTTTTGTAAATAAACAGATTATTAGAAAAGATACTCTAAGTCTCCAGTATTCTGTTCGCCAAAGGAAAGTTTCCTTGTGAAGACTGCGGGAATGTGAGACAAGAATGTGAAACACTGTAGTCCGCAAAGGAACACATGGCTCTGCTGAATTTTGTTTATTAGGTTTTCTTTTATTCTTAAAATGCGTATAAAATATTAAAAGGCCAGGTCAAGAAGGTGAAAGGGGACTTTGGGGGAGCCAGCACATATATAATACTGTTACAGAAATAGCATTGGAAGGAACCCGTTTTTAATAACTTGCAAGCAGGCTGCTTGGTAAGGCTACTGGAGAAGCAAAATCTTTCCCATGTTTTCCAAATATTTTGTGCGTAATTGCTATGGGGCAAGAAGGCAGGATTAATCCGCCCAGCTTTAGAAGGATGGTGGATATGATTAGCCTAATTCCCCCACCCTATGCTCTTTTGGGGGAAAGTACAGAGTATAACCTCAGACTGGGGGGGATGAGATACTCCTTTAAAGTAGTTACTGGCTGGAGGGGAAGAGGAAAGTGATGCTATCTGAGTTCTCACCAGGGTCATTTTAACACGTTCTGCAGAAAAATGGGGGTTTGTTACTGAAGGTTGACTCAAGGGGGAGTTATAATCACTTGTGACTCCCTGAACAGTGGGCAGGTATTTTGCAAGTATTAGCAAATGGTTTTGTCCAAATCACACCTCGCATTTTTAGGCTGCCGCTTAAAATGTCTTGGGTGAAAACCTAAAAATACATGATTTAACATCACATGCAAAAATGCCCTTATGTTTCATGGTTGAAATTCAGAAGATGAAATTCATTTTTCGTGGCGATCTCAATGACCAATTTTCAAACTGTGCTATCATCAGGCTCTGTGTATAATGTCCCAGCAGTTAAGAAACGAGAGAGAGTTGCAGATTTTTCAATTCATGACAAACAGTTCTGTATGGACAACGTGATTAAGTCCTACTTTCTACTATTTTTGTGGTTTCAGTTCTTTCAATGAATTTATTAGGGTCCCACCCCAATGTTTGATATTTTAGCTTCCAAGCTGCAAATGTGGAACGAACACTGATTTTTTAATTTATTTTAAAAAACCCACAAGAAACATATTCAACCCTCCATTTTTAAAAATGGGGATTAAAAGGAAAAAAGAATGCTAGAAATGTTTGCAAGTTTGAGTTTTAATGTGTATTTCCATTTTTGCCAAATCTGAAAAATATTAGAGCCCTGGGAAATGCCAAGTGCAATATGACACCCCTTAAACTTGCTGTATTATGTGGAAGTACCTGATAACATGCAAACAAGGGGTGATACACTCACAATGCAGGACCCCAGCGGACCAATCCATGTATCGCATAGGATTTTGTACTATAACTGCCTTTGAAAACTGCAAAGAGTTAATACATAGCTAAATTCAGAGGAGAACAGGGCTCCTTCCAAGGCAAATGGAAGAGATCATCCAGTTGATGGTCACTCCTTTTTCCGAAGGTGGATGTAAATGATTCCACTGATGAGAGCCAAAGGAAAGGACAGCCACGCCAGCACAAAACAGTAACCAAAAGACCCACCCGGTGGTCGGCGACCCTGGAACTGTTCCACATGGGTGGTGTAGATCACGGCAGCTGTGAACACGGAGATAGCTGGAAACAGATCCAAGCAGACAATTAGCCCCGGATCCCTGTTAGCTACATCTTACTGCCTAAAGCTGCATTCAATGCTCACATCTTCACCAGGTATTTAAAGCTCCTGGCTTCCCCCCAAAGAATCCTGGGAACTGTAGTTAAGGGTGCTGGGAATTGTAGCTCTTTGAGATATAAACCATAGATTAAAGCCATGTGCTTTAAATGTACAATCCCTTTGCAGCGTGACAATGAGATCCCAAGGCATAAATCTTGCCGGCATCCATATTGGAATCTGCACTTTGCATCTCAGCATATTTTATAACATCAAAGAGAAGAGAACGATAACATATTTCAGATTTATCCAGCGGAATTACCCCAAAAGTGGTAGTATACTTAGCAATTTGGTGTTGCTGGGTCTTACGGTATACCTGCATGGCTCTTCCTCCTACATGTCCTCACCACTTCCTCACAAAAGCAGCTCCTACACATATACATGCCCCCCTCCATCACACTGTTTTACCCCGGGCTGCACTCATCCAAAGTATTACTTCCTTTCTGGCTCCTATGCTTCGTCTCTCCCAGTGAGATTTACTACTCGCCACAAGCTAATTAAACTGGGCTCTAAACAGCAAATCACCACCCCATACTTACATGTAAGTATCTGGAAGATCCCAGTGGCGTAGAACAGGCTTCCCCGCTTCATGGTGTAGAGTTGGCACATGAAGATAATGAAGGCTAAGCTGGAGAAGAGAAGACTTAAAACCATGAAGGCTTGGACTGCTTGAAGCCATGCTGTCGGGGAAAGATAAGTGTGGGGTGGTGAGAGAGGAGGAGACTATACATGCAGTAGAGAAGCAGCAGTTAATATGGTGTGCAATAGCCTTTGCTGTACTCACCACTGTCAGAGACTGTTTTGCAGGCCCAGGTGTTGGTGTGGTTATTAAGTGTGCACTCATACCAGATGTTCACGGTTTCCTTGTCGGGCAAGACCCACCAAGACTGGAAGAGAATTGCAACGGAGATTTTAGAAGCAGGCCTCCAAAGAGGGCTGGCTGGCTGGCTGGCTGAGCTTTTCCATCGGGGAAGCCAAGTAAGAACTGACTCCAACCAAGCAGTCAGCAAAACTTTAGAAAAGCCTGTTATTTCCCACCACAAATGGCTTGCACAGGTCCGTGTGGCCAGTGGGCTGATAACATTACTGGACATGCTTGGAAGACTAGTTCTCAAAGTTCAAAGGGAGTTTACTTTTGAGAGCAAACTTGAACGTTATAAGCACCAAGGTAATGGCTTTCTCAAAGCCTTTCCACACCTAACATAGCAACAAACATGCGATTGAGACCACATAAGCGGGAACTAGCATTAATCATGGCTCTCAAGTGCATCTGTATGAATGTGTGTTTCCAAACATGTGTTTGTTTCATTCATATAGTACGTTTTCATGGGTGCACTAATTAATAGTAAACACACACAGGGCTGATATAGCACTATGTTTATAGCACATCATAGACACTGTTGTTTGCAATCTTTACAGCAGAGGTGGCTGACCGGTGGCCATCCACATGTTGTTGGACTCCAAGTCCCATCAGCCGCTGCCCTGCTGATAGGGATGCTGGGAGTTGTAGTCCAGTAAAGGGCTACAACCTTATAAGGTAAGTCAATGCTATTATCCCCATTTTGTAGTTGTGGGAGGGAGTCAAAGCTAGGGAGTGTGGAAGAGAGTGGAGGTTTAAACTCATCTTAATGAGCATGGCAGAGGTGGGAGCAGAACTGGAGACTATCTTAAGTCTCTTCACCGCTATAGAGTGGTACCTCTGGTTACGAATTTAATTTGTTGCGGAGGTCCGTTCTCAAGCCGAAACCATTCATAACATGAGGCGCGCTTTCGCTAATGGTGCCTCCCGCAGCTGCTGCCCTGCCAGTGCGCGACTTCTGCTTGCATCCTGGGGCAAAGTTTGCAACCTGGAGCATCTACTTCCAGGTTAGCGGAGCTCGTAACCCAAAGCGTTCGCAAGGAGGATGGTACATAACATGAGGTTCCACTGTACTGCACCATCATGAATAACCGGGGGCTTGGTTGCTTGTTGAGCCTTGAGAATTTGGGTTCTACATAGGTATTGGAAAGGTATGTGGTTTATTAAACAGTTTCCTGTACAACTCACTGCCAGGGCTCCTAATACAGGCCTGCAGCAGGGTGTGCCCCAGTCCAAGGAAGAGCAGGAGTGGAGAGGCTGCAGGCTTCACTGTATTGTGGGGTCAGTAACTCACTGTGCCTAAATTCCCAGAGCTAATAGTACTGCCCTTCTTTACTGTGCATTATTATCCCCCTACTGCAGATTGGGAACTGAGTGAGAGAGGGTGGCTTGCCTGAGACGTCCTAATAAGCTACACTGCATATATAATAAATAAATATATATGTATGATTGCAAACCCATGCTTTCTATTTAAACGTAATGTAGAAGTGGGGCAAGGAAAATGAGTGCGTGGGAGGGGAAGCATTTATATCTGTTCTCTCATTCACTGATTCTCCTCCATAATTTATCTTTGCTTCTCTTTCCCACCCCAGCAGGACCTTATTTTCTAAGGCGAGGGAGTGGGGCGGGGGCAGCTGCAGGGGAGAGTGGACAGATTGGGGAATGGTTAGGAATCTAACCTACAGATTCTCCCTTGAAAAAACCCCTGACTCCAATGATGAAGCAAATGCAAAGTTAGCCTCATAATGTGTTGTTTCACCCCCAGATACACCATAAAAACCTGGGGATTCAACTACACAAGGTCTGAGTTTTAATTGTTCCTTTTTTTTTTTTGTAAGGTGAGTATTGTATGGCATCAAATCGGAATTATTTGCACAAATAAAAGAATGATGACAAATGTAAATAGTCTGTGCAAAGCAGAAGAAACACCCACACTTACAGTACAGCCCATAACTTATGTTAATGGATGTGCCATTCCATTTTAATTTTCAATAAGTTGTCATCTCAGGGAAACACATGTCAGGGCTTAACGAAGACAATGAAGTACACACAGACATGGTTGGTGAATAAATTGTGTATCCACCCCCAACACTGGCTGAAGATGCAGGCTCTAGCACAATTATCGTTTAAAAAGTTAACAAAACACCTTGAGTCAGGAGTAGAAGTGTCAAAAATATTCCAAGGCTACAGCTGCCAAATTAAGACACACCAAAATAAAATTAGGACTCTTCTTTCCTTTCCTTTTTTTGTCTCCAGGGACCAGAATAAAGCAGTACAGAACCAAAAATAAAAATAAAAATCAATATTGACATCAAAATAAAGGAGGCAAAGCACAAAAAGTACTAAAGAAAATTGGCTCCAATTTCTCACCTAGCAGCACAGGCCTAACCATGTCTACTCAAAAGTAAATCCTATTATATTCAGTGAAGCATACCTGTAAGCAGTGCTTTTAAAAAAAAATGTTTAGGGGTGGTCTCATTTTCCTTCTCATATTGAAGTACTGCCCCTCAATGAGGCTAAACTTAGATTCACAAAATGTTTAGGGGTATGCGTGCCCCTGCGTCCCCCCAGAAAAAGGACTGCCTGCAGGTCAGTGGGGTTGGGATTGCAGCCTATTATATGCCATGTCAAAGGCAGAAATCCCATTCTAAAGAAAGCTATCCTCTGCAATAAATTAACTTTATGTTCCCAAAGATTAAATGCCTCATTCAGGAGGGATGTGATAACCAATAATAATAATACGGTTATTAGTTATACCCCACCCATCTGGCTGGGTTTCACCAGCCACTCTGGGTGGCCTACAACCCTCTGATGGGTTCCATGTACTTGAAACATGCTAGGTAAACATGACCATTAGGTCCAGTCATGACCGACTCTGGGGTTGCGACGCTCATCTCGCTTTATTGGTTGAGGGAGCTGGCATACAGCTTCCGGGTCATGTCTAAGCCGCTTCTGGCGAACCAGAGCAGCACACGAAAATGTCGTTTACCTTCCCGCCAGAGGGGTACCTATTTATCCTATTTATCTACTTGCACTTTGACGTGCTTTCGAACTGCTAGGTTGGCAGGAGCAGGGACCGAGCAACGGGAGCTCACCCTGTCGCGGGGATTCGAACCGCCGACCTTCTGATCGGCAAGTCCTAGGCTCTGTGGTTTAACCCACAGCGCCACCCGTGTCTCATGAAACATGCTACTATGCAATAAGTTGGAGAGCTTCAGTGAATCAACAATTTCCTTTAGCACCTTCAGAAACTGACTGTCCTTTTTTGTGAGGTTGGGGCAGGGGAGGACTATGGAGAAGTCTAAGGGCTGGTCTGGGCCCTTGGAGAATTTGGTATCCAGAGCAGGAAGAGATAGCCAGCATCAACACTTTCAGTCGGGGCTTCTCTGTTCTCCAGACCAGCTCCAGGGTCCCTCACAGCTGGTGAGCTCCGTAATAATAAATTCAGCACCACCTAGCAGTATGGGCTTTATGAAAGATCTCCCCGGATAGGCAGCACGCAAGAACAATGTAGTAAGAATCACATGACAGGCACACAGAGAGATTGGTTGCTTCCAGGGTGAATGAAATTGTTTACCACACCTGGATTAAAGATTGGTATGCCCACTGAGGCACGGGGCCAATAAAAAGTTGCTTCCGAGGGCCAGATCTGGCTCACAACAGGCTACCAGCTGAACAAACCTAAAACAGAGGAGGAAAACAAGATGGACCAGCTTCTGCATTCTCTCACCTTGTCCAGCGTGGCGACGAAGAGTAAGATGAGAATGAGGACGTGGAGGGCAGTGACTGCAAAGAGAAGGAAACTCATCTTGGCAGCTGGAAGCTGGGGAGAGAAGGGTGGGCAGCATTAAACAAACCCTTGCAAAACGAAAACAACCTGTTTTCCGCACTTAATATTAGAGATAGGTGAGGGTGTCCAAAATCTGATTAAATCTTAGCAGAGTTTCCAACTCCAGACCTCCAACCTTCTTCACTCAGAAATCTTTCCAGCTCCAGCCTGAGCAACTAGACACCACTCTGTTCCTTCTCCGGAATGTAAGGGCCCCTGGTTTCCCATTCTAACTCCCTCCCCCGCTCAAAGGAGTAGATCCCATTCCCCCAAAGTCTTTGACTCGCAGCAGGCCTGTCTCCCCTGCCACAACCCACTTAGAGAAGCCAGGAGGAGTCCTGAGGCTCAGGCCCACTATTCTCACCCACTGCATCACTCCCAGAGGAATCGCAAGCCCCAGCTTCTAAGCACATCTTGTACATTTCTGTCTAGCTGTTACCCACACCTCATTGGGTCTGTCTGGGGATATCTAGAGCTCCGAGCCCCTCCTTGGACACGCCGTATTTCCCAGCCCCCTCCAGCCCAGAGAAGCAAGGAGCTGGGCTCATCCACCCAGCTCACATTCCTGTGGCTTTAGGCTTTGCCCTAATGTGATCCAGATGTTGCAGAGTCATGTGAGCCCTGGGCACGCCAGGGGTGGAGGTAGCAACAGCCTGGCTGTGTCGCTGCCGCCTCCTTCAGTCCCACCAAGGGGCCCTGCCTTTCAAATAGCAGCGAGGGAATCCTGATGGTATGACATCAGAAACTGCAGAGCAGCAAGAAAGGCAAAAGGAAGTTGCAAACATGAGGTTGGGGTTTTTTTAATAATAATAATAATAATAATAATAATAATAATAATAATAATAATAATATAAGCCAGCAGCAGCAACAAACCTACAGTTTCTGACTACATTTTCTCAGTAGTTAATTTCTTAAATTGACTTTTAAGGCAAGATCATACCACCTTAAACAGTCACAGCTTCCCCCAAAGAATCCTGGGGACTTTAGTTTGCTAAGGGTGCTGTGAGTTGTTAGGAGACCCACATGGAGCTACAATCCCTAGAGTGGCTTAACCTATAAAACAGGGATGGGAGAACTTTCTCAGCCACCAGGCCACATTCTTTTCTGGGGACCACATGCCAGTGCCACGTGGAACCAGAAGCAAAAGTGGCTGAGCAATTCATGTAAATTTTACCTGTGTACATTAAGCTACTTTCTACACTGACCCTCACACCCTGCTCCAACCTCCACCTAGGCAAGCAGGAGGCATTATCAGAGCTCAATGACACATTCCAGCCAGGCAAAAACTCTCAAGAGGGATGAGAAGCAAAGTTGGTGAGAGGGTGTGGCCTGAGGTAAGAGGGTGTGATCTAGGTAAAGTCACAGGGACAAGATAGAGAGGTCTGGAAGGTGAACTTTGGCCTCCAAGTCTGATACACACATCCCTCCCTCCCACCCCACTGTAAAGTATTGAAGTCCTATATCATGGCCTGGTACTGAAAACAAGTGCTTGGACTGAATCTTGGCTCAAATTAAGCCCAGTCCATTCTCCTTCCAGACCCACAAATTCTGCCTCCTGGTCTTTCATCTGTCTCCAGAAAGATCCCATTGCAGAAAACTTAACAGATTCTAGCTCCTAGTTCCTTGTGAATCAACCAGTTAAACTTCAATGCTCTCATTTGAAGCAGTAGCACTTTAAAGAGTCACAGCTTCCCACAAGCAGTCACCCAAAAGAACTGTAGTTTGTTAAGAGTGCATGTTAGGAGAGCTACAATTCCCAGAGTTCCATGGGAAGAGGGCATTGGGTTGTTAAACCATGCTGAGAATTGTAGTTTTGTGAGGGGAATAGGGATCTCCTAAGAACTCTCATCACCCTTAACAAGCTACTGTCTCCAGGATTCTTCAGGGGAAGCCATAACTGTTTGAAGTAGAATAAAAGGTAAAGGTAAAGGTACCCCTGCCCGTACGGGCCAGTTGTGTCCGACTCTAGGGTTGTGCGCCCATCTCACTTAAGAGGCCGGGGACCAGCGCTGTCCGGAGACACTTCCGGGTCACGTGGCCAGCGTGACGAAGCTGCTCTGGCGAGCCGGCACCAGCGCAGCACACGGAAACGCCGTTTACCTTCCCGCTATAAAGCGGTACCTATTTATCTACTTGCACTTAAGGGTGCTTTCGAACTGCTAGGTGGGCAGGAGCTGGGACCGAGAGACGGGAGCTCACCCCGCCGCGGGGATTCGAACCGCCAACCATGCGATCGGCAACTCCTAGGCACTGAGGGTTTACCCACAGCCCCACCCGCGTCCCTGAAGTAGAATAACACTGCATTAAATTGATAGCGCAAATGGGGTGTGCGTCACCCCAGGCACCCGAGCGGCTAGCTACGCCACTGCATACCTCTGAATTTTCCCACAGCAGCCAACTTAAGGCCATTCCTAGCTTTGAAAAATAAGGAATCCAGTGCCTGCCTTACAAAAAAGGCAGAAAAAGAACCCTTTTCATTTTATTTTAGGATAATAATACATAGAAGGATAAGTGGCTCCTATTATTACCGGTATTTATTATTATGTATTGCACTTATTGGACACGAGTGGCGCTGTGGGTAAAAGCCTCAGTGCCTAGGACTTGCCGATCGAAAGGTCGGCGGTTCGAATCCCTGTGGCGGGGTGCGCTCCCGCTGCTCGGTCCCAGCGCCTGCCAACCTAGCAGTTCGAAAGCACCCCCGGGTGCAAGTAGATAAATAGGGACCGCTTACTAGCGGGAAGGTAAACGGTGTTTCCGTGTGCGGCTCTGGCTTGCCAGAGCAGCGATGTCACGCTGGCCACATGACCCGGAAGTGTCTCCGGACAGCGCTGGCCCCTGGCCTATAGAGTGAGATGGGCGCACAACCCCAGAGTCTGGCAAGACTGGCCCGTACGGGCAGGGGTACCTTTACCTTTACCTTTTTATTGCACTTATTAGTTGCTCTTTTTTTACTAAAATGTAAACTCAAAGCAACTTGCAGTGCCATGCTCATAGGGTGGAGAAGGTATGCTAGCTGTGAGAGACAGGGCTTTTGGTATCTGCTTGGGTTGATCTGTTTCTCTGCTATCTGGGTATCTTACCATGCACCACATGACTAGGTTTTCACGCTATTCTGCTTCCTCTACAAAACTGTGAAATTATGCTAGCTTCGCCCAACTTTTTAAATTGTGTGTGCATGCCCTTAATTTGTGAACTGAATACGAAAGCTATATGGACTAGAATTTATATTTGGGAGTTTTTTTAAATAAAAAAACCTTCTCTTCTGCTTTTTGTTTCCTATGAATAACATTTGCAAATGACTCATTCCAGATTGAAAAGGCACTCCTCTTTTGAACACTGCCAACACACATACACATATGTCACTAAAATTTTCTGACACTGGCAATTAACACCTGGCTCCTAGGCAGAGAGGTCAGAATGCATGGATAGGCAACCTAAACTGCTTTATCACAGAAGAGCTCTTTAGAATAACTTACTTTGTTTTTCTGTGAGGATACTAAAAACAATGTTAACAATAAACAAGCATTTTTACAAGGGTGTAAAAAAACATATTAGAATTCACAAAATGGGGAGGGCACAATATAATACAGTCCTAAGTATGCACATTCAGAAGCAAGCGCCACTGAGTTTGATGGGGCTGAATCCAAGAAAAGTTGTTTAGGAGTACAGCACAATCCTGCATAACTTTACTCAGCAGGGTAAGTCTTCAGTGAGACTGACTTCCAAATGTGCACAGGACTGCAGCATCATAGTCCCACTTGCCTGGGAATAAGTCCCAATGAATTCAGCAGGACTTACTTCTGAGTAGTCTTGATTAAGATTGCGGCCTTAGTCTACTTTTTAAACAGATGCAAAATACTTTAAAGAAATACAAGAAAACAAAATCATTGTCCTAGATATATCTTTTAGGAATGTATACCTCCATCAGTTTAAGGCCTGGGGTAATTTTCACACAATTAAAGGCATTTCAGCATCTCATTTCTGCTGCACATGAAAATTGCAAATGGGGAATAAAAACTAGAAGAGAGACCAACAACAGCATTTGCTTTTCCATTATCACCATCCCGTTTAATCTTAAACCTCATACATGAAAAGGCCCTTTAGAAACCTAGGCTGGGTTTTATCAGCTGTAGTAGCAGAGTCTGTTGAGCTTAGGGTAAATAACTGAAGTATATAGGATGCTAGGAAATCCATTTTGGAAGAAGCACGCACCCCCATAAGGTATCACATTATCCCAAAATGCAATACCCGCTACATTGGAGAAGGGGCAGCATCTGGGGATCTGAGAGGTTCCCTGATTTCCAACACCTCAAGTACCTTGTTATTCAAGGCAGGCAGGAGTCTCAATGGGGGGGGGGGGGAACGCCGCCCCCTCGGTTTTTGTTTTAAGTTTCGCAGCTACCCTTTTGCGGTGCGCCGTGAGTTGGCTAAAACGTGGACGTTTCAGGAGGTGGAGCTGGGTGAGATTTATTGGGGGGGGGGGGCTACCCTCCATTTGCAAAATTTGCCTTCTACAACGACCTTCGTGTATCGGCCTAAGCAATGTATTGATCGGACTCCATCTAAAAAGCGCTGCTAAGGGAGCTTGGAGCGATCGGGTCGTGTGTCCGAAGGAAGGCTCCCTGAATTCTCTTGGGGAAGGAAATGGATCATAGCGACGAGCGGGCGAAAAAGAGAGGATTTTGGGGAGAGGACGCGGGGTCCAGAGGGTTAGAGCAGAGGGAGGGGCTGGCAATCTGACAGAGGGGAGTGGTTTGCTAAGGCTTCTTCTCCTCCCCCCCAGCCCCAGCCCCAGGCGTCAAATTGATGCCTCTCCCGTTCAATTCTCACAAATCCCTTTCTATTCCCTAAAAATAAATAAAAATCTGGCTGTCAGCTCTTCCGAGCCTAACTGGCAAGATCTCTCGATCTCTCTTCCCACCCCCAAACGGGAATATTATGGGATCCTGCCTAGCACCCTGCTTTAATCCCCCCCCCCCCCGCTTTCCCCAGGTCTCGTTTCCCAAATTCTCCCTCGAGAACCCAGGAGTTTTGGCACCCAACTTTCCCCCTGAGCCGTTGGATAGGTACCTGGAGGTGCTGATGGAGGGTCTAGGACGGAGGCAGCTTCCTGCTGCTCTTGTTGCTCCTGAAGTTTCCTCTCTTCGCCCCCTCCTTGGATTTAAAAAAACACACAAAATTCCCCAGTTTAGCTCATCCACATCGCACCAGGCTCACCCAGCCCTGCCCTTGGCAAAGGTCCACGTGGGTGGGACCAGAGAGCGCGTGGCTGGCCAGTTGCCCCGAAGAACGGAGTTGGGGAAGGGTGGCTCATTTGGGAGGGGCCCGACTTCTTGAAAATTGTAGCGCCCCTCCTCCAGTTGTGTCGTGTCTCTTTTGCCGCTTTTCTTCCTGGCTGACAAGGGCTCGGTCTGCACGGAAGGAAGAAACCACTCAGTCTTTTTCATCATTTCACTTTCTTGTCCGGAAAGGGAGGTGGGGGAACCTTTATCTGCTTGTCACGAAACTATTAAGACACAGAAGCGCTGGCCAGGTGAAAAGGGGGGTCTTTTCCTATTACTGACCCCCCCCCCCAACCCGTGCCGCACAACAAGTTTATTGTGACATGCACTTTCGTGGACTGGAACCCACTTCTTCAAATGAATCATCTTCAGAATTATCCTCTGTGTGGACTTGCCAGACCAGCTTTTGGACATTCATCCCGATTTGTTTGCAGGGAAGTTAGATGGAGGAGAGGTTGGATGACCATGGTGCATAAACAAGTGTTATCCCACACTTTCCAGTACGTTTCCCTTTCACCTTACTGGAAAGAAAAGGTGGAGGGATTGGACTCAAAGAAGCTGCACAAGACCTCTCATTCAGCTATAAATACACAACCTGAATTTACTGGTTTATGATTGAATTTCGTTTTAGGACAGTCTGGAAGCACCCACAGAGGGGTCAGAAATATGAAGAGGGGCCAAAAGGTCACAAAGGACAAAGAGGTACACTCTGGCATTCCTGTGCAAAGCTTAAAGGTATATAATAACTGTCCATACCGGTAGTAACTGTGGATAGACAACTCCATCTTCCTTCTTTTGCTATGGTACTTGTAGAGGGAGAGGAAAACCTGGTCTCCGTTTAATCTTTAATGAAGTACTGCAATCATATTCAACCTTGGAGCCTTGGAAGGAAAATATGTTTACTGGAATAGGAAAGAAAAGCTAGAAAGTATATAAGAAGAGTCCTATTGGGTCAGGTCAAATATCCATCTAGTTCAGCATCCCATTTCTGAGTGTGGCCAATCAGAGGCCCCGAGGAAGACCACAAGCAGGAGGCTGGCTCTCCACTGTGTCTGAGCAGCTTTCATTACTAATGACCACTGACAGACCTATGCTCAGTTTACTTGTCTAGGTAAAGGTAAAGGGACCCCTGACCATTAGGTCCAGTTGTGACCAACTCTGGGGTTGCAGCGCTCATCTCGCTTTATTGGCTGAGGGAGCCGGCGTACAGCTTCTGGGTCACGTGGCCAGCATGACTAAGCCACTTCTGGCGAACTAGAGCAGCGCACGGAAACGCCATTTACCTTCCTGCCGGAGCAGTACCTATTTATCTACTTGCCCTTTGATGTGCTTTCAAACTGCTAGGTTGGCAGGAGCAGGGACTGAGCAACGGGAGCTCACCCTGTCGCGGGGATTCGAACCGCCGACCTTCTGATCGGCAAGTCCTAGGCTCTGTGGTTTAACCCACACGTAAGGTCATTTCCAGACAATCTGTTGATTGAGCACTCTTCTGCTTTTACTGTGGGGATGTTAAGCAAATCTCGCCCCACACTACCCAGTGCATTTCCCCCACATTTTCCTTATTATAAAAACAATCAGATTTTTTGGAGTTTGGGGTCTGTTGTGCAAGGGCTCCACCACATAAGCTTTAACTGAACAACCTGAATTTGCTGGTATGTGATGGAGTCCCACAGTGACTCTCTGGAAATGTCCTAAGACAGTGAAGTGGCCATCGCTGCTTATTGTGGCAATCAATAATACATATTATACAGTGCTATTTTTCTGGAAAAAGAGGTGCCGGAACTCACCATGAACGCCTCCCTTGTTCTCTTATAATGGCAATGGTGCCTACATGAGAGGTGCCAGAACTGAGTTCTGGTGAGTTCCGGCTGAAAAAGCCCTGATATTATACATTTTATATAATAATTATAAAATGTATAAAGAAGTGCTTTCTCCAGTCTGTCCTGATTCTACCATTAGTCCAATTATCTGGGTTACTGTATTCCTAGGACAGTCTAAAATTTACTGGGCCTGGGCCTCTCAATCAATCAATCAATCAATCAATCCAATGAAGTAACAAGGGCTGTATCAGAGCCAAGTCTCAGCCCAGTTCCTTCCCAAAACAATTATGGTGATCCAGCCCCAAAGTATTCATAAAATTAATGTGTCCCCAAGCATGTGTAGACTACCTCTCTTTCACCACTGGGTCATTCTATCCAGGTCTGATACTTCTCTGCCTCACATTAACAACTTCCACAATGGGGCACCAAAATCAGGTGGAATCCAAGGACACATCTAGAGCAGCAATAGTAAATACCCTTATTAGGGAGTACACTACCCTGAATACCGTAGAACATTTCTATTTAAATATACATGGGATTGCACTAGAAAGCTAGGTACATAGCTGTTAGCTTATTGAAGGGAGAGCAAGAAAAGATACAAATGGGGCAGAATTTTTTGTTTTGGGAACTGACATTTAAAGAATAAATTATATCATGCAACAAAATGTAAATATTACATCAGCGTAAGGCTGTGTATACACCATACATTTAAAACACATGGCTTCTCCCAAAGAATCCTGGGAACCATAGTTTTTAAACAGTGCTAAGAATCGAAGCTGTGAGGGATAAGCTATAGATCCCAGAATTTGTGTGTGCGCCCTTAAATGTATGGTGTGTACACAGTCTGTTAAAAATTTTGTGAGGCGTTAACAAAGACATTAACACAAGTAATTCATTTCTTGTATGTTGATAGCTGCATGATTAATAGTATCAACAGTTGTAATCCAATTTATGGTTCCTAGCAATGGTAGAAAAAATCATGAAAAAATTAAAGCTCAGATTACTTATGACAACTTATTTGCAGTTTAGGGTACTTTATTTTCCACAAAAGGGAAAAAGGAAAAGGGAGGACTGTTCTGGCAGCATATTCACTACTCCAGAATGTGTAAATATTTTTAACATACCCTTGAGGTGAGAAACTAGACTGTAGGATGGGCACTTCAAGATTCAATAACACAAATCAGCATGAGTGCTCAATAAACAGGTAATCTGGAAGCAACCAAGGTATGGGAAGCTAATTATTTGCAGAAAACTCTGAAATGAAAAACAAAACAAAACAAAAGGATTCCCTCCCACCCACATTAAATGGCTCAACATCTTGTTACACACCGCCCAATGTCTGAGCGGTGTGAGATTCCAGGGGTACCAGGCATGCTTACCAGGGTCTGTCTTCCCTTTTGGACAATGAGACACAGCAGAGACTGTGGCGTCTTTATGATATATGTTGTATTTACACATATATATAACCTAAGCCTAGATGGAGAGTGTGCAGAGCATTCCCATCCTAAAAGAGCCCTGTTCCTTCCATTGCTGCAGCCTTTGATTGCAAGAGACCCTAAACATCGTGTATCACCCTCTCTGCAGCAGAAAACAGATTACCCACCTCATGCTCTGCCCTATCCCCTCCAGTTTGCAAAAGGGACACTTTTTTCCTGTTTGCTTATATTATTGCCCACTACAACCCTGGAAACTTTCTCTTCCCAACTCTGGTACTATCTTTTGTTAATTACCTAGAGATCAGAGTGGAGTATTTCCTCTTTGTATCAGAGTATTTTGCCTTGTTGATGGTTTTAATTGGGATCAGGTGTTAAACAGGGTTGTGTTATTGCCCCAACTCTGTTCATTATTTTCATTGCCATGATCCTACACTTTGTCGAAGGGAAACTCCCCACCGGAGTAGAAATCATGTATCAAACAGATGGAAAGCTCTTCAATCTGAGCAGGCTGAAAGCAAAGAGTAAGGTTACCGTAACTTCCATCATAGAGCTTCAGTATGCTGATGACAACGTAGTGTGTGCACACTCAGAGGATGACCAAGTCCAAACCATCCTAAATATCTTTGCAGAAGCTTACAAAAATCTTGGCCTATCACTCAACATCCAAAAAACCAAAGTGCTGCACCAACAAGTACAAAATAACCCCTCTGCAGCGCCACAAATCCAAGTCAATGGTGTAACATTGGAAAATGTCAATCACTTCTCCTACCTAGGCAGTTATCTTTCCACAAGGGCCAACACTGATGCCAAAATCCAGCGTCGCCTGAGCTCTGTGAGTGCGGCTTTCTCCCAATTGAAGTGCAGAGACATTCACAGGGAAACCAAAATGCTTGTTTACAAAGCTATTGTACTACCAACCTTACTATATGCGTGTGAAACATGGACCACTTATAAACACCATCTCCAACTCCTTGAAAGATTCCACCAACGGTGTCTCTGAATTTTTTTTACACATCACTTGGGAAGACAGGTGAACTAATATCAGTGTACTGGAAGAAGCAAAGATCACCAGTGTTGAAGCAATGATTCTTCAACTTTGTTGGACTAGTCATGTTGTGCGGATGCCTGATGATCGTTTTCCAAAGCAACTACTCCATTCTGAACTTAAAAATGGAAAGCTTAATGCTGGTGGTCAACAAAAGAGGTTTAAAGACTGTCTCAAGGCAAATCTAAAAAAATGCAGTACTGTATAAACACTTACAACTGGGAAACACTTTCCTGCAAGCGCTCCAGTTGGAGAACAGCCTTTACCAAAGGTGTCATGGGCTTTGAAGACACTCGAACTCAGGATGCAAGGGAGAAACGTGCTAAGAGGAAGGTACTCTTGGCAAATCCACACTGTGATCAACTCCCGCTCGGAAACCAATGTCCCCACTGTGGAAGGACATGTGGATACAGAAAATTGGCCTCCACAGTCACTTACAGACTCATTGTTAAAACCGTGTTTATGGAAGACAATCTTACTCGGCTACGAGTGATCGCCAAAGAAGAAGACTTAATGACAAGCCATCATCAGCCTGTTCTTCCAATAGCCCCCATCCAGCTAGCTCTGCGGGAGCTGGCCTGGCTCATTAGCAGGAACTAAATTTAATTCTTTTACTGAATTAAAAAATTATGGGTGACTTTCACCCACAAACTCTGGCACCCAGAACCTATAGCAATATTTAAATTTACTGTTGATGCAAAGTATACTATCCATAAACAATTTAAGATTTAAAACTGTGGGAAATTTTCCACAGTACATCTTCAAGATCACTTAACCCAGATTAGTGGCCTGCTCATACCCACTTACCTCCCTGCCATATTTATAGTCATGGTGTCTATAGATTGGTAAAAGGTTGGATTTTCTACTACCTTTTAGTGCACCTTTCTGGATGGAGTTATTTATGACAGTTGTTTGTTTGTTTACTTATTTTTTTAATTAAATTTTCAGAAGTTTAACATATACACTTGAATATACTCTGTTTTCCATGGTGTTTTTATTTCTCCCCCTCTGCCGCACCCTATCTTCTATCTCTTATACCATAACAATACTATAATAGCTTGTTTACTTGTTTTAGTTCAACCCCTCTTTTCCATCCAGAAGGATCCCGAAGAGCAGGGGTTAAATAAATAAATAAGCAAATCATGATTGCTTCTATCCTGCTGGGCACTTAAAAACATTACATTCTTTTTTAAAGTATCTATTTCACCTTTCTGCATATGCACTCGAGATAGCCATGGTTACGGGACCAGAGCCTGTTAACTATTCCAGAATAATTAACATACGAGTACAAGAGTGTGTGATCACGTATATATGTTCTTGTGGTGTAGAGTGGATGAGAGGTACGGGGAAGGGAAGGACTGGCAAGAGAAGAGTTGGAACAGGGAGTGACTGGATTAATTGCCTTTTCAATGAAAGTATTTATTTATCCAGAAAGTAAAGTGAAGCTCAAGGGCAAAAATGGAAATCATAGCACAAGTTTAAAAATAGTCCCAGACGGATTCCCACTAATTGCCTGGTTTACAAAAAGGCATCTGAATGAATAGGCAAGTGGTAGAGTAGAATTCAGGCTGCAAGGAGTGGCGGCGGCAGGGGGGGGGGGTGTACAATTTTTTTATCTTCTCCTACATTAAAGCAAAAAACAAAACAAAACAAAAACCAACCAAAAATCTCCCTACAAGTAAAGGGAAACTATTAGCATATTAGAGAGAATGCTTATAGTCCAGGCTTCAAGGGCACTGCTAGGTACATTGCTAGCGTTATGAGAGAAGGGAGTAAAACCTTTTTCTCTCTACTTTCTCATGTATAATTTTATACACTTCTATGCACGTCACCTCTTACTCACCTTTCCTCTGAACTAAAAAGCCCCAAATGTTGTAACCTTTCCTCCTCATAGGGGAGTTGCTCCATTCCCTTATTTTGGTTGCCCTGTTCTGAATTTTTTTCCAACTCTACAATATCCTTTTTCAGGAGAGGTGACCAGATCCAATGCCCCACAGTAGATCAATGGCCACAGTATGTTCTCTCTCCACTGATGAAGGCAGCTGGAGAGGGAGAGTGCTGTTGGACTCAAGTCCTGCTTTCAGACTTCCCATAGACATCTGGTTGGCCGCTGTGGGAACAGAATGATGAACTCGGTAGGTCTTCTTATGTTGACAGACAAGACCTGGGACATGGGGCCACCCCCATGTCTGCTTCCTGGTATACTATTTTTCTACTTGCAGGAATTTTTTGACAATGTGCAGGATCCTCCATCAGCATTCAGATGTAATATAGTCCATTCTACCACCTCAGAATGCCAGCTACTCTGCATGCATAGAGAAAAACTATCATAGAACTAATCTATCCCTATTCTTGGATACAAAAAAATTTACAGGACTCCACTTTAAAAAACCAAGCTCTGAGCACACAAGCAAAGCCATGGCAAAATTCAGCCAAAGTTCCACATTTTGGAGTCTTGACAGATCAACCCCATCAGAGGAGTGACTCCTAATGAAAGTGTGCTAGTAAAATTTAAATACTGCTCATTCACCTTGACTGGAACATGGGTTTAAGTATTGAATGACACACACATATAAAGGGAGAGCTAGAGACTTGCAATGTTGTGAGGTTCCCCATGCAGAGCTGTCATCCACAAGCAGAAACTGCAGAGCGGTTACCCAGCTATCTGAATAGTCTGAGGCTGCCCTCTTATGTTAACCTGATTTATTCTGTGGGAGGGTAAGAAGAGACAGGAAAGGGTTTGCTTATAATGCTATTGCATCTCCCAATTCCCAAGAATGTGTGCACTTTCTGTTTTAAGATTGCCTCCTTGCAACCATGAGGACTAGAAACTATGTTTTAACCACTACCCCTTTCCTCATCCATAACCATGAAGACTAGAAACATAGCTTGTCTGGTTAAGAGTATCAAACTAGGATCTGGGAAGCCAGGGTTCAAATTCCCACACAGTTATAAGGTCACATCCACACCATATATTTAAAGCGCAATTTTACCATTTTAACAGTTACGGGGAATATTGGGAACTGTAGTGGTTGGTTTTTTTAGTGTGCTGGGAATTGTACCTCTGTGAGGCCAGCACCCTTAAGAAAACTGTTCCTAGGATTCCCCATTACAGTTGAAGTAGTAGAATAGTGCCTTAAATGTATGGTGTGGATTTGAAGCTCAGTAGTGTACCCTAACCTGCCTACAAGGTTGCTATGAGGAGACCATGTAAGCCACCATGAGCTCCTTGGAGGAAAAGATGGGTTATAAATGCAATGATAAGTAAAAAATGATAAACTCGTAGACATGGGACCCAGCATTTCCCCCACATCAATATGGGAATTATATTCTGCCCTTCACTAAAAAGTCACAAAAAGAATATTGAATAAAAACGTAACATTCTAGTTTATGAATGTATAACTGGAAGGCAGCGGGGGAAGTTTATAATTTGCCAGTCGAGCAAAAAAAATAATCAAAATTACTAGTCATTTCTCCTCCATACAAAATTTCCCCTCAGTCGAGGGGCTGGTGCAAAGTTTCCCCTTTTTCCGAAACAGCCCTCTTCCTGCCCCATCCAAAGCCTGTCATATTTCCCTTCGCGGTGCCTCATTATCTCCCAGCCCTCGCGAGCTTCCTTTCTGAAACAGTCTCCATGGCAACCAGCAGCAGTGGGACAAACTGAGCGAGGGATGTGGTTTGGCAAGGGCCATTGGCGATGGAAAGTTGCCATGACAACCCTCCCGCGTCGTCGATCCTTTACGTACGTCGCCTCGCGCCCGCCCCGCGCCGGGCAGCTACGAAGTCTTACACTGCGCATGTGCCTAGAACTAATCTGGAGGGTGGTAAAACGAGAGGCTTGAGAGGGAGGGGGGAGGAAGGAAGGAAGGAACTGTTAATTTCGCACATGCGCAGTGGGAATGCAGGCCTGTAAGGTAAAGGGATGGGCTTACCAGAAGGGGTGGGGCTTAGGGACTGCTGGGATCCTCTGTATGGTTTGAGTAAATGTGGAGAGGGCGAAACAGGGGGGATTTGAGGGGTTTGTGTGGTTGTGAGCTGATAATTCGGAGTCACGTGACTTTGCAGGACTTTCAGTGTGGCCTTCCAGGACATGGGGGGGGGGGGGCTTGGCACATTCAAAGGAATTTGGCATGACTTGTAGGGGTTGCAGTGTGACTGAGCCCCATAGCCGCATGGCTACACGTTTAGCAAGATCTACCAGGACCTAGGGGGTGGTTCAGGTGCCTTGGCATGGTTATAGAGAACGTTGGTGAGGTCAGGCTTTGGGGTCACCTGCTGGGTCTTTGGAGTAGGCGCGTACCTCCAAACACATTAGTATTGGGATTTTAGGATTACCTTTGTATCCTATTTTTCCTCCAAGGAGCTCAAGGTTCTTCCCTGCCCCTATGTAATCCTCAGAACAACCCTGTGAGGTAGTTTAGATTGATAAAACAATGGCTGGCTTAAGGTTGCTCAGTGAGCTTCACAGCTGAGTGGGGTTTTGAACCCTGGCCTGCTAGGTCCTACAGTCTAACCACTACACCGCACTGCCACATCCTGTTAGGATCCTTGGAGCTGCTAAACATTGTATGCCCTCACAGGCTCTTAGCATGATCTTCAGTGATATTGGCCTGAGCTGTGACCCTTCACTTGGCTGATACCTGAACTCTCATGTCCTGGATCTGGTACATTAGAGCTTTGGCATAACATGCTGGCAATAGGTCATGGAAGCAGATAGGAGCTTTGGTGCATTTACTTGGTGCCCACCAACAATATACAATGCTAGGTAGGGTTGCCATCTCTTTTTCTAACTGTCGCTGTGGCATGGAACACAGAAATTAAACAGATGAAGCACTTCCTGAGGAGAAGGGGGCGGGGGGGAGTAAATGGAAATATAGCTACTAAATTCCTGCTTTCTCGGGCTGTTGTGATTAGAAATGCACACAGCAGTAGTTGTAGGCAGCTGACATTCTGACCTGAGAAATCCATGGAACAAGATGACCTGACAATTATGATGATATGTCCTGGTAGAGCCTTAGGTACATCTGAAAGTATTAGGACCCTGTGTGGCATGGTGGAAAGTGAAAGGACTGTTGTATGTAGGGCTGGGGGGCAGGGATTGCAAAGTACTGTATAAGAAAGGGTAGAAAAATGAGAAAAATGTGCCTAAACTAACCAGATGTTCCTAGATAAGCCTTTTCTCTGTGTGTTTGACTTTAATGACTCTTGTAACTCATTAGACCCTACTACCTTCCCAGTAGAGTCAGAAGCTATTGCTCTATAACTCATACAAATTTAACCTCCCTTTATCTTTGAGAATTCAAAATAACTTTCTTGGGCTCTAAGACAGCAGTCTCATTTGAGCACATTTGGATCTCGGGTCCACCATAACCTTCAACCCCTGCTTTACCTTATCAATAAACCCTGGAGTCCTCTTCTACTTTTGCCCCCTGTTTTAGCTGGCCCCCTAGATTACCCTTTTAGAGAACCCAGGGATCCTCATAATGCCTTCCTAATCAGTTGTATGTAACCTTCTCTCTTTTTCCTCTCCTCTTGCCCTTCCTCATTCACTAGGACTGGTGAAGAGCTGATGCATTTCCTGGAGACGGTTGCTAACAACTGAGTTGACAAAGGCAACGTGTGCTGTTGGCAGGAGAGCCCAGGAGTTTGCACCACAGCATCCCCCAAACAGATTGCCTATACATAAAGTGCATAGCTGTCAGAGTGGCTCTCCAGTAGAGAGCAAAGGTACTTCTAGTTAATGCTTTTGGAGCGGGAGGTGGGGCTGATTTAATCCAGTTCACAGATGCTGAGAAAGCTGCATTTTAATACAGATTTTGGATAAGAGGGTGTTTAGGTATAGTGGGAAAACAGGCATGGGATGCATTTGGATGGAAAGGGGGGGGATGGTATGTATATGAAGAAGGATGAGGTAGATGCGTGATTTGAAAAGAGATGAGCGGATTTAAGTGTGGGCAAAATTTAGTGAGTGCTAATGCATTATGCTGCTTGCTGTGGTCGTAAAACTATTGGATGGGATATATTTAAGAAGTAACATGGTGTGTGTGTCTGTGTGTCTTGTGCTAAGTACCAGAGGTTATTCTGTTTCAGGAGGGGTGGTTCTACTAAGATGTTACTTACAGCAGCAGCATTTTTGTGGTCATTCAGCTGGACCACAAGAAAGCAATAAAGGCAACAAAGGGAAATGCTGCATGCACACCTGATTTTAGTTTAAATGTTCATTTTTAAAATGAAAAGTGGATTGTCCTTTTCACCACACAGGCACCCACAGTGGAATTGTTTAAAAAACAACCACCACAAAACCCTCCAGCCCTGCTAATTACAGTCATAGTTTTTCAGCCAATAAAATGTGAGGCAAAAGAGGTGAGCATTACAAGGTTTGTGCATCCTGTGTTACTGAGAAGTTGATCTGTTAAGACACTAGTTTTAAGGGCTTGTTGTTACATGGTTGGCTGTTGCATTAGGTAAAGGGACCCCTGACCATTAGGTCCAGTTGTGGCCGACTCTGGGGTTGCGGCACTCATCTCGCTTTACAGGCTGAGGGAGCCGGCGTACAGCTTCCGGATCATGTGGCCAGCATGGCTATGCCGCTTCTGGCGAACCAGAGCAGTGCATGGAAACGCCGTTTACCTTCCCGCCAGAGCGGTACCTATTTATCTACTTGCATTTTGACATGCTTTTGAACTGCTAGGTTGGCAGGAGCAGGGACCAAGCAACGTGGAGCTCACCCCGTCGCGGGGATTCGAACTGCCGACCTTCTGATTGGCAAGTCCTAGGCTCTGTGGTTTAACCCACAGTGCCACCCGCGTCATTAGAGACTGCTTAAAAAGTTTTCACTCTGCAGCTGTATCGTGTGAGAGCCTTGCCAGTGTTCATATCACCCACACTGTATGGCTTACCCCTTTCTTGTATTTTGCAGCCTTGCAAATACAGACCCTCCAAGTGTTGCTGTTTTCCAGGGACAGTTCCAGATTTACAGAAGCCATTCCAGTTTTGATTTGATCCTGGAATGTCCTGCTTTTCCTTAGGATGTCCCTATTTTCATTGGAGAAATATTGGAGGGTGTGGTAGGGTGTCCCTATTTTCATTGGAGCTATGTGACCCCCGAGCCAAGGAGATAAGTAACTATACAACTATTAGAAGACACCTGAAGGCAGCCCTGTATCGGGGAGTTTATAAATGTTTAATATTTTATTATATTTTTATATATGTTGGAAGCTGCCTAGAGCGGCTGGGGCAACCCAGTCAGATGGGTGGGGTATAAATAATAAAATGATTGTTGTTGCTGCTGTTGCTGCTGTTGAACAGAGTGCCCCTGTTTTCATCAGAGAAATGTTGGAGGATATGCAGATAAGTCTGCACAAGTTTCTGGCCCACAACTTTTTTTAATGCTACCACCACCTACGTTAATCATTTAAGTAATTTATTGTCTTTTTAGCCCAAAGCCGCCCCCCCCCCCCTAGATTTGATGTCTTAACACTGAAAGAAAGAGGGAACTCTTGTAAAGCTTCCTGGTTATAGGCATCTTGAGGCAGTTCTCCACCGCCTCAGGCAAGCAGGGAAATGATTATATTTATAAGTCTGGGCACTTGAACGTTATTAGTATCTTTAGAAGTCTTTCAATACTTCTTAAGGAACTACTAGGTGAAGTCTCATGGTCAGAAATACTCAAAGAGAAGATAATTCAAGATGGATGGGAGTTTCTTAAAGGTGAAATACACAGGTTGTCCCTCAGGTGGCACAATGGGCCAGTGTACCTGGCTGTTAACCAGAAGGTTGGTGTTTGGACCCACCCAATGATGGCTGTGGGCAGGATTCCTGCATTGCAGGGGGCTGGACTAGAAGACTCTTGGGATCCCTTTATGATTCTGTGTAATGGATAGAAGTATGCTGGCTCTTGCAGCAGGAGAGACTGCGTATGAAGTACTGAGTTAGAATGAAGTTTATTTTTTAAAACCTGCCTTTCAGGGTGCATTGATCTCGCAAGGCAGTTTGCCAGACTCTAAAACACATGAAAATACAATTGCCAGGGACAAAGCAGAGCCCTGATTTAGATGCATGCAGCTGGTTAGAGGTTTTTGTGGCGTCGTGCACGCTGGTAGGATGAATGTCAGTTGGCGGGAGAAAATGTTGGATTGCCATTTTATTTGTGTGCTTTAATTTGGATTTATTTATGTTTTTATTTAGGGAGCTCAGAATACAGAATAGAGGTGTCTTGCTCCCTTGCCATTAATTGTCCTAGCACCCCTTAGGTGTGGCAAGAGATGATGGCAAGTGTGGCAGAAAGATTCGTGGACAATCAAAGAAACATTTAAACACTTCAGTGTAGCGTAGTGTAATTAGTATCAAAAAATTTGGTTTTTTATTTGCAGAATATGGATGGGTAGTTTTTCATAATGTTGTGTTCATTGTTATAAATCAAGCACAGCTAGTTGTTTCTTTTTGTTTTCCATTGTATTTCTTATCAATAAAAAAAATCAGTGTGGCACAAGCAAATTTTTATTCTGAAAGTCTGGCCCAGAAAAAAAAAATTTGAGAACCACTGGACTAAGATGTAGTGACGGGCCATGGGCATAGCCAGGATTTTATTTGGGGGGGAGAACCGATGTGATTGGTCAGTTAAGTATTTCTATTGTTTTACTTGATCTGGGGGGGGGGGGGACAGCTGCCCCCCTGCCCCCCTTGGTTAAGCTCATGTGATTGGCCCAAGATCAGAATGGGAAATGTCATGGCGAGCAGTGTTCCAACCTGGGTCTCCCCGTTCAAATGTTTTATGCAGTATGCTGCACTGTTTTCCATGAATGAGTTATTTTATGACAGTGATTCTCACCTGCTAGCCTCCCACTTTGTTTTATCATTTTTTTCCACCAGCAGGAAGAAACTGAAGATGCCGTTCTTCAAATCTGCTTCAAGCCTCCGCTCAGATGGCAGTGACGTGGACTTGGAAGGCCTTGGTAAATTCCTATGGAGGGAAGTGAGGATACCGCTGTAGGAACACTTGCATAGCCAGAATTTGCATTTGGGAATATTGTTGTGGGAAGCTTGTAACACTAGATTCCCTGGATGCAGCTTGTGATGTGATCCCAGTGTCATTTGAATGGAAAATCCCCCCCCACACACACACACATTAGAATAGGGAAACAGAAAGGTCATTCTCTGGTCCACTTTCTCCATTCAGTTTGCTGTGCACATAAAAGTCTCCTTGGATTGGATTAAGTCTCTCTGGATCCAAGACATTCTGTTTCTGACATCTGGCCAGATGCTTTTGGAAACTCACAAGCATAACATGGAAGTGACAGTCCCTATTTCGTCCCAAACATCTGGTATTTAGAGGTCTACTTTCTCCGAACAGGGAGACATCCTTTAACGATGATGGCCGAAGTCTGGATTTGGTGAGGGCCTGCCCTGATTTCGCCTAGCTCACTGCAACATTGTTTCCACCAATGTGATTATTCCAGGCTGAAATCCATATATATTCTTGCTCTTCCCATAGTGTTTTAGCGGCTGCTGTTTTCCCTCACAGCATCCTTCCACCCCCAAACTTTGTAAAATATCAGCAGAGCACTCTTGCTGTCTCACAGAGCAGTTTAAACTTTTGAAGTTTGGGGTTAGTGCAGGCTTCTCTGAATTGCTGCATGTTTTAATGCATTGACAACATGTAGATATTCAGCTGACGTTATGGCAAATGTTCTTGTGGTTAGGGAACTTCCCATGACATTTCTCAGCCTAAGTCTCTGCAATAAAGCACCCATGTCATCGTATATATATATATATACATGTATATGTATTTGGTATTTTTATAGAGGTTTTTCATGGACAGTATTGCTGTGGTCTTAGGCCAGTGCATGTATGTGGAAAGCTATGAAACCAGCAATAATAAATATTTTTACTGAGAAGATTTATGCTAGTAGCTCACTGTCTGCAGTGAAATGTGTATAACTACATCAAACTCACTGAAACTGATCCCAGGTTGAAGCAAACTGAAGATACCAGACAGTTCTGCAAAATCTGATACAAAAATAAAGCTAAGAGGGTATCTCCTTCTTTGACAGCTACATGAAATAATATATATTTCCTTTCAGTTTTTGCCAGGGTGACTAGGAAGGAGTTGGGGGATATTTTTCAAGCCAAGCAAAAATCTTGCTAAAGAGGACTGCTTTTGAAAGGGAGCAGAGGGATGAGAAATAAGGCCTTTGTATCCAAAGAATGAGGCCAAAGAGACAGAACCAAGGGCGCCTTGGCTGATTTCCACATGTCTTGGTTAGCTTGTAAGAATTACTCTTTGAACTAGGCCTCTTAAGTGAATGTTGGCTTTGAAAAGCAGCAGGGACTAAATTAAAGTAGCGGAGGTACAAATTGTCCAAATCCTTGCTAGCATACGGGGGACACATGTGGGCATGAGTCAGTGGCTTTGTGAGGATCCAGAGACTGAGTCATTCGCTTTGCTGGGAGTGAACAAAAAATGGCAGTCGAGGAACAAAACAAGAGCCTGTCTGCCACCAAGGGACCAGAAGTCCATAAGGCTGGAGTGTAGAATAAAGGTTTGTCTGTTCTTGGCACTATTAGCACCTGATCAGAAATGCAATCATGTTCTGATGAGGAGGGAACAGGTATTGCCTCCTCGCTCCCCAGGCTGCCTCCCCTGAAAGACAGCACAGCCTCTTCTGTTCCTCAGTCCTTTCCTGATAAACTGCACTGAATGATTGGGCTCGGCACCCGATCAAAGCATGCCACACATCAGGGCTGCCTAGATCAGGAGCGCAAAAGCAGCTCTACCAATTCCTCCCAGAACTGACCAAGCTCTGTAGACTCAAGGATTCCCTGGGTCCAGGAACCTGATAGTGACCAAAGAGACCTATCATTTGGCTACATGGAGGTCATTGACACTTGCGTGTGTGTTTCTTCTTCAGAGAATTGAAGGCTCTTTGAAAGAAGGATTGCTGTGTACATGAAGGCTGTGTATACACCATAGCTTTAAAGCACATTCTTTCCCTCAAAGGATTCTGGGCACTCGCATACCGCCCAACATTTAACCAATGAAAATAGGGATGTCCCATTCCTTAATGATAATTTCACTATTCATACCCCACACATCTGACTGGGTTGCCCCAGCCCCTCTGGGAAGCTTCCAACATACATAAAAAGGGTAATAAAACATTGAACATTAAAAAACATCCCTATACAGGATTGCCTTCAGATGGCTTGGGGGTCAGATAACTCCATACCCACCAACATTTCTCCAGTGAAAATAGGGACATTATAAGGAAAAGTGGGACGTTCCAGGATCAAATCAGAAACCTGGATGGCTTCTCTAAATTGGGGGTGTCCCTGGAAAATGGAGGGTCCACACTCACCGAGCTATAATTCTCAGCAACTCTTAACTAACCACATTGCCCAGAATTCTATGAGGGAAAGCATGTGCTTTAAAGTCATAGTGTTTGCACAGCCACTAGTTTTGTCCTCTGGCAGGCAGGTCTTAGAGCCTTTTTTATTGTTACAGGAACCTGCAAAACCTGTTTGTTCAGAAGTGACATTGGGGCAAAACCTGTGGGCATGTTCATGGAAAGTGAAGCCTCTCTCAAACCCCTTTTGGCTCTCTTAAAAACAGCTGTTTGTCTCAAGCCTAACAAAGCCAACTGGAGCTCATTATATAAATGGAATACCACTGGTAGTCATTAAGTTGCTCATGATTGTGCTCATCAAATCTGTGCCAAAGACAGCAGGGAAGTTCCCTTCTTTCTGTAATCCTGGACCACATTAGTCTCTGCCCTAATTTTTGCACCAGGTGTGACAGGTGGGGTCTTTAAGAGAAGGCCATCATGCTGGACTTTCTAACCACCTTTCTTTCCTCTGTCTCCCCAAACCACCTGTTGCTTCACTGGCTTTGTGTCCCACTAGCCGAAAGCGAGTTAGCCAAACTCCAGCGCCAGTTTCGTCTCCTAGAAGGCAACCGCCATGCCTACGCTTTCGAATCCCATGAAATCATTCGCAGGCAGAAGTATGTATTCATCTCATATCCTTGCTAAAATTCTGGATCCATTTTGGAGAGCCCTTTTGTTTTTCCCTGTTCACAGCAGGAACATCATGGTTGTACTGTCCTCTTACGCTGGAGATGGACATAGTTCTTTAGAACTATATGTGTATGCATTTGGGTTTTGGAGGCTATACCAAATCCTGCAAAATATTTTTATTGGGGGCAAGAATGAGCTGTCTGTGCACCATGAGGTGATCCCTCTTTTACATCATAATCAGATTTCTAAGAGAAACAAGCCTGTTGCCCATCACCAGCCTTAAATTGCTTTCATTGGACCAGTTGTCTAACCTTTAGTTTTCAGTTGTGCCACAATTTGATGAGAGAGCGGTATATAATCACATTGAGGGGTGCTATCTCCTGTCCATTTTTCTTGGCACAGAGCACAGCCTGTCATCTCTTGCTCTGAAACATCCAGTTTTGGATTTGGGGAGCATTTGAATATTGTACATCCTACTGCAAGGAGAGAGCTGTAAGCCGAGCATTAAGAAATAATCCCCACCTCATGTACTGAAGCAGATACTGACTTAACACAAGGGCACATAGCAACTGATATGCTCCTGGCAACACACAGCTGACAATTGGTTTGGTCACATCATGTGTGGACATGTTTGCGCATGTAACCTGCCTTTCTTTAGCACATGCAGCCAAATTCCATCCCCCACAATCTATCACATATGTGTACATCCATGTACAAACATTTTATTTTTGCCATTATGCGCTTTTGCACGCTGACATGGTTTCAGATCTTGTACTCATGATTCTGTGTGTCCAACCTCTTCCTGCCCCTTTAGTATAAAACGTTCCCAGAGAATTTAGGATTCTTCTCTCTCTCCGTACTCTGGTTTAGATCACTTAATGAACGTTACTTATCATCCCTGCCCCTGAGAACCTTGAAGTTCTGGCCTTCTACCCCGACCTACAAAACATAGTACTTTCTTTGTAGGGAAATCAGAAATTCTGCGTTCCCAACACTGCTTGTTTCATAGGCATGTAAAGGCTCAATAAGTCATCCTAAGGCCTGAAATCTATTGTGTCTTTTTACACAGAGCTGCTAATTTTGAACTGTTGAAGCCTGCTCTCTTCTGAGAGTATATCCTGTCCCGATTCCCCCCTTCCCCATTCCATCTTGTCCCATCCAGAGTTGGGGAGATGCATGCTCAGATTCAAATCGCCAGCTTTCCAGGAGTTTCTGTAGCAGTGTCTCAAAAACTCCTCTGAGCTGGCGCTGCCACCAATCCCAACCAAAACTCACCAGCACACCTGCTGCCATGGCGCTCCCGTCCGTGCCCACGCAGCTGTGTCTCGCCGTGTCATCCTGCCGCCCCTCAGAGTCTCTGGCCCGCTTCTCTTGGACAGGGCAGAGATAAAGCGCCTGGAGAAGGATAACAAAGAGCTGCTTCAGAGGCACGCTGTGGCTGAGAGCAAGGCCAACGCACAGCAGGAAAAGCTCCATGGTGACACTCTCCGTTCCTTGTTGGGACAGCGGGATGAAGTGAAGCGGCAAATAATTCAAGAGAAGAAGCAGGTAGCCCTGCTTGATAAAGAGGTACGGAGAAGGGAGCTAAGTACCAAGTTGCTTGGCATTTATTGATGTGAAGTAGTATCCTGAGATAGGGACGCGGGTGGCGCTGTGGGTAAAAGCCTCAGCGCCTAGGGCTTGCCAATCGAAAGGTCGGCGGTTCGAATCCCCGCAGCGGGGTGCGCTCCCGTTGTTCAGTCCCAGCGCCTGCCAACCTAGCAGTTCGAAAGCACTCCCGGGTGCAAGTAGATAAATAGGGACCGCTTACTAGCGGGAAGGTAAACGGCGTTTCCGTGTGCGGCTCTGGCTCGCCAGAGCAGCGATGTCACACTGGCCACGTGACCCGGAAGTGTCTCCGGACAGCGCTGGCCCCCGGCCTCTTGAGTGAGATGGGCGCACAACCCTAGAGTCTGTCAAGACTGGCCCGTACGGGCAGGGGTACCTTTACCTTTACCTTTAGTATCCTGAGATAGGCTTTTGAGGCCTTCCAGATTGGGGAGTGGAGTATAATAGCAGGTACAGAGAACAAGTAGCGTGAAGTGAGGCCCTGAGAGCAGAATGGAAGTCTCTAAGAAAAAGATTTTTTCCTTCACCTTCACCTTCCCCCACCTCCCCAAAAAATCCAGGTGAAGAGGAACTCTAGAAAGGAGAGGAGGATTTTTGGGGTTAAAAATGGGTGTGGGGGCTTTAAAATATGCAGAGGAAATTGGCAGCTAGGACTTGAGGGTGGAATTCATTAGAACAGGGGATCCAAGAGCCAAGGATTCTTTAGTTCTATCCCAAATACAAGTTTCTCATCCCATTTCCCTGCTTTCATTCTTCATTTCTGACAGATCGAAAACTGGAACAAGCGTTTGACTGACCAGAAGCTGGTGGTGGGCACTGGGACCCTGATCCAGGAACAGAAGGGCAACTTGCTGAAGCGGATAGGAACAGTTGAGAATCAGCTTGACCGGGTAAAAATGGTTGCAAGTGCCCAGGGTTTCTGAGAGCCAGGATTCTTGGCTTGTCTTCAGTTTCTCACTCCACTTTTCTATTTCCAGACCACCACAGAATTCAATTCTCAGCTCCTCTTGAATTCACAGCTACGTGAGGATCTAGAAATTCTCCGGCTTGAACACGATCACTTCGAACAGCTTTATAGACGTCTAGAGACGGTACATTCACACTAAGAGAAAATTGAGGAGAGTTGACAGGATGTAATTGCCCAAGAGAGTTTCTGAGAGGGACTGGAGTCGTGATATAGACTAATGAAGGTTCTGTTATAGAATTGTGAGATCTGGTTGCTTGGAGAGGACTGCAGCATGGAATGGAAGGATATGATTGACTGTTGAGAGTGGTATTAAAAAAAAAATCAAGGCTTTTTATTGGCTGGGAGAGAATCACAAAGCTAAACCATGCATTTTGGAAAGTATGTTTTTTCTTATTAAACTAGGGATTGTAACTGACCAACTAGATTCTGACAACAGAAATTATGATGCCCCCTGCCTTATTCCTATCCTCTTGGACCTAAGGATTTCTGATTCTTGGGTTTGACAGGGCAGGGTCTGAAGGACCTCTTTAACACTTGCAGATTCATGTGGAGTTTAAATCTATGGACTGTGCTTCTGCTATAGTGTGGATGACAATGGTTAGGAAAGAAGGGAAGAGCTGTGATTGGGCTCCAGTGAGGAGATAGAACTTTGTGAACAGGATGGTATGGCTGTGTTGCAATTAGGGACTACAGTGGTGCCTCGCAAGTCGAAATTAATCCGTTCCGCGAGTCTCTTCGTCTTGTGGTTATCTCGTCTTGTGAAGCACGGCTATTAGCGGTTATTAGCGGCTTAGCGGCTATTAACGGCTTAGCGGCTATTAACGGCTTAGCGGCTTTAAGAAAAAGGAAACAAACTCGCAAGAACTCGCAAGACGTTTCGTCTTGCGAAGCAAGCCCATAGGGAAATTCGTCTTGCGGAACGACTCAAAAAACGGAAAACCCTTTCGTCTAGCGAGTTTTTCGTCTTGCAAGGCATTCGTCTTGCGGGGCACCACTGTAGATCTGATGGCTTCCTCTCTCTCCCTCTAGGAGCTGTTGGAAACTCGTAGAGCCATTGGCGCAGTCATCAGCACATCCTCTGCAGCCTACGAAGCAAGGTTGGGGGAAGGGGAGTACTCAAGCACGGTGGGGCAGGGAGGAGTGTCCCTGCAGAAACCTTGCTCATGTTCATACCCTGGTTCTTCATTGCTCTTCCATTGTCCTGCTGCCTCCACCCATTCATGCGCTGACAACTTAATCAGCAATAGCCATGCTCCCTCCAAGTCCTAGCTTCTAAGCATCACTCTAATATAAAAGACAGGGCTATATATCCTCTGCACTAGAATGGAAATTCTGCTTCAGGGAAACAAAAATTCTGCACCAGGAAAAGCAGGAATCTGTGACCTGTGCAGCAAGCCTGAGGAACCTTTTTGGCTCTGTAGGTCAGATCCAAGCCACACAGGCCACATTTGACATGCAGGCAGGGCTGCTGATGTCACATAGTTGGGACTTCACGGCACCACCCAAAGCTTGCAAAGAGCGTTGCACGGTGCTTAAAAGAATGCAAGGCTTTACCAAACCGTCAGGTGATGGGGTGGTAGAGCCAAAGCCTGCTTTCCCTTTCCAGTGCACAAAGGAGTGCACTTTGAGGCTCTCGATTGCGCATCGGCACCTGCGTCTTCCATTAGAGTGGACCAGGCCATCAGCCCATTCAACACAATGCACCGTCAGTCCTGACTTACGGCTGCTCTCCAATATCATGTACTGAGGCCTTTCCCAGCCTTTTCTACCTGAGATTCCATAATTGGAGATGGCAGCAGTTGAGCATAGGACCTTCTGCACGCAGAGGTGTTTTATGCCCGGGGAGCTGTGGCCTCTCCTAAATGGTGAAGTAATATCTGAAACAAGGCCTTCCTGCCTGTCACTCAAGCTCTTCATCGTTATGCTAGATTTCAGAGGTGGTGAGGGAATGGGGATAAGAGCATGAAGAAAAGTTGGGGAGTGGAATTGCTGGTGGTTCTCTCTCACATATCCAAACCTTGTCCCCATCCCATTTGTCCTCTGGGGTAAATATAGGGATGAGGCACATACGCGCCTAGGCCAGCTGCAGGACAAGGCAAAGAAAGATGTAGCGCAGTATGAATCGGAGATGAAAGAATTATGCCGCCAGATAGAGAATGACCAGCGCTTGAATGAGTTCATTTCCGTCAAGCTGCAGGAGAGGACATTGACGGAGGAGGCACTAAAGGCCAAGCAAAAGAAAGGTTTGTGTGTGTGTATGTATGTGTGTCATGTATGGTTAGGGGCTATTTATTGAGTCATTCATTCATTTCCACATGCCCAGAAGTGGTCTTGTGGCAAGACAAAACAGGTACAGAACAAATAGAAACTAAGCAATGGCTCAGGTGGCCTCAATGATATGGAGTGCCAGTTTCCAGCTCTGGCTCATTTGTCAGTTATGGACCCTTTTGGACAGAAATAACTTGGACGCTGTTACCCATGCTCTGGCAACTTCCAGAACTGGATTATTGCAACATGTTCTCTGTAGGGCTGCCCTTGAAGATGACTTGGGAGACTTCACCACATCCAAAACACAGCTACTGGCTGGGGATCCATTTAGAACTCACATAGCCAGTTTCAAAACAGTTGCATTTTCAGGCTCAGTTCAAAGTGCTCCTGCTAGGATTTAAAGCTTTAAATGACTTAGGCACCAAATGTATGAAAGACCCGCTTGCTTCCCTACAGACTCCCTCCAGGATTTAGAATGTTGTAGGGTAATTCTGCCATCTTCAAAAGTTGAGGGGGACAGCCCAGTAGAAGGCATTATCTGTGGCAGCCCCTAAACTATGTTTCCTTCCCACAGATGTGTGTCTTGCACCTTCGCCATGTGGTTTTCATCATTTGCTGAAGATGCACCTCTTTATCCTGGCCTCTGACGCCTGAGATACATATCTCAGGGTCCACCCTATTCTCTTAATTGTATTCTGTTTTAACTGTTCTTAATGTTATGTTTTTAAATTGTTGTAACCTGCCGTGGGAACTCATGGTGAAAGGCAGTTAGAAAATCAAGATGTCCTGAATAATAATATGCAATGAGCAAAACTAAAAGTTATGTATTAAATTCCACAAAAGTTTGTAGTAAATTCTCCCCACAATAGCAAGATCTGTTTGGATCTACAGAAGCAAAATCACCATACGATATAACTTACCAACAGCAGATATCACCAGCAGCCAAAAACTGCACAATCAGACCCTTGTGAGAAAAGGGCCAGTGTTTGCTTCTTTGTCTGGTGCCAGAAGTATTCCTTAGCCTTTGGGAAGCAAGTGTGTGTTGTGGTTTATAGTGGGACAGCTCAGAGCCAGGACGGCTGGCTTCTCTGGGAAGAATTTTGTGAATTAAAGCAGAGGATCTTGGGGGTTAATACCTAATCAATCTGTGTTAAGTTACCCCCCAACACACACACACACACACACACACACACATTTTAATGAACTTTTTTGTATTCAGACAAATAGTTGGCTAAAGAGTATGGCTGCAGCCTAATTAAAACATTTTAATAAGTTATCATGTGAGTTTTAATACATTATCACGTGAGTTTGATTTAAATTCGCATGTGGGTAAAACAGTATTTCTAAAGCAATCTGCCTACTTCCTTTGGCTTAGCAATTATTAACAGTAATTGGGTCAACGGCAAGCCACCGCTAAACAGACTATGGCTTACTGAAAAGCAGCAACAAATCAGCACTTATGGTTTGTTTCTCTCCATGCAAATCTCCCAACGCTCACCTTCATGGGGTTTTCTCTATTTCTGTTGTCATGAGAGAGGGAGAAAACCTTTTTTCCATGTCATGCATAATTTTATAAATGTCTATCTTGTCGCCTCTTGCGCCCCTTTTCTCTAAGCTAAAAAGCCCCCAGTGCTGCAACCTTATCATAGGGGACATCAACCTTGCTTTTCTCGTGTGGTTTGTTGGAGGAGAATCGAGCCACCAGCACTGGTTTACACGTCACATCTTGCTTCCTCTTGCGGTTTATAATAATTGAAATGTTGCAGCTTTGGTCAAGACAAGTGATTAAAAAAGATGGGCGGCTTTTCCACTCCTTTAATCCATGTTTCTGATTGAGGTGGGGATTCACATGACTTTGAGGTTGCCCTAGGAACCGGGGCTCCTAAATTCTCTTTATTTTCAATCAGAGGAAGAGTCCAAACGGAAAGACCCCGAGGAGGAGATGCTTGAATCTTTACACACCACCGTGGATCAAGTCCTGGAACTCACCGACGCGCCAACCTTGGATGCTGCATTGAATATATACGTGCAAGGTGATGGGCAGGGCAGGGGGCTGCAATGGGAGAGGGTCCATTTTCCTTTTGAACCATGACTGTCCTCTGGGTCTTTTTGGCTCAGGAAGAACAGAATGAGATCTGGGACCTTACCCTCCATAGGGGCTGCCCTTGAAGCAGTTTGGGTCCTGGCTGGTTCAGGCAGTGGGATGCGAGTTAAGATCCACTACCGATGTTTTTCTTTCCCACTTCAGAGGAGGAACGGAACTTTGCTCAGTTCAACTACGTCAATGATCAGAACGATCAGAAGGAGCAGATATGGGAACAAATCACTGAGGTGAGTGCTGTGTCTTGGGTCCCCCCCCCCCCTCCGTATCATAGAATTAGTGATATTTGTGCAAGCAAGTTTTTTTGCAGTCTCTGCACAATGCTGTCATCATCACAATGCCAGCCCATACTTCCTCACCCTCTTCCCCAATTCTTCCAACCTTGGCTGCTGTTAGCAAGCAGGGATTCCTGCCGCATGTTGCTGAACGAGGCTGAAGTTTGCTTCCTGGTTCCCAGTTCCTTATTCAACACAAACACAGAAACAAGCAGTATGCGTCCCCACCACATACATTTAGAGCATGTGGTTTGTGGTGGTGGTGGGGGGCTGTAGTTTGTTAAGGGTGTTGGGGCAAACTAGAATTCCAAGATTCTTTGTGGAAAGCTATGTGCATTGAATCTGCTTTAAATGTATGCTGTGGATGCCCTCTGCTTACCCAAATAAACCTTGGGCTGCACCACATTGCAGCAGGGCTCTTTCCCTTTTGAGATGTCCTAGCACCATAGTGTTATTTTTGCACAAGCTTCTTTCAGGAACGATGCCCTCCCACCCTCTTATCTCTTCCACGCGCCTTGTTTTTGCCAACCTCCTGTAATAGTAAAACGAATGACCCCACCCCACCCCCCTGCTTTCTCCATCTTGCTCCTCCACTCTTCTAGCTCTACCATGAGATACAGGAGGCGCAAAAGCGGAGTGCCCAGGAGGACGGGGAGCAGCTGTTGGGGCTCAAGGAGGCCGAAGCGCAGCAGGAGGAAGCTGTGAAAGAGGCGAACCGGATTGAGCTGGCATTGAAGGGTCACCACAAGATTTGGGAGCAGCTCAAGAACGGTAAGCAGGGGCCGTGTTTGTGTGTCAGGAAGAGAAAGACGGTGGAGGCACCATCGTAGGAACTGGAAACATGTTCTGAAGCTTTCCTTTGTAACCTGCAGAACTTGGGGCTTGGTTTTGTCTTTGCACTGAAAATTTAGGTTCTCAGGATGCCACTTTTCATAGCAGTTGCTGAGCTCTCACAGCAAGGAATCTGGCCAGCACTTACTTGATTGATTGATTGATTGATTGATTGATTGATTGCACTTACATGCCACCTTTTTCTCCAAAGAGCTCAAGGTGGCATACACAGTTCACTCTCTCCACATTTAATCCCCACAACACCCCTGTGAGGTAGGTTAAGCTGAGAGTCAGTGGCTGGCCCAGGGTCACCCAATGAGCTTCATGTCTGAGGAGGGATTTGAACCCTGGTCCCCCACGTTCTAGTCTGACACTCTATTCACTACACCACACTGGCTGTCACTATTGGGCAGGTTTGAGTGCTAGGCTAGCACTACACAGATAGTGGAGGATGAGAGGCTTCAATTTCTAACAGCGAATGCCAGTGCCTAGCCCTGGTCACCAGGCCCTGTTACCTTCAGCACCATTATTCTTTTTAAAAAGGAAGAAGCGGTTGTGGTTCCTTGCCAGTAGTTGGGATAGTGGTGGGGAGGGAAATGGCTCTATGATCTGGTTTGAAAAGGCTGTATGAGTCTGATGCAGTCCACAGACTCCCTTGAGGAACAGGATGATCAGCCAACAGGCACAGCTAGTCACAGAAAATAGCACAGATCCTGGCTGTATCATCCTTAGCAGACAGATAAGCTTGAGGAGGGGGGAGGCCTGAAAGGCAAAATTGGAAGAGGGAGAGAATATCATTTTGTCAAAACAGTAATACTCAGGCTTATCCTGTGGAATTGGTTGCCAGTAGGTGTGGGACAAAGGAAATAATTTCTTTTATTATTTTTTATTTTCCATGCAATGTGTAATTAGGACTGAAGACAAACTCCAGCATTTAAGAAAGCTGAGTGGTTTTAAGAGGCTTTCCTTTCCCAATGGACCCTTCTTTCAAATGGCCTTCAGCTTTCTGGGAAAACAGACAAAAGAAAGCTGTCACCTGACTCCAGCCTGTCTCTTGGAATTCATAGTCACAAGATGGGCTGATGGCTGGCCAGTTGAAGATAGCTTCCAAAGAGCCATGTAGACAAAAAGTACAGAACATGCAGGGCAAATCTGCACTATCATATCCTGGCTCAATAAGCTAGGATGTGAATGAGTGTCATCTGCTGCTTCGCTCTGCCCACAAGTGAGCAGCTGAACAAGCCAGGACTCAGCTATCAATTATAGCTTCCCATAGGGTTGTTGAGGAATTCTGATGGGAATGGGGGTGGAAATTGCCAGTGCTCATTTATACATCCCATGCCAGGGATGGAAAGCAATCCAGCGAATATGAGCGGTATTTGTTGCTGCCATTTAAAGCTTGCAAAAGATACACAATTGATGACTCTCCCTCCCGCTTTTCATCGTGTTTCCTTTGCAGTGCAGCGAATGGTGTGAAATAATGTCAGAGGTTCTGTCAAGTTCCACCACAGTGGACAGTGAGCTGAATAACATAGGGTGTGTTTTTTTTGTCAGAAGCCAAACTGCAGTGGAATGGAAACAGCGCTGCATGCAGCAAACGCAGGTTGGAATGGAAATCGATGGCTTCTTCCTCACTTCCTGACATGTGCGAACCTGAAAGCTATGGTTAATTGCTTACAAACTAGCCAGGATATTAAGCCATGGCTTAAAGTTGATTTTAAGACCCTGGCTGGTTTGTAAGCAATTCACCATAGTTTCTGGGTTTTCAGATAATGGGCAGCTATGGTAGACAGCTGGGTCCTGGCTTGTTCAGCCGCCTGCTTGCTGGGCTGAGCAAAGGAGCTGCCTGGCACCTGCGAGCAGCAGTAGCTCATGCATATCCTGGCTTATTAAATGCCAAGATAAGACCATGCAAACCAGGCCACCATTTATCAAGTTGACTCTTAGCAGGGCTGGAGCTACCATTGCCTTGGGCAGCGAATTCTGTTTGTCATGAAAGAGCAGAAAAATGATAAACCATTTGAAAAAAATTTATTATTACTACTACTACTACTACTACTACTACTACTACTATTGTATTTCTGCTCCCAGGGAGAGGTGTTTATTTTGGGGGACGGGGTGTTGTCTCATATGCAGAATAATTTGGCGAGCCTTAGGTACCGGGCACCTTGTATTGGGGAAGGGGCGCCACTCGCTGGGCTGACCCCTGACACTTATCCAGGTTGACCTCAAGACTTCCAGGCTCTTTAGGAAGTGAGTGCTTAAAGTTAAGAGCTGTGTGGGTGGGCAGGGGTTCATTCATTTTGCTTTCTTTCCTCCTCTCAAAGCAATCGAGGCTCTCTTTTGGAAACTGCAGTGTGACTACTCAGTGCTGGAAAAGAAACTTGGGGGGTCGACGACTGCCCAGGACGAGAATGTTGCGATCTACCTGGGCTTGATTGAACAAAAGACCAACCAGCTGTTGGCTATGTATTCTTTCGCCAAGGCTGAGGTATGCAGGGTGGATGGGCAGGACACAACAACGGGCAGGAGAAAGGGATGGCTTAGGGATCATGGAGAGAGGGAGAGGAGGAGACAACCTTTTGACTCACTTCTCTGGGCCCAATTCCCTGCTGCAATTACCGTGTGCAAAATATTTTACTGAGAGTGAGAACCCCTATCGATTTTGCAGGGCAAACCTGCTTGCAAATCTTTCCTGTTGAATAGTCTAGGGTTTTAATCCCATTCTGATATAACTGTTTCTATGTGTTCCTTTCAAAATGTCCTGGTGCAGAGGGAAATTACTTTGCAGCTCTGCAGTGGAATCCACAGGGCTTGAAAGCATGATATTACTTTTGCTTTGCCAGCCTCATTTCAAATCCCTTAACACATTTACTTTTATTTTATCAAATGCATTTCTGCAATTGTGAGAGTTAGTAACCTTTTAAAAAAACCGAAAACCAAAATTCTCATATTAGCTGCAGCTAACGAAGTCACTCAGTTTTTAATTGATCTAGTAGGAAGAATAGATAGATCTGGATTAATAGGTGGGGCAGAGTGGTTGACCTCAGGCTGTTTTATTTTAAATCTCTAGTGGGAGAGGAAGCAATCAATAAACCTTGCCTCTTCTTTTCTCAGGAATATGATCAGCCCTACGACACTCTGGAGACAGTGCAACTGCTTCTGGGGCAGAAACCTGAGATTCGGGCACAGCCTATGCTTGTTCGGCCACCCACTGCTGGGTAAGGAGACCTGCCTAACCCCACATGAACCTGCCCGTATGTTTAAGATTTTCTGTATCAACCTGTTTTGGACTACAATTCCTATCAGCTCCTGCCAGCCCAGCAGCTGGAGGGCTGGCAAAGGGGGTTCTATACTGAGATCATGGAAAGTTCAGATGTTTTGGGTTGCGGTGACAAGGAAAATTGGAGAGCATAGGATATGAGTTTATGAGGGACCCCATGGTTATGTTATTAGGAAAACTGAATGAGCATATGTTAAGGGAAGATGTTAGAGAATATTGTTATGAGTGTGTATTCTTTTTGTAATGGCTTTAGCTGTCCAGTTTAACTGCTTGTCAGCATCTCAAAGAATGAGCAAAGTGATGATTCTGCCTGGGAAAATGGGGTAGGTGTTGTCGTGCATGTGGAGGAGGACTTAAACACGTTGCAGAGTTCCCAAAAAATAGACCAGAGGCAATTGTATTTCATCCAGCAGAGCTTTACTGCCACTGAAGGCAAATGAGCATAATGGTCACAAATCCAATACATTCAGGATTGGCACAGTCCATAAGAAATCCAGTTGCAGCAGACTTAACTTAAACTTAAAAAGAACTTATAATAAGACTAAACCTTAACATTATAGCATACAGAACGGAACACCACACCAGAACAAAGAGATAGAAAAAGAAAGTGTGTGAAACCCAGGCTCCTCCTGGCCTGATTATTATAGTCAGCATGATCTTGACAGAAAGGGAACAGAACCAGTTTGAAACCAGCTGTACTCAGCTTCCCAGAAGGAATAACCCAAACATCAGAAACCTGCCTGTTTCCTTCACATAGAAAGAAACCTTCCAGAACACTCTTGAACTAAGTAGAATAGGAAAGATTTCTACACATCAGATCAATACTTTCTGTACTAAGAAATGCAAACTGACAGGTGTCCCCCCCCCCCGCACTCCATGGTTGGAGACCATGTGAGCCTAGGCAGAAAAGCAATAGCCAGAGTAGTTGTTGTGTGTGAGAGCTGGAAGCTGGGAAACAGAAACATGTCCTGGACATTGGGGCTTCTCTGGAAACCTAAAGGGGAAGTAGGACCCATGTGTTAATGTTGTGAGCCCTCGAATCCTATATCCAGGTTGTACACATGTGCATATAAAACCATACACCCTAAAGACACCTCAGTCTCCACTGACCTTCATTCCAAGACTTAGGAGCCAGTTCTTTTGAACCCCCATAAAATATTTGAGGGAGCTAGGACCCCCCCCCAAATATTGATGGGTGTTGCCCATTTTATTCAAGTGGACACCCCTGTTCCAAGAAAACCAAACCCCGAGTGAGCACTTGGAACCCCTGGAATCTCTCGCTGCTTGGAGATTGGGGTGGTACATAACAATATGTTTGTAACACCCCAAGATAAAAGGTAAAGGTAAAGGTACCCCTGCCCGTACGGGCCAGTGTTGACAGACTCTGGGGTTGTGCGCCATCTCACTTAAGAGGCCAGGGGCCAGCGCTGTCTGTAGACACTTCCGGGCCACGTGGCCAGCGTGACGAAGCTGCATCTGGCGAGCCAGCACAGCACACGGAAATGCCGTTTACCTTCCCGCCAGTAAGCGGTCCCTATTTATCTACTTGCACCTGGGGGTGCTTTCGAACTGCTAGGTTGGCAGGCGCTGGGACCGAGCAACGGGAGCGCACCCCGCCGCGGGGATTCGAACCGCCGACCTTTCGATCGGCAAGCCCTAGGAGCTGAGGCTTTTACCCACAGCGCCACCCGCGTCCCTAACACCCCAAGATACAGATAGCTAAACACTGAAAGAAACATCTATGGGAATGAGAAAAAGATATCTGGTATGGAATGTTATTGCAGAAAATGTTTCACAGTTAAAATAAATTACAAAGAAAAATGATGAGATCATAGGATATGAATAAATTATGGATCCTATGATTATGCTATTAGGAAAGGAAAATGGTGGGCAATATGTTGGCAGTGTCCCCAGATACGGATAGCTAAACACCGGAAGAAACAGCAAATGCCATCTGTGTGGGACTGAGCAAAAGATATTTGGCATAGAATATTAATGCATAAAATATTTTACTATAAAACAATCTGGAATAGTACTGTGATGATGATGATGATGATGATGATAAAGTCCTTAAAGTGTTTGCATGAATGTATTTTGTATTGGAATTGTAAAACTCAATATAAAATATTTGGAAAGCACTACTGGAAATTAATCTAAGATTCAAATTATGCCTAATTTGTAAAAGAAAGAACTACAGTAGTAAGAATTAATTAATTATAAAGCAATTATGTCTTTATGTTGTATAGGAATGCATTATTTATATAGAGAAAGCCTCTGGTAGGATATCAAGATCGTTTGTGGAATTCTATAAAACAATGTTAATTTGCAGTGCCTTAATGTTGATAGATGACATGAGGATCATTAGTTAGAATGTATAGTTTATTTTTGTCTCTATAAAATAAGACACATTAAAAGCTGGGGAAACAAATAATTCTACTGCGGCTCTGTTCTGGCTGCTCCCACCTCCAGCATTAAAGGAGAAGAAATGGAGAACGGGGCCTTTTCTAGGATGGCCCCTGCTCTTTGATGCACCCTGTGTAGCTTCTGTCATTGGGTGCCTACATCATTAAGTTGTAGTTGCCAATTCTGCGTGTTGTTGTTTGCTCAAGAGACATGTTTGTTTTGAGATATTTAACTGATTTCCTGCTTTCTGTTTTGTGTATATGTTTGTGTGTTGCTGATTCTGTAATTATTTTTTAATTGTTATATTGAAATGGATGGTTTTAATTATGTTTGAAGCTGCCTTGGAGACCCATGTTGGATAAATATTTAAAAAATGCAATCAAGACTAAATGCCATAAGAGGCCTTGGTTTTTACACACACACACACACACACACACACACACGGTAGGAAAAGCACTCATGCAGAGCAGAATATCAGCAGATTTTCTGAGCAGAAAGGTTTACTGTGTTAAACCCATAGGAGAAATTTTAGGATGGGACTGGGATGCAGTGGGTTAGATCCAGCTGCCCACTTCCCAGGAAATATTTTACTCTGAATAACTTGGCAGCGGGCAGAACATTCAACAGATGCAGCACATTCCATCTCTCTAGGTGCCTCCAGACTGCCGATGTTTTGCAGGAGGGATTCAAGTGCAAAACTTTAGGTTTGTGCCTTTAAAGTAGGTTAAAGCACTCTGTCACCCTAGTACAACAAATCCACTTAAAAAACCCACAAAACTGGACTTCTTAGAAAGTTACGGGGAAATGCATTGAAAATTGTGGGGTAAATGAATGATTAACAGGAAGATGTGTACATCAGGATGATTGCTTATTGTCGTATAAATGCCTCATGAACAAGTTGGAATAAATGCTGAATAAAAATTGGTCTTGGGAGGAGCCCTGAAAAAAACTGTTTTTAAAAGGATTGGTTTGCAGTACTTAGTGCAAAAGACACTCTCCGTTTTTATCATCTTAATGTTTGCTCTTTGCAGAACTGGCCATGAGCCAATAACAGAGGAAGACGAGAAACCCTTAACTCATGAAGAGCTCAAGCAAAAAATTATGAATGATGTGAGTACAAAAGGCCAGAGAGAGTCCTGGATGCAGAGCTAATATTACTATTACTATTACTCAGATCGGGGTCTTCTAAAGCAAGTTCCTTACTGGATTATTATTTACATACCTTTTGTGACTGAAGTATATTTATATACAGCCAAATTAATTCCGAACAGCCATACAATAATTTCCTCTTCTGCTTTGCTTTCTGCAATTCCCCTTGCCTCTTGGGGTGAGGGAAGTAGATTAGGCCCCTACTCTAAAAACATTTTCATGGAGAAGCAGTTTGGCAGTCAGAGTAAACAATCCTCACACAGGGGCAGATATTTTCCCTACCTCTTGGCATATTTATTAGTTTACTTGTCTAAGCCAAAAGGTCATGGCAAAATGCAAATAACTTGAGTCATAAAACAAGCCTGCAGACAACAAAATCCATAGAGCTTTTAAAAAATAAAATCCAAAGGGCAATACAAAATCAAGGCAGGCTGCCCTAAAAGCAATCATGGGTGTGCTTGGATACAAACGTTTAGTGTCCCTTATGGCCCCAAGAAGCAAAGGAAGGAACTTTTATCAACAGCAGTCTTATCCTTTAATTATACTTCCCACTGTAATACAGTGGTACCTCAGGTTAAGTACCGTATTTTTCGCCCTATAGGACGCACTTTTTCCCCTCCAAAAATGAAGGGGAAATCTGTGTACGTCCTATGGGGCGAATGCAGGCTTTCGCTGAAGCTTGGAGAGCGAGAGGGGTCGGTGCGCACTGACCTCTCTTGCTCTCCAGGCTTCAGGAAGCTATCAGCAAGTTCCCGCAGGGCTCCCTAGGCTGCAGATAGCAGCCTGCTGCACGGAACGTGGGGAGCGCTGAAGCAGAGCGCTCCGCGCTTCGGGCAGACATCGGGCAGCCCCACAAGCTCGCGGGACAGCGGGGAGGCGCAGCGCCGCCATCCCGCTGTTCCCCGACCTGCTTTGGATTCCCCGACCTGGTTTTGGGGGTGAAATAAAGGAATTCCCCCCCTTTATTCCCCCCCCCAAAAAAACCTAGGTGCGTCCTATGGGCCGGTGCGTCCTATGGGATGAAAAATACAGTACTTAATTTGTTCCGGAGGTCCGTACTTAACCTGAAACTGTTCTTAACCTGAAGCACCACTTTAGCTAATGGGGCCTCCTGCTGCCGCTGCGCTGCCGGAGCACAATTTCTGTTCTCATCCTGAAGCAAAGTTCTTAACCTGAAGCAATATTTCTGGGTTAGCGGAGTCTGTAACCTGAAGCATATGTAACCTGAAGCGTATGTAACCTGAGGTACCACTGTATGTATATCTAAAATAAATGCATGTCCTGCTCCCAGGATTTATCAACACCTCCATTTCCCTTCCTTCCTCTATTGTCTCCCCTGTGCCATCTTTCAGATAGTGAGTTCCTGAAGGCAGGGACCTTCCCACTTGCACCTCGTATATGCCATGCAGTTTGATGGTGCTTCATATAACAGCAACACTAAAACACAAATTCAGGTTTTTACTGTATTTCGCCATCTAGTCAGTAGTAGGTTTTAGGGGGGCCCTTGGGGAAGATACTCTCAGCATCCCCCCCTCCTTTGTGGGCCCACCTCCCTCCTTGCCACTGTTACTGTTGCAGCTTACCCTCTCCTTCCTATGGGCACATCTTGCACAATGCAGGAAGTTGGGCTACATCAACCTTTTGGTCCCTTCCAGCTATACAATACTATGATTCTGTTCTCTGTCAAGAGAGAGAAGGAGCACAGGGCAAGTGGAGAAGGAGCACAGGGCACTTTCCCTTCTCTTTACACTTGTCCTTGCATCTTCAAAGAGGCGCAATGGACTGGCAGCAACAGTGAAAAGGAGGAGCGGCAGGCCCCCAGAGGTTAGGGACTCGGCAGAGGGTCCCCTGCAGGGAACTCAAGATGCCAACCTCTAACACCATACAGTGGCAGTTAAGGCATTCAATAAGTTACTGATCCAGGTATTCTGATCTCAGGAGTCTTGTATGTGACGCCGAAGAGTCTTCCCCTGAGCCTTTTCCACAGATGCATGCGGTTACGAAACCATTTCACAAAATTAACTGAGGTTTCTCTTCTCCCGGCCTCCAGATCGCAAGCAAGACAGCAGCGCTTTCCATAAAGAGGAGCACACAACCTGATTTAGCGGATGAGCGTGGTGGGTTAAGTGCGGCCAAGAAACAACCTCAGGCCTCTTGACTGGAGTAGGAAGCTATATACGCGGTCTGTGTCCCGTGCCACGCAAAAGACGGAAGCCAAGTTTGTCACTGGCAGGGTTGTGTTACGGTGTGGTCCTGCGCCACTGCCTTTACACCTGTAGCCTCTGCAGCCTTCTTCCCATTGGGGATGATCGGCCTGCTTGGATGTAGCCTCCACCCTGCCGTGGATCTCCAAAGATCTCCCTCCTCCTGGTGAAACGCCCCTCTTCTTGGCTGCTCGCTCGATCAGGACAGATGGACTGTGCCGATGATACATAACACATGGTCCGCCATATCAACAGCGCTCTTCACTCCCGTGCTGCCCACTTGCTTAAATTCTTCATAATTTGACTCTAGATCCTCTTGCAAAGAGAGAATGCGTCTTAAAAAAACCACACACCTCTACCTGTTGTCATGGTACATGGACTTGCGACCTCTCTGATAAAGGAATCTATCCCTGAGTCTCTGGTTTAGCGAGCTGGTACTTCTAGAAGCCTTCTGGAGCAAGGGGGCCCAGCTCCCTGTCTTAACAGGATTCACCATTGGGCTTAGAAGTAGGTGACTAAAACTCGGCTCTGTTCCTCAGCAGCCATCTTGTGTCAGGAAACCGGCATGTTAGCTCCCTCATGCTATGAATTGCCAGAGTCTAATGAAGTCTCGTTTGCTGTCTTAGACAGAGTGGTTGAGGCCCATGAAGGGTATAAAGTGTCTGCTCTGCTATGTGAGAGGAAACTGGGTG